>NW_008352717.1:191126-219807 GCF_000622305.1 Nannospalax galili | reverse complement strand
GGGGGGGGGGGGTACGATAGCCCAGGAGGAAGAGATGAGGGCAATAGGTACTCACACACGCCGGCCTTGTACAATGTCCACGTAGTCCTCGGAGCGGGCGTAGTAGCCATCTGCACTCAGCGCCCCCCAGAAGTTGGACCAGAGCCTCCCATGGCGGGTCATGAGTGGGGCAATGACATTCCTAAGGAAGGAAGCAGGAGGCAAACCAGACTGAGGGTGGGGAAGGGGAGGGGCCCAGCAACCTGTGATTTGCATGCAGGGATCTCCATACTTGTCACTGGGGTAGGGCAGCCCAACCTGGAAGGGTTTGGCTCAACAGGAACTTCACCCCTATCACGCTGGGGATAGACCCAGAAAGGGTCTGTCAGCCCTAGGAGTCATCAGGCTGGGGCCCCACATCCTAGGTAATGGGAAAGGCTGAGAAAGGTGAGGGGGTCCTGCTTCCTTGCCTTGCGCAGGGGCCACCCACAGACTTACTTGTTTTGCTCAATCAGCAATCGTAGGCAGTCAGGCTCAGTCAGGGCCACGTCAGCGTCCACACTGAAGTAGTAGGTGCAAGTTCTGTCCTGGCGGCACAGGTCTCTGCAAGAGGAGGGGGGGAGGAGGAGGAGGAGGAGGAGGAGGTGGGAAGAAGGGAGATGAGGAGGAAGAGAAGGAAGAAGAGGAAGGGGAGTAAAGGAGGAAGAAGAGGAGGAGGGAAGGAGGAAGTGAGGGGGGAGGCCATCAGCCAGGCAGGCTGGTTCTAGAGCTTCCACAGCAGATGCTGAATTTAACCATATGCCTTGGCTTTGAGATGTACCAACCAAGGGGCCTTAAGGGGTCATGGCAATCCAGGTGCAGGCTGGGACTTCAACGGTCTCTCCCAACTCTAAGACCCAGACCCTGGGTCCCTAAGCTCTTAAATCTAGAGCTTGGCAATGGCAAATATCAGAACTGGTGGGGGGTGGGGGGGCTGGAGCACAAGCTCACCAATTGGACCTCAACACCGTCTGGGCTGGGGATGAGGGGCTGGTGCTGCCCGTCTACAGAGCAATTTGGTTACTTGCATCAACAGAAGCTGGGGGCATCACTCAGTGGCAAGCATTTGTCTCTAGTACCCCACATAATAAATTAAAACGCATGCTGCTGGGGACGGTGGTACATGCCTATAATCCCAGCTCTTGGGAGGTGGAAGCAGGAGGATCAGAAACAGAAGCTTATGGCCAGCCTGGGCTACATAGTAAGTTCATGGCCAAACTGGGCTACCTGCCTCAAAAATGCCAAAAAAAAAAAAAAGGCCCTTTTGTTTATCTGACCCAGAGCTCAGCAAATTATGGTCCCTGGGCCAAAGCTTCCCATCACCAGGTTTTGGTCAGCCTGTGAGCTAACAATGGTTTTCTGTTCTTAAATAACTAGGGGGAAAACTGAAATAACACATAAAAACTATGCCTTCCTTTGAGGAAGTCAAATTTCAGTGTCCATAAATAAAATCTTGCTGGAACATAATCTAATTCACTCATTATGCAATATCTGTGGCTGCCTCTGTGCAATGAGGGCAGAGCTCAGCAAGGATGATTCAGCCACCTAGCTGACTGGCAGACCCATTCACTACCCAGTCCTTTAGGGGACAGACCACTTAAATGACTGATAGATGCATTCACCACCTAGTCCTTTAGGGGACAGCCCACCTAGCTGGCTGGCAGGCCCATTCACTACCCAGTCCTTTACAGGAAGGTTGCCAGCCTAGCCTCAGATCTTCTAGATCAATGAATTCCCTTTTTGTTGTTGTTGCTGAGACAGGGTCTCATGTAGCTCAAGTTGGCTTGGAGACATCTATGTAACTGAGGAACTGAGGATGATCTTGAACTCCTGAACATCTTGACTGAACTTATAGGCATGCATGACCATGCCTGGTTTATATGGTGCTAGGGATCAAACACAGGACTTTACCATGCATTCTAGGCAATCACTCTACCAACTGAGAAACATCCCCAACCCTAGACCAATGAATTCTTGTGTCTTTATTTTTGTTTAGCTTTACTTTTTAAATTTATTTTTATTTTATCTTTTGAGGGGGACTTTTGAGACAAGGTCTCACTATGTAGACCTTGGCTGGTCTGGAACTTGTTATGTAGACCAGGCTGACCTCAAACACACAAAGATCCACCTGTCTCTGCCTCCCAAGTGACATTTAAAAATATATATATATATTTTTTTTTTTCCTTCGGAGCTGAGGACCAAACCCAGGGCCTCGTGCTTGCTAGGCAAGCACTCTACCACTGAGCTAAATCCCTAATCCCTAAAAAAAAATTTTATCTATTATTTCTATTTTATGTGTATGAGTGTATTGGCTGCATGTATATAAGTGCATCTGTGTTGTGCAAAGCCTGTGGAGGTCAGAAAAGGGTGTCAGATTCCCCTGGAACTGGAGTTACAGATAGTTGTTAGCCACCATGTGGATACTGAGAATTGAACCCGGGTCCTCTGCAAGAGCAGCTAGTGCTCTTAACTGTTGAGCTATCTCTCCAGTCCCTTAAGTGATGTTCTTTTATTTACTCTGTGTGTGTGTGTGTGTGTGTGTGTGTGTATGTGTGTGTGTGTGTATGATGTGTGTGAGAAGGTCAGAGGACAACTCTGTGGAGTTGGTTCTCTCCTTCCACCTTTATATGGGTTCCAAGGATCGAACTCAGGTTGCCAGGCCTGTCTGTGTAACAAGCACCTTTACCTGCTGAGTCATCTCACCAGCCCCGTATTTTTAATAATAAAACAAAAAGTTAAAAGTTGTTTCTCTGTCAGCCTTGGTATATTTCTGGCCCTCCAGTCCTTCCTCTTTCCCTAATTTGCTTCCTGAACCCACGTGACACTGGCTAGGAGACCCCCACACACACCAAGTTGGCTAGACAGAGACTACATCCCCATTTCACAGATGGGAATCCTGAGGCCCAGATAGGCAGGACTGTGCTGGAGACCACAGAGCCTTGTGAATTCCTTACTCAGCCTGCCATTCCTGGTGCTATGGCCTGTCTGCCCACCACCATCCATGAGAAAACCCGTCTACAACTTACACGCCCATGTTCCTGGCATCAGCATTGGCCATGTGCACTTCGGGGCCCACTAGTTTCACAGACTGGTACTCCTTGCCATGCTCTGCCAGGAATTGCTCCACCTGCAGTTTGTGATGCTGTTCCTGGGGGGTGGGGACAAGATGCAGATGAAGATACAGGTCCTACCCCAGGAATCACAGCACCCCTGTCAGTGCCGCCTCAACTCTGCCACCTGGATGCCTGTCTCCAGGTCTCTGCCCAGGCCTGGCCCTCTGCCAGGATGTCCTTCCTTGGCCACCCTTTTACCATCACCTCCTCTGGCCAGGCCAGACTTGGCAGGTTTCTTCACAGCTCTGCCGTTAGGACAGCCCCATCTCCCAAAGATGCCACATCCAGAGACTCCGCTGATCTTTGGGGTATGGCTCAGGGAAACATGTTGCTAACCAACATCAGGGGATCTGGATCGAGATTTAACAGTCTGTGCTTGTTAATCTCCTGGCACTGGGGACATGGAAAGAGCAGGGTCTTTAGACCCAAACCCAAGCAGAGAGGTCTAACCTTTTGACATTGTGCTATGATATCATTTACAAATGTGCTGGGCTGCATTCATAGCTCTCCTGATTTGCATGTGGCCTGGGAGCCACAGGTTAGACCTGCCTGGAAGACCACCATCAGCTCAGCTATGATAAGCTCCTGACCCTGGACAAGAGCCTTTGCCTGTCTCCTCTTCAGCGAAGATTGTAAAATAGGAGAACAACCATGCCTCCCTCAGGTCACTAAAAGCAGGCAGTGAGTCAGATCTAGCATACAGTAGGTCCTCAAGACTGCCTATAACAGCTGTCTTTCTACACAAAGTAACAGTTCATGCTAACATGGTGGTGCACACCTTTAATCCTAGCACTCTGAAGGCAGAAGCCAGTCTCCATGAGTTCAAGGTCAGCCTGGTCTACATAGTGAGTGCCAGGCCAGCCGGGCCTACAGGGAGACCCTGTCTCAAAAAGACAGAAAAAAAAAAAGTGACAGAGTGACAGTTCACGCAGGGGCTGCTGCATCTCCAGGGAAAGCACAAGGTTGAATATTTAAGTAGGAGAAACAGTAAATGCCAAAAATTGTTCAAATGACACCCAAGGAAATATGGGGATGATGACTAACAATAAAGGCCTTTTGAAAAAGTCACATGGAAACTATAGCAGCTTCTTAGAGTATGTACATACACAACATAAAACTTATTTATCAAGTTGGAGAGACAACTCAGCAGTTAAGAGCACTAGCTGCTCTTGCAGAGGACCCAGGTTCAATTCCCAGCACCCACATGGTGGCTAACAACTATCTATAACTCCAGTTTCAGGGAAATCCAATGCCCTCCTCTGACCTCCACAGGCATTGCACGACGCAGGTGCACTTACATACATGCAGGCGATACACTCATACACATAAAAAAAAAATAAAATATTTTTTAAATTTTTATTGATTATTTTTTATTTTTTATGTGTATGTGTGTTTTGCCTGCATGTATGTAAGTGTACCACTGTACCACATGTGTGCAATGTCCTCAGAGGAGGGTGTTGGATCCCCTGGAACTGGAGTTAGGGATGGTTGTTAGTTGCCATGTGGGTGCTGGCAATCGAACCCAGGTCCTCTGGAGGAACAGCAACTGTTCTTAACTGCTGAACCATCTCTCCAGCCCCCTTAGCCTTTTTTTTTACTTTTTTCTGAGAAAGGGTCTCACTTTGTAGCCCAGGCTGGCCTTGAGCTTGCTATCCTCCTGCCTCAGCCTCGTGGGGAGCTGGATGACAGGTTCCTTCCCCTGAACCTGCCCCACACACCACCATACTCTTCTATGCACTTCATGGGTTAATTTGTTTAACTTGTGCAGTAATTCTAGGTGGTCAGCACCTCAATTAAACGAGAAGATGGAAGCAGAGAGGTGAAGGTACATGCCCAAGACCACACAGACAAGAAAAGCAGAATTGCTAGGATTCAACCAGTCTGTCCTAGGGACACTGCCCACTGCCTATGGCCCAGGTAAACCTGGTTTAGTGAGATCCCCAGAGGCTCCCACACAGCACCCGCTACTCACATTGTTGTGAATGAAGAGCCGCATCTGTTTTCGGGGGTAGTGCAGGTGGAGCAGCCGAAGGAAGAACAGGGATAGAAACGGTGTGGGCTGTTCGATGAACACGCCTACCAGGACAGTGGGCAGAGCATCATCCTGCAGAGGCAGGGAGAGTACAGGAGTCCAGCAGAATTCAGCTACTGCCTGCCACTGGGCCCCTAGCATGGCTCATGGGAGACTGAGGTAGAGGCACATAGGTTCAGGAGGACAGATGCCCAAGCCAGGGAACACCAAACAGGCTGTGAGGTGGGCAGGGGTGGGGGTTGGGGGGGACAGGGTCCCTAGGGAAGCCCACCTAGGTAAGTCACAGCCAGGCTCCTGACAAGGGCCTGGTAGATGGCACGAGACCAGGAGAGCTTGGCTGGTGTGGTGTTCAAGGTGAGCCATAATGAGGACAAGGGCTCACGGCACAGGGAGGGGCTGTAGAAACGTGAGGGTTGGGCAGAAGAAACTGGACTTGGGCACCTGGAGGGAGGGTAGAGGCTGTGTAGTCTGCAGGGGCTCTCTGGAGGAGGCACCTGTGTGGTCCACCCCTTCAACCCCTCTCAGGCTCCAAACATAGAGGAGTAAACCCTCTACCTCCCAACAAAAACAATCGGCTATTTGGAACGCCTCCTCTCCTCCCCATCTCAGGGGACTGCCCTCAAATATGCTCCCACAACTCAGGCCTGGCCTCACCGCAATGCCCTTGAGGCTGCGCAGGCCTTCATCACACACAGTACAGCCAGTCTCGAAGGTCCAGAAGCGGGGGATGTAGTTGCCCAGGTAGTTCAGCTGCAACTGTTGGGAGTCAGATGCAGCGTTGGAAAGGAGCCAGGCCAGTCACACCACCCACAGCTAATGGATCCCGTCTCTGCCTGCTATCTGTAGGGATCTTGGAAGGAATGTTCCACCCCCCAGGAGAGCATTCTGGCTGCTGGGAAGGGAAGAGGGAGAGCTTGGCGCTGCGTGCTTATAAAACCCAGATTCTTGGGGCCAACACTCAAAGATTTCTAGGCAACTGAACTAGATGAAGTCAAAATCTGCAGTTTTATTTTATTTTTTGAGACTGGGTCTCAAGTGTTCTAGGCTGGCCTTGAACTCACTATGTAGCCAAGAAAAACCTTGAGTTCCTGATTCTCCTGCCTCTACTTTGAGCACAGGGATTAACAGTAAGCACCATGCCTGGTTTATTTGATTCTGGGGATTGAACCCAGGGCCTCATGTGTGCTAGGCAAGCACTCTACCAACTGAGCTGGGTCCCAGCCAGATCTACATTTAAATTATTTATTTATTATTTTATGTGTATGAGTGTTATGCCTGCATGTATGTAAATGCACCTGTGTTCTGTAATGCCCATGGAAGTCAGAAGAGAGTGTCAGATCCCCTGGAACTGGAGTTACCAACAGTTAGCCGCCACATGGATGCTGGGAACCAAGCCCAGGTCCTCTGTAAGAGCAGCCAGTGCTCAACCACAGAGCCATATCTCCAGTCCAATCTCTACTTCCACTGGCTCTCTTTCCTCTCCTGCCCATTGGATTCTAAGGCAGGTGGTTGAAGACACAGCCAGACAAATATGCTATGAGCCTGTTCCCCAGAACCACTTAGATCTGCTCTATCCACAGCCACCATCTGCCATCAACCCCTTTCATAGCACCCTGAGTGCAGGAACTATCCTATTTGTGACTGACTGTGTCTTAGTTACTGTGCTCTGGGGAAAAATGCAATAGATGTTCAGAGTGAATAAACAATGGTCCTAAGGTGATAGCATACAGATGACTCTGGCTTGGATGGGGACAGTAGTCTCTTTGTGTCCTGTAGTTTAACAGGGAGGGACAGTGCACCACTGTCCACCATAGTAGGGAAATCTAATACCAGGCTGAGCTGGTGTCAAAGGGGCCCCTGAAAGTAACCTTAGCCCTAGTTACAGTAGGAACAGAATTGGGGCTCTGACTTCCTCCCACAATCCCTGGGGGCTGGGCCCCTTCCTACCTTGGTGGGCCCGTTGCCATGGATGATGACTGGGAGGGTGTCATAGGCCAGATTCCTTGCTCTCACGTGGCCCATTTCAAACTTCAGCACAACCTCATCTGGGGGTCAGAAAGCACATATCTACCTTGTGGCAGGGGGCCAAGCCTGGGAGCTCATGAAAGAAAGTCTCTTCACCTCTCTGAGCCTCAGTTTCCCCATGTGTAAATCCCTTCTTTTTAAAAAATATTTTATTTATTTTATTTTATGTGTAGGAGTGTATTGCCTGAATGTATGTGAGTGCATCCATGTCGTGCAATGCCACGGAGATCAGAAGAGGGCTTCGGATTCCCCTGGAACTGGAGTTAAGGACAGTTCATAGCTGCCATGTGGGTGCTGGGAATCGAACCCGGGTCCTCTGCAAGAGCAGTCAGTGCTCTTAACCGCTGAGCCATCTCTCCAGTCCCTAAATCCCTTCTTTTTAAAAATTACATTTATTTATTATTGTATTTGGAGGTCAGAGGACAACCTGCCAAAGCTGATTCTCTCTTATCAAGTGGGCTCTGAGGATTGAACTCAAGTTGTCAGGCTTGGTAGCAAGCACCTATACCCACCAAGCCATTTTCCTGGTCCTAAAATACCTTCCTCATGGGGCAAACATGTGGCCAGCAAGCACTTGGCACAACAGCCAAGGAGGAGCACAGAAGCCACGGTGACCCCTCCTGACCCTGTCCTTACTGTGGTGACGCATTAGAGCTGGAAGTGGGACGGGAGAAAAAAAGACTAGAATATTCCAGCTCCAGAAACAAGGAACAGCACTGAAAACAGGCCAGTCATACGGGGTGGCCTGGGCAGGGAGAGCCGCAGTCAGGTCTTCCAGACCCAAGCTCTGCCCTGCTCACCTGAACACAAGGAAACAGGGAGGAGGCAACACCACGGACAGATGCTGAGGAGCTGGAGAAGACAGCAAGGAAGGGGCTTTTCATGGAGAGTGACATGGGGAGAGCCCCTCTGGGTCAGGACCTGGTCTATCCGGAGGTGTCCTGGGTCCCACCTGTTCACGGGGGCCCACAAGTCCCAGAAACCAGAGGCAAAAGGGCACAAGATGTCTGAGCTTTTCTAGGGGAAGAGCCAGACCCTCATCAGATCCCCAAAGGTTCCCCATAAAACCATCGCAGGTGGATCCTTTCCTCTTTCCCATTTTTTTTTTCTTTTGAGATACAGTATCATGAACCCTAGGCTGGTCTCAAACTCACTATACAGCCAAGGATGAGCTTGAACTTTTGATCCTTCTGCCTTTACATCCTTGGCGCTGAGATTACAGCTGGCATGGAACTCACTATGTAGAGCAAGCTAGCCTCCATCTCATGGAGATCTGCCTGCTGTGTCTTGAGTACCAGGATTAAAGGCATGCACCACCAGGACCAGCCTGATTTCTTTTTTTTTTTTTTGAGACAGAGTCTCCCTGTAGCCCCAGCTGTCCTGGAACTCACTATGTAGACCAGGCTGTCCTTGAACTCACAGAGAGCCACCTGCCTCTGCCTCCCAAGTGCTGGGATTAAAGGCATGCACCACCATGCCTGGCTGATTTCTTTTTTTAATTCTTAATTGTTTGGGATTTATTTATTTTTACGTATATGAGTGTTTTGCCTGTGTGTATGTAAGTGCACCACATGTGTGTGATGCCTGTGGAGGCCAGAAGTGGGCTTCAGATCCCCTGGAACTGGAGTTACTGATAGCTGTTAGCTACCATGTGGGTACTAGGAATCAAAATCAGGTCCTCTGCAAGAGCAGCTAGTGCTCTTAACCACTGACCCATCTCTCTAGCCCCAATTTTCTTTTTAATGTAGTGCTGAGGCTTGAACGCAGGGCTTCCTATGGGCAAGCATTCTATCAAGTGAGGCACGTCCCAGTCACAGCCCTAGCTCCCACTTCTAAAGATAAGTAACCAAGGTTCCAGAGTAGTGTACATGAGGTCAACCAGTAAAAGCTTTGACAAAGCAAAGTCACCCAGAACCTTGGCCCAGGTCCAAGGTGTGTGTTCAGGGCTGTGGGAGCACTTGCACTAACATGGCATATAGGTCGGGGCAGAGGGCCAGACGCCTCCCATGGGCATCACCAGCTTCTCCTAAGCTGAACAGCTATCCCTCTCTCACCCCGTGAGAGACACAGTTCTGCCCCAGGACATCTAGAGGTTCTCTGGGGACCCAGACAGTCCCTTCCATCCACCCTTCTAAGGCCCCACCCCTTATCTCCTCTCAGACCTCCCCCCTAACTCCCCTCTCACCCCCACCCCCTCCAGTGTCGCTGCTCACCTAAGGCTCCATCCAGGTTCTGGAAGATGCGGCAGCGGTGGTCCAGGGTGATGTTGATCTGCTCCTGCAGAAACGAGGACACCAGGGTATGGCAGGGAGCAAGGTCCCGGCATACCCAGCATGGGGATCCAGGCCCCTCATCACTCAGACTTCCCACCTCAGGCCCTGGGGTTATGTTTCTAGGGCCTCTATTCACAGAGAACCAGGAAATCTCAGAATTAGAGGGCGCTACGGAAGCAGCTGGTTCAATTATAACAACAACGAAGGACACGGACAGCACACGCTGGGGCAGGGATTCACCACATGCCAGTTGCCAGTCCCAGGTTCCTATGTACGTATAATTTGATCTCATAGCATTCCTATGAGAAATTAGTATTTAACATTATTGCTTTTTCATTCATTGTAAGTTTTAGTTTTCTGAGACACAATTTCAGTATGTACAGACTGGCCTTGAGCTCTCTATGTTGCTCAGGCTGGCCGCATGCAAACTCATGATTTTCTGGCCACAGCCTCCCACATGTTGGGACTACAAACATACATTATCAGGCCTGCCTTTGCTTTCTTTTTCTAACATTTATTTACTTATTTATTTATTTATTTATTTATTATTTATTTTATGTGTGCATATATGTGTGTGGGCACATGTGCACATACAGAGGTGTGAGGACAGCTTTCAAGAGTTGGTTCTCTCCTTCCACTATGTGGATCCCAGAGATTGAATTCAGATTGTTGGGCTTGGCAGCAAGCACCTTTCCCCACTGAGCCATCTCACCAGCTCCTGGCTTTGATTTAACAACTGAGACTTAAGCAGACTTCCCATAGTAGCCCAGATGGACTGAGACACCAACCCAGTAGCTCAGGCTGCAGAGGGCTGTCCCCAGTACAGCCTGGCCAGTGACATCCAGGGTCAGCACTCCCCAGACCCCTATCCCCAGCCCACCCACCATCACTTACCCTCTTCTCAGGGTCCAAGAAGATCTTAGTATAAAACAGCTGGTCACTGTCGCTGTCCTGTCCCTCCCACTCGGCCACCAGTGTGCTGAGGTTGGGGGCATAACCAATGAAGCCTGGGAATTGTAGTAGGGATACAGAGACAGGCACTTAGCTTCCAGCCTTTAAGCTGGCTTCCTTCTCTCCTCTCTCCCTGCCACTCCTTTATATATAAACCCAGCCTCTTCTCCCCTGACTGAGGAATAGCATGCAAGCTGATAAATGCCATTGGCTGATACATTCCCAAGATCAATGCTACCCACTAAACTGCACCTGCTTAATGCTGAGCCCCTAAAAACCAGATTTGGAGCCAAGCTTGGAGCCCCTTTTATATAGTGATCCGACAAAGAGACAGGTGGAGGCTGGAAAAGGTCTCACAGCACTCCAGGGTCCAAGCCCTGGCAAGTGCTCACTTTATTCAGGGACATAAAGTGAGAGATGTACAGGCAAAGAGGAATAAAACAGGACACCTGGGCCATGGCTGGGGCCGGGGCCAGGCCATGGCAACTGTTAGCTCACTAGGCCAATGAGACACGCAGCTTCAAAGAGCAGCTCACCCTGCTGAGGATGGGTGAGGTGTGTGGGTTCCACTCTCCAAAAGGACTGCAAGTGGCTGAGGGAGGAGGTTGGCAGTTATATAAGAGAATTACAGAGGGCTGAGCCAGCACCAAGAAAGGATGAGGCCTAGGGGCAGTGGGTACAGGTCCACAAAGGCAGATTCCAGAGGTATTTATTTTAGTTTTTTAATTAATTTTTTTGTGCCATGTGAGTGATTTGAGTGCATGTATGTAAGTGCCCCCATGCATGCAGTGCCCACAGAGGCCAGAAGTGGGTCAGATCCCCTGGAACTAGAGTTATGGACCGTTTTGAACTGAACCCAGGTCTTCTGCAAGAGCAGCTAGTGCTCTTAGCCACTGAGTCATCTCTCCAGTCCTACCAGTCCTGTTTTTTGAGACAAGGTCTTATGTAGCCCAGGTTGGCCTCATCACTCCATGGGGCTTGAGAGGTGTTTGGGAAGCTGAAGTGACTAACATGGGAGGTAAGGGAAGATTCAGGGGTCACCCAGTCTCTCCAGTGCAGCCAGATGTCATTCAATAAAGTGAGGCACACACCTTTAATCCCAGCCCTGGAGAGGCAGAGGCAGGTGGGGCTTTGTGAGTTTGAGGCCACCCTGGTCTACAGAGCAAGGTAGAGAGCAATCAGGGCTACATAGACCCTGTCTCAAAAAAAAAAATGAAGACTCCCCAGTGAGGATTCTCTTCAAGTTAGTATGCACCTGAGACTTGTGATATTCAGGGATGCCAGGCAAGGAAGTCCGCCCAAAGGTGATGGGTGGCCCCTCTGCTGGACCCCAACGGTCTGCACCCAGCCTTTACCTCCAGAGCCCAGGAACCTCTTGCCATCAGAGACTGTTGGGTACTTGGCCTCCAACCTCCGATCTGGGTAGATGAGTTCCTCAGCTGAGAAGACCACCTGGCTCTTGGCTTGCCGGAACTTTCTCAGGAGCTCCCGAGGCCCGGAGGCAAACACTACATCATAGCTGTGGTCAAAGCAAGGAGGAAGTGGAGCAGGCCCAGGGAAGGCACCCATAGGAGAGCACAGGGATCCAGGAGCCCCACACATCCCATACCAACCCAGGGCCACCACCTGGGAGACAGATCTGCACCCCCAGTCTGCCACTTCCCACCCCCCACACTAAGCAGAGAAATGGTCCCCATAACCCCGTGTCCTCTTTCATATTCAAACATGGCTGGTCCATCACCCTTGACAGGTCACTAAGAGGAGGATAAGCCTACAGCAGAGGAATATATCCTGGGGTTTGTGGGTCCCCTAATCTTAGGTAAGCTTAGTTGGAGAGAGCCTCCCATTGCATGATATCCAGAGAAGGTCACATTTTGGATTCCTCACACACATCAGGAAGCCCCAGCCTACCTACCTGTCAATGAAGAGAATGACCAGGTCTTCGTGGTCTGCATGCTTCTCCAGCGCCTTCTTCAGCAGCCGCACCTTCTGGCCTCCCCCTGTGGACCCCCTGTCCACACTCCAGTCCTCCCCCAGGCCCAGCGCCTGCAGAGAAAAGTCCCAGCTGTTCGTAGAGAAACAGTCTTCCAGTCATATTTCCACCCCAGTTTGTTTTGGGGTTTTCTTTTTCCTTTTTTGAGACAGGGTCTCCCTGTAGCCCCAGCTGGCCTGGAACTATGTAGACCAGGCTGGCCTTGAACTCACAGAGATCCGCCTGCCTCTGCCTCCCAAGTGCTGAGAGGCACCTGTGTCACCACACCTGGCTCCAACCCATTTTGGGCAGGGAATGGCTTAGCTTCTTTTCAACCCTCCACTGTAGAGAAACCATACTATGTGAATCATGTGACCATGCACGGCCAATGAGAATGTCCCGTTCCTTCTGCCCCCCCAGAGACAGGACTTTGAGCACCTAACCCAAGGATGGCCTATGAGTCTTTCCCTGAGGCTGCTGCGTTTAGGGTAGGCTGTTTTGCTCTACTGAGGTTGAGACACTGGGAATGGGAGCCTGGGGTGGGGCTGAGGGTCTTTGCCACAAAGAAGAGAGAGCCTGACTCTGGAGAGAGAGAGAAAGAAGACACTTTGCTGCTTGAAACCCTGGATCCAGCTATGCCCGAAGCAAGCCTCTGCTTCAGCGTGGATTCATGCCAGCTGATACACTTGTTTTCTGGCTTCATTCCAAGCTCTGCGTAGGCCATGGTGTGGCTGGTGTGCTCTCTGTCCCCAGTGTGCCTAACACAGAGAAGTACTTGGGATGGTCCCTTGAGTAGAGGGCTGTCTTCTGAAGGACTTGGTCCCACAGACTACAAGCCAACACTTGGTCGACAAACATGTTTGTTTATAACACTCCAAGGAAGGTCACAGGACCACAGCCATCCCACGATGCCCCAGGGGACTGTGGGAATGCTGGTTCTCAGGCTCTGCCCTCTACACTCTTCCAGGTGAGGCCTCTGCATGCTGACATCCGGGCACCACTGTGCAACCTCTCTAGCCTCCCCTCTCCTTCTCCCTCACATCCTAGAATCTGCTAGTACACTGCCCTTCCTTTTTGACTTGCACTCACGCTTCAGCCTTCAGGAAGCTTACCTGGATCTTGTAGTTGAAGAACTGGGCTGAGCGCTTGAAGCGGCGGAAGCCCTCCGTCTCCTTCGTGGCCACAGTGAGGACCAAAAGGTTGTCTGTGGACAGAGAAGGGCATGGTGAGCAGGAATGAGGACAGGGGAGGGGCAGGGAGGCGGCAGGGAGGAGTCTACTGTTCACAGTGACTGTCTTCCCAACAGCCCATAACAGAAAAGGGCTCAGGCTGTGCCAAGGACCATTTAGTGGATTAAGACAGAGCTGGGGGTAGGAGGGAAGGGCAGAGAGTTGGCTCAGCAGTTTAAGAGCACTTACCGCTCTTGCAGAAGACCCTACACTCTATGGCACCCAACAACTGTCCTGTAACTCCAATTTCAGGGGATCTGATGCCCTCTTCTGGTCTCCATGGGTACAGCATGCACATGGTACACTTAAATACACGCAGGCAAAACATGCATAGACATTTATAAAAAACAATAAATCAAAAAGAATTTTTGAACGAGAGCTGTGACATAACTCTGGCCCCCCTAATTTCCTCCCAGGTCTCCTTACACCTAGAAAGTGACCGACATGTCAAGCAGTCACAGTGTCTGTACCCTGTCTCGTGAGACCAAGACTCTGGCTTTAGGGGGCACAGGCCTCAGCAAGGGGGTCAAAAGGAAGATGTGCCCTGAATGCTGATCATGTAAGGATCTCTCTGGCCAGGGCTGGGCATCAGCCAGGGGTGGCAAGTGCAGGGCTTAGAGGCTACCAGTCTCTGTGTCTGCATCCAGGGCGGGCATGGCTCATCCACCCAGTCTCCCTCACTGAGCCTCCCATGGCTGACTTTCCCAATGCCATGCTTTGGGTTCAGATGGTCTGGGATAGAAATCAACTTGAAATCCTTCTATCCATCTACACCTATTACTGCTATTCTGTTCTGTGTTACCCCTGTCTCTCTCCTCCTGAAACAAGGTCTCATGTAACTCAAGACAATCTCTAACTCAACATGTAGTCAAGGCTGGCCTTGAACTCCTCTCCTGATCTTCCTGCCTCTCAAATTCTGGGATTATAGGCATGCACCACCACACCCAAGAGGCCTGGCTTTGTTACTATCTTCTGTTTTTAATTTTAATTTTATTTTATTTACATGTGTATGAATGTTTTGTGTGCAGATATGAGTATACTTGAGCATGTGATGCCTGTGGAGATCACAAGAGGGCGTCAGATTCCCCTGGAATTGGAGTAATGGATGGTCGGTAGTGCTAGGTGGGTGCTGGGAACCAAACCTGGTTCCTCTGCAAGAACAGCCAGTGCTCTTAACCACTGAGCCATCTCTCCAGCCTCCTTTAATACTTTCTTAACAAGGGCCCTCTCAGAGCACTACAACATGGCTTCAACTCTGCAACAGAAGATGCTGGAACAAACTCTAGAGACTGTCTGTGGGAGCCCCAGGAAGCCCCTCCCATGTCCCACTGTGAAGCTGTGAGGTCCTAAGATGTGATGGTCTAGAGCCGGCCTGCCGGGTTAGATCCTAGCCCTGCTCCCTACAAATGATATGACCCTAGGTAAGTCGTGCCAGCCTCTCTGTGACTCAGTTTCTCCCTCATGAAGTAGGGACAATACAGTGCCTACCTCCCAAGGCTGCTGGACTCATTAAATGAGACCAAGCATGTAAAATCCCTATGGGGATGTTTGGCACATACTGAATGCTGTCAGTGGGGCTGACCAATGGGGTGATGCCGTGCCCATTACTGAAGGCCCAGGGGATAAATTTATTCCATGGTCTACATAAGCTTTCTTTCAGCCTGGATCTCAGGGCTGGCATCTGCTCCCCTTTTCTTTCTCCAGGTCCTAGGGAACCAGTAACAACGACACGCCCTTGCCCATGCTCAGGCTTCTGACATTGAAGTCTGAGGGGCAGGACTACTTTGTAGTGCTCCCTATGGTTCCTCTGTGTGACTTTCTGTGCCTTCAACATCCAGGATCCATTTCCCTAGGTGAACAGAACTCTCCCTACTCTCGCTGCTAAAACTGGGAGTCCAGTGTCAGGCAGGTAAGGCCTCTCCCTCCCTCCACCACAGGAAGTGGGGAGTTGGAGGGAGAGAACAAAGGGAGTCAACTGTCCTGAGCTGGTGGAGACTGAGCAGGCAGGAGGCTGGTCCCAGAGCAGGGGGCCCAGCGGGATTGGCAGGAGCCAGCAGGGTGGAGGGGGGTAAATGTCTCACTTGACCCTGGGGGTTCAGAAAAAAAAGGTGGGGGAAGAGCTCCTCCCAACTACAGCATGAATAGTTGTGTCCCCCTTCCCCGCCCCCCAGGTGAGAAGAACCACAGCCACAAGCTCTGCGGGCCTCTGGCCAAAAGGGGGTTAGGAAGAATGTCAAGTTTCATGGATGGAAAAGTCAGCGCGCGCGTGCGTGCGTGCGTGCGTGCGTGCGTGCGTGCGTGTGTGTGTGTGTGTGTGTGTGTGTGTGATTCTGGGATTCTTAGGGGGAGGAAGCCAAGTGGCAGGGGAGGGGGATTGGGGGATGGAAAAGTCAGCGTGTGTGTGTGTGTGTGTGTGTGTGTGTGTGTGTGTGTGTGGTGATTCTGGATTCTCTGGGGGAGGAGGCCAAGTGGCAGGGGAGGGATTAGGGGAGAGCAGGACAGGAAATCCTCCATTCTCAAGGTCCTGCTTCCAAAATACCCTGGAACTAATGGCTAACCTTAGGCTGGCAAGATGGCTCTGCAGATAAAGGTGCTTATCACCAACCCTGATGACCTGAGTTCATCCCCAGAACCCAAATGGTAGAAGGGAAAGAACTGACTCCTGAAAGTTGTTCTTTGTCCTTCAGTAAGTGTCCACACACAAATAAGTTTTTAAAACTATTAATAAATAAATTGCACTGCCTTCAGAGGCCAGAAGAGGGCGTTGAATGCCCTGGAGCTAGCGTTATAGACAGCTGTGAGCTACCCGATGTGGGTGCTGGGAACCAAACCTGGGGCCTCTGCAAGAGCACCAAGTGCTCTTAACCACTGAGCCATCTCTCACATTCCCGGGTTATTTCTGATGTCGGCCACATTGGGGAACCTGTGAGCCAAGCCATCCTAGGTCCCTCAATTCAGCTTCAGTGCAAGGCTGGGAGGTGGTTCCCAGAAAGGGAACCCAAGGCACGCTCCTCCCCCAAGGGATCACAGGCACCAATCTTTAAGACCCCAGAAAGCACCTCTCAGTAACCCAACCTCCTCCTTATGCCACTGGCTGACTGGAACACTTCTTTCCTTGACTACCTCCTCCAGGAAACCTTCCTTCATTATTTCCTAGTCTGCACACCTAGTTGATCTACTCATACAAACCTGCCTTGCCAGGCCGGGGCCACAGCTTTTTTTCTTGGCTTCCAGCTCTTACACCAAGGCATGGTGAGCTCTGCCTGGCCTTAAGGAGCAATGTGGGAAGCTGACTTTAGTTAAGAGTGGGCTCCTGGCTGAGCCCTTCTGAGCTGCCATGCACTGCAGGAAGTAGGCTATGTTCACCCCTGCATTTAACACTGTACGAAGAGCCAGGCATGGTGGTACATGCCTGTAATTCTAGCACATGAGAGATGGAGTCAGGAGGATCAGGAATTCAAGGTCACCCTTAACTACATTCAAGTTCAAGGTCAGCTTGGGCTACATGAGGTCCTACCTCAAAAAACAAAACATACCCTATAAAGGAGGTTTTACTATTATCTTCCTTCTATGGATGGGGAAACTGAGGCACAGAGATGCTAAATGGTTACCTAATGTCACAGACCTTGGAGTGAAACAGGAATGTTCTGGCTAGCCTTCCAAACACCCATACTTTTTTGTTGTTGCTTCTGACACAGGGTCTTACTAGGTGGCCTAGCCTGGCCTCAAATTCAATCTTCCTGCCTTAGCCTCCTGAAGGCTGGGATTATAGGACTGCGCTAGCATGCAGATCATACTGCTCAGCATTGTGTTAGCTGCAGATGGAATCCAGCATTGCTGGGGTTTCTCTGCCCTGCCAGAAGATCTTCTCCAGTCTCCCCCATCAGAGCTCTGGGACACCCACAGGACATCCACATGGAGGATTTCGTTTCACACAGCACCAAGGTGAGCCCACCCCATCCCGTCTGCTTTTGTCTGCTCACCAGCTGCCTTGGGCTCAGGCCAGGGCTATGTTGGGCCTGGCACCCAGAGAGCCTGGCCCTCCCACTTGCTGCCCAAAGTCCAGCAATAATTTTCCCAGATGGACGAACTGTGATTCAAGTCAGCATACATGAAAGAGAGATGGCAGAGCAGGAGGTGAGGACAGACTGCTGAGCAAGTAACTTAGCCTCCCTGGCCTTGATTTCCTCATCTGCACCATGGGAATTGTAAGGATAAACGTACACGACTTTCAAAGACTCCAGTGAGCAGGCTGGAGAGATGGCTCAGTGGCTCTGGCTGGGTTCCAAGCACCCACATGAAGGCCAACAACTGTAACTCTGATTCCAGGGGATCTGACATCCTCTTCTGGCCTCTGCAGGCATTGCATGCAGGGTGCACTTAAATACATACTGGGAAAACACTCATACACATAAAAATAAAAAAATAGCTACATGTGGTGATCCATGCCTTTAATCCCAGCACTTGGGAGGCAGAGGCAGGAGGATCTTTGTGAGTTCGAGTCCAGCCTGGTCTACATACTGAGTTCCAGGCCAGCTGGGGCTATAGGGAGACCCTGTCTCAAAAAGACTAAAAAATAAATAATCAGAGTCTCAAGTGAGGAGTCAATGAGTAAAGTGCTGAGTCTGGCATCTGGCCTGTGACAACTCAATTCTCAGCACAAAGAGGTGTCTTCCCAAGAGAGGGAGCTGTGCATCACCAAGTGCTGCCCTGGGAGCTGGGGAGTAGTCCCCAGGGTAACAAAGCTGGACATGGGGCTTAGGGATGTGCAAGGAAGAGGCTCAGCCTCTATGGGCTCAGCCCTGATTTGGGTGGACTCAGGTGGACACCCTACCTCAGTGGCAACAGCCTAAGCAAGGTCTTGTGTCAGTGGGTAGTCTTGGCTCAAGGTGCAGTCAAGATAAAACTTGCGGGGCTGGAGAGATGACTCAGTGGTTAAGAGTACTGGCTGCTCTTGCAGAGGACCCAGGTTCAGTTCCCAGCTCCCACATGGCAGCTAACAACCATTCGTAACTCCAGTTCCAGGGGATCTGACACCTCTTCTGGCCCCTACAGGCATTGCATGCATGTGGTACAATTACATACATGCAGACAAAATACTCATACACATAAAAATAAATTAAAGATATCTCCATCCTGCTCTCTGGGGAGCAGGGAGAACTAGGGTTCCTCTATCCTCCATCCCATCCCCATTCAGGTGTTAACTGAAGTCACAGACAAGGCCTGGAAGGGGGAGGTAGGGATTCCCTGATGGAGGCTCCCTGGTTCTGGCTGTCCCCACATTTCTGCTGCCTCAGTTCTCCTCAGATCCCCAACTCTACATGTTTCTGGGACAAACATGCCCCAGTCAGTGATGGCAGCCAATAGGAATGAGCTGTGGGTATGAACCCAGTGAGTGGCTCCCCTCCAGCCAGCAATGGCAACCTGGGACCAAGTGCTTAACCTCTCAGGGTCTCCAAAAAGTCTAGAAGGGCTGGGGATGTAGTTTAGCTGGTAGAGTGCTTGCCTAGCACACATGAAGCCCTGGTTTCAATCCCCAGCACTGTATAAACTGGGTATGGTGGTGCACACCTATAATTCCAGCACTGGGAAAGTAGAGGCAGGAGGATCAAAAGTTCAAGATTTGGCTGGAGGGGCTGGAGAGATGGCTCAGTGATTAAGAGCACTGACTGCTCTTGCAGAGGACCTGGGTTTGATTCACAGCACCCACGTGGCGGCTACAAACCGTCCTTAACTCCAGTTCCAGGGGAATCCAACGCCCTCTTCTGACCTCCGCGGCATTGCACGACACAGGTGCACTCACATACATGCAGGCAATACACTCATAAACAAAAAATAAAAATAATAAATAAAATATTTTTTAAAAGATCAGACTGGAAAGATGGCTCAGTGGTTAAGAGCACTGGCTGTTCTTGCAGAAGACCTGGGTTCAGTTCCCACCACCTACATGGTAGCTAACAACCATTTGTAACTCCAGTTCCAGGGGATCCAACATCCTCTTCTGTCTCCACGTGCATTTCGAGACACGGATGTACTTGCATACATGCATGCAAAACATGTATACACATAAAAATAAAGCAAAAAAAAAGTTCAAGATCATCCTCAGTTGCACAGGAAGTTTGAGATCAGCCTGGGATATACAAGACTGTCTCAAAAAGAACCTAGATGGTACTGGAGGTAGCTCAGTGGAGAGCACGTCACTATCAGGTGTCAGTCCCTGGGTTTGATCTCCAGAACTACAAAAGAAAATCTATGTTGCAGGGAAGCAGAGGGTCTCCACACAGAACAGTCTGACATTGGCAACCTACATGTATTGATGAGTGCCTGTCACTGCCTGGGGCTTTACAATGGCGTCAAGAGCATCCTGAGCCCAACAGCAGCACCCTCTGCAAGCTGCCCGGTACCTCCCCGCCCCCTGCTGGCACTGCTGGAACAGGGCACCTGAACCCTGTCATCAGTCAGGTCCATTTCCCCTCAGTGCTTCCTCAAGGGCAGCCATAGTTTCTGTACTAGGATGGTCTGGGATAGAAGGGCGTGCAACAGCAAAAGCAGCCATTACAGGATCCTGTCAATGAATGGACCCAGGCCATTTGCCCACACCACCAGCTGAATCCTACACTCATTCTTACTTATCCGATTTCCCTTTATCTGTGTTCTGGCCCTGCTTCCACAGATCCTCCAGAAATACTGGCAGCTCTAGGCCAGGAGAGAAAACGCCCAGTGGTGTGGCCTTAAAGGGTGACTTAGAGGGTGACTGGCCTCATTCCTGACATCTCACAGGATCTCTAGGAATAAGGTACTGTCTCCCTGAATTGAGGTCTAGAACATCAAGCCTCTCAAAAGACTGAGCACCACCAGCTTTAGCAATGGGAGGTGTGTGTCCCTGTGTATAGTTTACCTTAGCATAGGAGGTACTCATGCAAGAAACAGTGGAACAGTGGTTGGTTCTTAGCCCTCCATGGCCCAAGGGTCACAGAGCCAGGGTCCTTTGGGGGGGGGGGCAGGGTTTTATGTTGTAACCTAGGCTGGCCTTGAACACCATTTATTAGTCCCATGACATCATGACTATTGTTTTGTTTAAGTGTCTGTGTGTGTGTGTGTGTGCACGCGCGCACCTGTGTGAGTGTATACCACACATATGTGGGTGCCCATGGAGGCCAGAAGGCATCAGATTCCCCTGGAGCTGGACTTAAAGGCAGTTGTGAGTCACCTGATGTGGGTGCTATGTAGCTGAGGATGATTTTGATCTGCCTGCCTCTATCTCCTTGGTGCTGACATTTCAGGTGTGAGTGTGCCACCATGCCCAGTTTATGCAGTGCTGGGACTCAAACCCAAGGCCTCGTGCATGCTAGTCAAGTACTCTAACTTAGCTACATCTCCAGCCCACTTGACTCCTTTGATTAGCCCCACCATCCACCACCTGGCCAGCTCCCAGGTTCTCTACAAGAAGGGCCCAGGGAAACAGGATGCCCTGGAGAGTGTGGCCAGTTTGGCTCTGTCTGTCTGGGTGGTCCACAGTTTGCCCTCCTGGGGGTTTTCAGGACCCAGAGAGCAGAGATGAAGGAGGTCTATGCCAGGGAGGGTTGGGAGGACAGTAGCACCCACTTAGGATAGTGGGGCACACTTAGGATTGTGCCTTGGAGAGGCAGAATGAGCACTTGGCTGGGAGTCCAGCAGATCTCGGCCCAACCACTCCCCACTGGATAACCCTGGGCACTTAACCTGAGCTAAGGTGTTCCAACTGGAAAGGCAAGCCAGCCTAGCAGGGGGCCCGCACAGATCGTGTAAGTGGAACTTTGACCCCGCTCCACAAAGGAGAGCCACACCATCTACCTTCTGCCTTCCATTCCAAAGCCCCTCACCCTTAAGATAACAAAGGCCTTAAGCCAGGCCCTGGATCAGGAACACCCAGAGAAGTGGATGAATACCTGTTCCAAGGCCCACAAGCTGTGTGACTCCGGAGAAGTCAGTCAACTCTGGAGCCTCAGTTTGCTAAGCTGGAAAATGGGGATTGTTAGAAGGAAACACTCCCAGAAGCAGCGATCACGCTGAACTCTCGATGCCTGCTCACAGCAGGACTTGCATTAACAGCACGGTTATTATTTTGGGCATTGTTATGACGGGCCCCTCTGTATGCTGAATGGGACTTAAGCTGCCATCCTTTCCTGTACGCTGCACAAACATGGGAACAGCAGTCCCACGAAGAGGAAGTGATCTGTCGGGGTCATCAGCGTGTAAGTGGACGGATGACCGCTCCCCCACCCTCCCAGCCCAGGCCGCCGGGACACCCGGGTCCTCGTGGGGCTGCCCCGGGCCGCGCCCGCTGCGTGCTCACCCTCCGCCTTGGTGTCGTCCTTCGCCTGGACCAGGAGCAGCCAGGCCAGCGGGGCCAGGAGCAGCGGGGGCCGCATGGTCGTGTCTGCGGACCGTCGCCGGCGCTCTCAGGGCTGGAAACTTCGCGACCGGGCCAGCGGGCGCTGCCACGCACTGGGCCCGCCTCGGGGGCGGTGCCGAGCGCTCCTCCGCCCGCCCGGGGGAAGGGTTTTCCGGCAGCTGTGTAGCGCGGGGGGCCTCGGGACCTGGGGCAGTTCACCCCTGTCCCTGCGGCTCCTGGGTCCTGTCGCCAGCCCGCCTCCCTCTCTTCTCCAGGGTCTGCAACAGCTCGCGGAGGAAGAAGGGAGCGAGGCCCCAATAGACCCCAGGTTCTGCCCTGGGTGCTGAGATGCTCCAATCTCAGCTCACCTGAAAAGTGGAACTTAATATTCACTGGGATTCGCACCTGCCCTGGGGATGATGGTATCTGTAGTCCACCTCAAAGTTAGCTCTTGGGTATTTCATTTTCTTTAAACCTTCCTTAAAGTGAGATGTTGAGCGTGGGGTGGGTGAAGATGGGTGGAGATGTGGACAGAAGCGCAGAGACACGTTGCTGATGTTGGAAATGCAGCAAGTCCAGACCCAGTCCGGCAAACGGAATCACTTCACCTATATCTCTGTCCCTGGAGGCAAATTTCTGAGCCGGGGAAGTCTGAACTTCCCAGTGAAGGAATTTTTGCTGAAGCTGATTGCCAAATGAATGAATAATTAAGTGACATTCAAGAATAACCCAAACCAACCCCCTTTAAACGGTTCCTGGTCCAGATGTTGGCCAGCCACATCCATCTCTGGACAAAATTGCACGCTGCCTTGGAAGAGAGCTCAAACAGGGACCCAGATCCTCTCCGACAGATTAGAGTCTGGAGGAGTTGGTGATGGGTACAACTCTAGGTCAGGGTTGGGATGGAGGCCTTGGAGGAGCCAGGGAGCTAGGGAGAAGTGGCCATTTGCAGGTGCTGTTATGTCAACAAGGAAACACAAAGGATGTTAAGTGGAAAAAGCTGTCTCTACAGTAAGACCCACTTCGTAAAAATAGATTCTCAAACAGTAGATAGCTTAAAAAAAAAAACAAAAACAATGCTGAGTGTGGTGGGGGTAGGTCTAAATCTTAGAACCCAGAATGTGCAAGCAAATCAGGAATCCAAGGCCAGCCTGAGCTACACAGCCAGACACTTAGGAGAAAAGAGACTGAAGGAAATGAGCTGGTGCCTGGGATCCCAGCACTCAGGAGATTCAGGATTCAAGGTGATGCCCAGTCACATGGTAGGTCAGAGGCCAGCATGGACTACATGAGGCAATCTCAAAACAACTAAAAAGACAAACGTTTAGAATAATTATTTCCAAGTTGTGATAGTCTTTTATTTTATACACATATAAATAATTTAAGGGCTGGTCAGATGGCTCAGCCATTAAAGACACTTGGTGCCAAGCCTGACAGCCTGAATCTGATTCCTGGGAACCCTATGGTGAAAAGGAGAGACTGACTCCCAAAGCTTGTTCTTTGACGTCCGCATGCATGGCATGGGACATGTGCTCCCCTGTTACACACACAAAATAAAAACATAAAATGTAATTTTTAAAAAATTATATATATGGGGCTGGAGAGATGGCTTAGCGGTTAAGAGCACTGACTGCTCTTGCAGAGGACCCAGGTTTGATTTCCAGCACCCACATGGCAGCTATGAATGGTCCTTAACTCCAGTTCCAGGGGAATCCGAAGCCCTCTTCTGACCTCCGCTGGCATTGCACGACACGGGTGCACTCATACATGCAGGCAATACACTAGTACGTATAATAAATAGATAAATAAAATATTTTAAAAATTACATATCGCCAGGCATGGTAGTACATGCCTTTAATCCCAGCACTCGGGAGGCAGAGGCAAGCGGATCTCTGTGAGTTCAAGGCCAGCCTGGTCTACATAGTGAGCTCCGGGCCCCCTGGGGCTACAGGGAGACCCTGTCTCAAAAAAACCAAAAAAAAAAAAAAAACAAAAAAAAACCTTACGTATCATTTAGAAATCATTTCTGTCATATTACTTCTAGATAAGTCTTACTTTCTTGCTTCTTTTCATATATATAGGATATACATTATTTGTATAAGGAAATGAAAGGACCATATGTCTTTTTTAGGTGGGTACAGTCTGGAAACCTTGATTTCCTCTCATTGAACAAAGATTTGCTCACTTGCACAGACTGTAATGAGGCCCAGGACCATCCTGCTGCAAGCTCAAGGTCACAGGGCGGTCAAAATGAAGAGATGTGAGCAGAATCTAGAATTTAGTTTGTCTGCCTCCCAGCTGGGACCTGCGCTAGGAGCTGCTGCAGCTGGGAAGGAGACTTGGTGCCAGCATCCACCGGATGTTTTGGATTCAGAAGGATGCAGACTGAGATTCTGAACCCTTGGAGGAAGAAATTCAGGGACAAATGGAGGAAGAACCAGCAAGCCTGTGTTGGCTGCCTCTGTTTTCAAAGCTCTCATTCCGTGACCATAACTTCCCCTGTGAGTCAGGCAGTACTGCTTCCACTTGCAAAATGAGAAACTGAGGCTCAGAGAGAGAAGCAATCTGCTTGGCATCGCATAACTGATGTGGGACCACAGCAAGGATGCATCAGGCAGAACCCAAGCTCTAACTGCCTGTTTCTTAAGAATCCAAGGAGACTCTTGGCGGCAATGTGGATAGAAAAACATCCTTGAGCAGTGATACGTGGTGTTAAATCTCCAGATTCGAAATAAGGATTAATTTTGGAAACTGCCTGCCTGTTGGAGAGAAAGGATTCACCCTAGCAAAGTCTGACCCTAGCCTTTGAGTATCTGTTACCCATGTTTCACCAAGTTGCTATAACTTGAACCTGGTCCAATCTTCATCTAGGAAGGACTGTCTCTTTAACTGTAGCTTCTAATACGTGCTACACGTGCTTTGGATAGTTAAAGGCACAGGACGCCATTTTACCAGGAAAGTGCCAAGACAGCTGCAGCCAGGTGTGTGTGTGTGTGTGTGTGTGTGTGTGTGTGTTTACACTTTTCTTGGCTTCATCCTGTTTTACTCATTTCCCTTCCTGGCTAGAGGAAAAGCCTCAGTGAGTGAGATGGCCACACTTTGAGCTGCCAGATGTACTGTGACCTCCCATTGGGACTTAGCCCAAAGATTATAGTGGAATTTTTTTTTTTTTTTGGTCTCTTTTGAAACAGGGTATCCCTGTAGCCCCAGCTGTCCTGGAACTCACTATGTAGACCAGGCTGGCCTTGAACTCACAGAGATCCGCTGCCTGCCTCTGCCTCCCGAGTGCTGGGATCAAAGGTGTGCGCCACCACGCCCGGCAATAGTGGAATTTCTAAGCCTTTCCTTTAAAACAAATGAGATATAAGTATATGTCAGATGCTACATTTCTGGTAAGGAAAAAATGCATGTATAAATCTGTAAGCAAATAGACTAGGAGAATGTCCTAGAAATAAGTAACATTGCTTGAATATGGGGAAAGGAGCAGATTGACTGGGGCCCTGCAAGAAGATGACTTAATTGTTGTTCTTCTTCCTCCCCCTTCTCTTCCTGCCTCTCCTCCTCTTCCTCCATCTATGTATATGAGTGGTTTCCCTGCATGTATGTAAGTGCACCACGTATCTGCCTGGTGTCCAAGGACGCAAGAGGCGGGCATCAGATCCCCCTGGAACTGGAGTTACAGGAGGTGGTTAGCCATACGTGGGTGCTGGGAACTGAACCACAGTCCTCTGTGAGAGCAGTGAGTGTTCCTCTCCACTAAACCATCTCTCCAGTCCCCACCCTTCATTCTTTTGTGCTTCTAGAATTTTGTGTCATGCACAGGTGTTTGCCAGGCGGTCTGTTAGATCCTTCATGCACTTGTCCAATTTAAGTCTCAGAGCAATCCTACTTTGTCTTATGATACGAATTTTAAGGATGGAGAAACTGAGGCCCAGGGAGGTTAGAAAGCCAAGAATCAAAACCTCCTTAAGCCTCCACAGCCTTGCTATGTGGCTGAAACTTGCCTGTGAGCACCCCATGCTCCTGTCTTGGGGTGTTTAAAGATGACAAGGAGTTAGGAGCACAAGTAATAAGCCTTTGACCTGGGAATCCGTCTCTGAAAACTGTCCCCCAAGAAACATACACAGAAGTAAGCCAAGGCATGTCAATTACAACAGTGTAGCAAAAATACTTCTAGGGGCAAGGGAGATGGCTCAGTCAATAAAGCACTTGCCTTGCAAGCAGGAGGACCTGAGTTCAGTCCCCAGCACTCATGCTGAGCACCTGTGTTTCCAGCACTGAGGAGGCAGAGATAGGAGGATCTCTGGGACTTATTATCCAGCCATTCTCAAAGATTCAGTGAGCTCCAGGTTCAGTGAGAGATTCTGTCTCAAAAAATAAGATGGAAGCTAGGTGTGGTGGAGCACAGCTTTAATCCCAGCACTTGAGAGACAGAGGCAGGTGGATCTCTGTGAGAAAGAGGCTAGCCTGGTCTATATATCGAGTTCCAGGTCAGCTGGGGATACAGGGAGACCCTGTCTCAAAAATACTAAATAATAATAACAACAACAACAACAACATAGAGGGGCCTGGAGAGATGGCTCAGTGGTTAAGAGAACTGGCTGCTCTTGCAGAGGACCTGGGTTGGATTCCCAGCACCCACAATACAACTAACAACTGTCCATAACTCCAGCTCCAGAGTATTTGAAGCCCTCTTCTGGCCTCCTCAGGCACCAGGCATGGATTTGGTGTACTTACATACATGTAGGTAAACACTTATACACATAAAATAAATAAAATATTTTAAAAAAATAAGATGGAGGACCGGCAAGATGGCTCATTAGGTAAAGGTGTTTGCAGCACAAGTCTGGCAACCTGAGCGTGAACCCCAGAACCCAAGTAAAGGTAGGAGAGAACTGACACCACAAAATTGTCATCTGACCTCCATACATGTGCTACAGCATGTATGCCCACAGATGTATATCATGAGTACACACACACACACAATAATAAATTTTTAAAAATAGGTGCTGGAGAGATGGCTCAGGGGTTAAGAGCACTGACTCCTCTTGCAGAGGCTCAGGGATTGGTTCCCAGCACCCACATTAGGAGGCTCACCACTGACTGTAACTGACTACAGCTCCAGGGGCTCACATCCTCTCTTCTGGACTCCATACATACTGTACTTGTGCACAAACCCATACACAGGCACACACATATACACATAGTTAAAAATTTTTTTAATTAAAAATTAATTATTTATTTTTTAAGACAGGATCTCTCTATGTAGCTCTGGCTGGCCTGGAACTTACTATGTAGACCGGACTGGCTTTGTACTCAGAGATTCACCTGCCTCTGCCCTCCTCCCCTGAACCAAGTTCTTAGATTAGAGGTATATGCCACCATGCCCATTTTTGCTTTTGTTTGGGTAAAAGTCCAATCAAATTTTCCATCTTCTCAGCATCAACTTTCACGTGACAACAAGAAAAGGTAAAAGCTGGGCATGGTTACGTGTCTGTAATCCTAGTTACTAGGGTAGTTGATGGAGGATTGCTTGAGCCCAGGAGTTCAAGGACACTCTGGGAGATCCTGACTCAAAAATAAACAGAAATAATAAAATTAAATGAAAACAGAATGACTACCCTTCCAATGGGATACTGACTCACCACCTCAGCAAACATTTCTGTGTCGGCTCACAGTCCACAAGAAGCCACCTCAAATGACCATTTGTCAACTGTGAATTTTCAACTGCCTGTCTGGCTCTGGAATGCCCAAAAACCAATGTGGAAACAATTGCCCATTGTCCACCCCAGTGCTCAGCCTCAAGTTTTTCCCAGATTGACAATTCACAGGCATTCTCAAAGTTTGAGACCTTAATGTCTCACATTATTTAATAAGTTAAAACTCAGAAATAACATTAAGAAAAACGACTTGGTGTGGTCAAGAAATGGCCAATCTGGGGCTGGACTGATGTCCCCATGTGGTATATGTGCAGCCAGGCAGGTCTGGAGGAGCAGTTAAGAAAATATTTCCCAGAAGTCATTTTCAGTGGTTATCCTTTATTTCTTTTCCTCCCTTCCTCCCTTCTCCTCTCTCCTTCCTTTTCTTGTATTTTTCAGTATTCTCTAAGGTTTTTTTAGTAAAGACCACTTTTATAAAACTTTATTTTACTTATTATTTTTTAATGTGTATGAGTGTATTGCCTGCATGTATATGAGTACACCCATGTCGGATTCCCCTGGGTGCTGGGAATCGAACCCAGGTCCTCTCCGAGAGCAGTCAGTGCTCTTAACCGCTGAGCCATCTCTCCAGCCCCTAATTTTTTATTTTTCAACCTTAGGGCTGTTGAAACCATCAGCAGCAAGCGGGGCTCAGCACACGTCCAGTCTGGCTTGCCCAGTGGTTTGTTTTTCTCCATTTTATTGGTCCTACTGGCCTCCCCGGTCCCCGGGCCTGTTTCCGGCCTTTCCCCGCCGTCGCCCAGCCCCGGCGGCTCCGACCACGCCCCCTGGCGCGACCACGCCCCTTCCATCCAGCTCCTCCCTTCACTCGCCGCTTTTCCTTCTGTCGCAAAAGAACGGGCGGCGCTTTACGGCCGGCGGCGTTTGACGGCGGGGAGGCCACCGAAAAGGAGGAGGAAGCGGTGGCGGTGGCGGTGGCTGCCCGGGCGGCTGCGGCGGGCGTCGGGGTGGGCGCGGCGGTGCGGGCCGGGGAG
>NW_008352717.1:164225-190923 GCF_000622305.1 Nannospalax galili | reverse complement strand
TGCCTGGAGGCGGCCACCCGGGCCTGGCGCGGCCTGCGGGAGCGCGGCGAGGCCGTGCCGCTGGGCCCCGGGGTGCCGGCCCTGGTGGCCAACGGCTTCCTGGCCCTGGACGCCGCCAACAACCGGCTGTGGGTGACGCCCGGGGAGCGGGAGCCCGCCGTGGCGCTGGACTTCGTGCCCTTCGTGCAACTGCACCCGCTGAACGTGCTGGCCGAGGCCAGGGAGACTGTGTTGCTGCTGCGGGAGGGCCTCCTGCGCCGGGTGCGGTGCCTGCAGCTCGGGACCCCGGGCCCCGGCTCTGCCGCTGGGGTCCCCGGGCCCGCCTCGGCCTCGGGCCTCTCCACGGGGTCAGGCCGTGACTGCGTGCTGCTGCAGGAGGACTTCCTGGCGCACCGGGGCCGATCCCACGTCTACCTGCAGCGCATCCAGCTCAACAATCCCACCGAGCGAGTGGCCGCGCTGCAGACTGTGGGGCCCACCGCCGGCCCTGTCCCCAAGTCCTTCACCAGTACCCTGGAGAAGGTCGAGGATCATCAGTTCCTCCTCTACTCGGGTCGGTCCACACCCCTGCCAAACGGGCTGGTGCACCTGGTGGTGGTGGCTGCCAAGAAGCTAGTGAACCGGCTCCAGGTAGCTCCCAAGACACAGTTGGATGAGACGGTGCTGTGGGTGGTGCATGTCTCTGGCCTCATCAACCCCCTGACACTCAAAAGCAAAGTAGCCAAGGAGCTCAAGGCGCTACAGGACTTGGCCCGGAAGGAAATGCTGGAGCTGTTGGAGGTGCCTGCCGCTGAGCTGCTTCAGGACCATCAGCACCTCTGGGCCCAGCTGTTCAGCCCAGGTGAGGCCTGGTTAGGGCTTGGTAGTAATCTCCACTTTGTACCAGTGTGCACACGTCTACTGTAGAGATAGGCCGCGTGTTCTGCAGCTGTCACACTGCAGGTTGAAGTTTAGGGTTGGTGTTTGGGAATTGAATCCATTTACCTACTTTATAGCAGTGTGACCTTGGCTCTGTGGCCTTATCTTTCTGAGCCTGTATTCATTAACAAGTAACAGCTGCACTAACGTCCTTTATGGGGTTTTAATGACGATTTGAATGTGAAGGTCAGGACTTACATTTGGTGGTGGTGGTGAGGCCTGATCTGAGTAGGGGTTTTTTGGGGAAGGATCAGTTCATAAAGAATAAACCACCAAGGGATCCCCAGACCCTCTCCTTAGGCCACTTCGGCCTGCCTGGGCCTGGCCTCTGTTTCTTGGTTTGACCTGGACCATTGTAGCTGTGTCTCTTTCACTAGGAAGCTGGAAACGTCCAGCAGGTTGGAATGTGCATGGCAAATGAAAAAAAAAATCTTTTATTTATTCTTTGCGAATAAAACCCTTTTTCTGTCGACTGTTTAAGGGAAAGTGCTGTTCGCAGCACTGGGTTTTGGATTCCAGAGTTGTAGTTGTTCAAACTCTTGTTTGGTTGTCCAGAAAGAATTAGTTCATTCAACAGGTGTTTATCAAATGCTTTTGTCAGAAGCTGTTGTGTTTGTGAATAAACAAGCTCCTGTTCACCTAGTGCTTGCCTTAGCCTTAGTGTAGTTGAGAGATAACGATATTAGAGACATGAGGAATTCAGTGAGACAGCTTTTAGAGTGGAAGTGCTGAGGAGAAGTGTGGTGTCTCCGCTCAGCTCCCTGAGTGGGGAGACACGTAGCTGAGCTGAGTGGGAAGAAACAACCACTCATGTGACAACAAAGAGGATATTCAGACTGGAGACTGCCCTGGGCAGGAGCAGGTGGGCCAAGTGATGAATAGGACAGGGTGGAGTGGGCCTTGAAGGCCTGGGGAAAGATGAGTTTTCTTCTGAGATGGGAGGATGGAAAGCAGGGCAGAAACTGTCTGATGTACATTTGAGACGAGCATCCCAGTGTACAGGTAAGAGGTTCCGGGCAGGCCAGAAGAAGGAGGTATCTGGGTTGTGACCATGGAGACAGAACTGCCAGGACATGGACTGCTAGGATTGGCTGTGGCAGGTGATTCCTAGATTTGGGGGATGTGGACAGTTGCTTAGAAATAACCTGGGGAAGCGTTGGTTTGGGGCTGGGAGAGTTCGCTCTGTGTCCGTTACACCTGTCAGATATCTAGGTGGAAACGGGTGGTTAGTCCTGTGAGTCTAGACTCATTAAAATTTGGGGCCATCTCATTTAAAGCTACAGCACAAAAACCAAACACGGTGGCTTACATCTGGACCCTCAGAACCCAGCAGAAAGATCACTGTGAGTTCAGGGCCAGCCTGTGCTGCACCGAGACCCTATCTCCAAAATAAAATAATTTTCTTTTTTTTAAATAGCCATTGTACTGGAGAAAGGTATAGGAGAACGAGCCAGGACTGGCTGGAACACTTGTGGCACTGTGTGGTTTGAGGGTACTAGACCATAGGGATGACACTAGGTCCTGGCCGAGTGTCTGTTGTTCTCAGCTCTGGCAGGAGGTTCCACAGATGCCAGTTGGTCATGTTAGGTGTCATACTGCTTTTCTCATTGCTATGACAAAATACCTGACAAAAGCAACTTAAGGAAGAAAGGGTTTGTTTTGACTGACGCAGTCCATCATGGTGGGAAAGGCATGGCGACAGGCACGTGAGGCAGCTGGTCCCATTGGGTCTGCAACCAAGAAATATTGGTTCTCCTCTCCCTTTCTCCTTTTATTCAGTCTGGGACCACAGCCCATGGTATAGTACCACCCCCAATGAAGGTGGGTCTTCTCACCTTAATTAATACAGAAAACCTTTCACAAACATGTCCAGGGGTTAGTTTCCATGGTGATTATAAATCCCATCAAGTCGATAGGATTAACCATCACAAGCAGGTGTGATGGCGCTCCCATACCCAGGGGGGCTGAAACTGCTGTCCTTTACCACTGAACTGAGCTCCATCCTTTACTGCCCTGACCTTCGTTTCATTGCCGCTGCCCCCAGCCAGGCTTTCTTCCTTAACTCCCAGCCTTTGTCATGTTCCAGGTGTGGAGATGAAGAAGATCACTGATGCTCACACCCCGTCAGGCCTGACTGTGAACCTGACTCTGTACTACATGCTCTCCTGCTCACCAACCCCACTGCTCAGCCCCTCCCTGAGCCACAGGGAGCGAGAACAGTTGGAGGCGACACTCAACTACGAAGACCACTGCTTCAGCGGCCATGCCACCATGCATGCCGAGAACCTGTGGCCTGGCCATCTGTCCTCAGTGCCGCAGATCCTGCAGCTCTCCGACCTGTGGAAACTGACCCTCCAGAAGCGTGGCTGCAAAGGGCTGGTGAAGGTGGGAGCCCCAGGCATCCTACAAGGCATGGTGCTCAGCTTTGGGGGGCTGCAGTTCACAGAAAACCACCTGCAGTTCCAGGCCGACCCCGAGGTGCTGCACAACAGCTACGCGTTGCATGGCATCCGCTACAAGAATGACCACATCAACCTGGCTGTGCTGGTGGATGCTGAGGGCAAGCCCTACCTGCATGTGTCTGTGGAGTACCGTGGCCATCCTGTCAAGATCTATGCCTGCGAGGCAGGTTGCCTCCAAGACCCTGTGGAGCTGACCTCAGAGTCTGGGGGCCACACCTTCTCCGTCATGGTGACCAAGCCCATCACCCCATTGCTGTACATCTCCACTGACCTCATGCATCTGCAGGACCTGCGACACACACTGCACCTTAAGGCCATTCTGGCCCATGATGAGCACATGGCCCAACAGGACCCTGGCCTGCCCTTCCTCTTCTGGTTCAGTGTGGCCTCCCTTATCACCCTTTTCCACCTCTTTCTCTTCAAGCTCATCTACAATGAGTACTGTGGACCCGGAGCCAAGCCCCTCTTCAGGAGCAAGGTAGGCCACCTCTGTCCCTAGAACCCCAGGCCTTTGCCATTTTCTGTCCTATGTCCAGGAAGGGTGGTCTGACCAGGGGATGTCCTAAGCCAGTGCCCACAGATCTCAACATCAGAGAGCGGAGTTGGTGTATTTGAGTGGTGAACATCTGTCTATAATTCCAGCATTGAGGCTAAGGCAGAAGGATTGTGAGTTCAAGACCAACAGCAAAACCCTGTATTTAAAAAAATTTTTTTAAAACCACTTTTATGCTGGGCATGGTGATGCATGCCTTTAATTAATACAGCACTTGTGAGGCAGAGGCAGGCAGATCCCTGTGAGTTCAAGGCTCAAGGCCAGCCTGATCTACATAGCGAGTTCCAAGCCAACTGGGGCTTCAGGGAGACCCTGTCTCAAAAAGTCAAAAAAAAAAAACCTTCTGAGAGGAGACCCCAGAGGGGAAATACTGTGGGACAGATGCGCTCACTGGCTTCCCCCTCCATCTAGCATGTAGAAACAACAGGCTGTGGCTCAGAGCCTCTGGCGGAACAGCTGCGATGCCTGGTGCTTACCCCAGCAGCCTGGCCATCACCCTCAGAGGTCAGGCCCCCTCTGCCCCTGTCTTGTCAAGCCATAAGGACATAGAGAGGTAGACCAAGCTCTAGGTCTGTGCCCCAGTACTTAAGGATCCTGGATCCCACAGGAAGGCCCGCCCCTCCACTGAAAAGCTCTGTGACATCTAGTTTTCTGGTTCAAGGCCAGGCTTGGAGAGAAAGCAATGCTTGACTCGAAGGAGGTGGCAGCAAGTAGAGGTAGGTCTGAGTTCTCACACTGAGGGAATCAGTGGAGAGTTGGGTTAGAAAGTGTGCAGAATTCTTCCACATAGCCGGCTTTGGCCAGCTGTGATAGAAAAGGTGGATCATGCAGCCTCTGGAGAGGCAGGCCCTTTCCCCTACTGGCTGCTGGCCTCTCTGCCCTTGCTCTTGCTTGTTTCCCATCCAGTTGGGAAGATAGCTCCATCATCTCCCTGGGAGACTGCCCATGTCCCTCACATTGAAGCTGGGCCATGCCAGACCAGAGCCCTAGCCAACATGCCACATCAGCCCAAGGAGGCTCATGGGCCCCTGCATGGCAATTCCAGGCTGGAAGCTGTCTGAGGAGGCTGGATCTGAGCCAGAGTGGGTACCACCAGGGTTGTCCCTGTGCCTGCTTCCCTGCCTCTGTGTGTGTCTGTGTGTTTGTATTTATTTTGAGACAGGGCCTCAAGTAGCCTAGGCTGGCCTCAGACTCGCTATATAATAGAGGCTGGCCCTGAATTCCTGATCTTCCTCCCTCTACCTCCCAAGTTCTGGGATCACAGGCATGTCCCATCACACCTGCCTTCTCCTTGGATGTTTCTGTGGCTGAGCCATGGGTTAGTGTGAACAGTGTCCCCTTGTTTCATTTATTGAACAGGAAGACCCCAGTGTCTGAGTGAACCGCAAGTCCTTTCTGACACCGTTTGCACAAGACACCCATCATTGAGCATCCTGCCACTGCGATAAACAAGGGATCCTTTGGAAGCACCAACCCTTTGTGCCTTGAGGGGGGCAGTGACTCAGAATTGCTTGTGGGTACAAGAGTTTGCACTGGAAGAAACGACTGTCAGTGGGGAAGGAGGGCCAGTGGACTTCTGTAAGCTTTCCAGTCATTAAAGAACCCGCAGGGAAAATACTTGAAATTGAACTCACTCCTTCCACTTGCCCCCATGTCTTCTATCCCAGGAAATAGAATCTCTTTTGAAGACTTGTTTAGGAAAAATTGCTCTTTTCCTAATTTAAAGTTGCTCTTTCTTGAATGGATTTCTAATTTATTTTTGTTGAGGTTTTGCTTTTCATCCACCTTAAGATTAGGACTGTTGGTTTCAATGACTGATCCCTGCCACCATTTTGGCACCTAGAAGCCCCCCATGCACAGTCTGGAGGCTGGGCTTGAGCCCCAGGTGGACCCCCTGCCTGAGGAAGGCGTGGCTTCCCTGCCCTCCAGTGGTTTGCACGATGACCCTTTCTTACCCTGAGTCTGTGGGGGTCTGTGGTTTTTTACTTCTGGACCTTGGGAGAGGAATTTAAATTTCTAGTGATAGATGGTTTTGAAATACCAAAGCTTTTTTAAATAAATATCTTTCAAACTTCCATTACTGGTTCCTGTGTGGTTAAACCCTTGGATACATTCATCACACCTTCCTTACCACTAGATTCAGGGTGGTCTGCAGTGGTACACTCCACCTGGACCAGCTGTTTTCCCATGTGGCTGCTGGCTGGGCTGGTCCAGGGCTTGGAGCATCTTCCCTGCTCTGTACAGGAACCTCCTCACCTGTCCAAAGGGGTCTGGAGCCTCCAGCCGGATTTTTCTAGATGGAAGGAGGATGGTAGCAGGACAAGCTCTGATGGGCCTTGTCTCTAGTGGGGAAAAAGAACTGTCTGTTCCAGGGATCAGAAAGGGACTGAGCTGGGATAGTCATCCTTTGCCTGGGGGCTGTCCTTGGGTTTGGTGGCTTCCCCGACTCTGACTCACCGGGAAGCCTAGCCTGCTTGCCAAGACACCACATGTCTGAGCCACAGCAGATGGTTTGAAAGTAAACAAGGGCACAGGGCTGTACTGTGTGCAGCCCTGGTTTTTATTGCTTCAATCCACAGCCTTCCCATAGCACTGGGTGGTACAGGGCCCAGACACCACATCTTCCAGATGTGGATCTGGGCTGGCTTGCCTTTTCTGGGGGGTGGGGGGGAGCCCTGGGTGCAGCTGCGTGTCATTTACTGGGTGACAAGCCCTCCAGTTGTTCCATTAAGCTGTGTACACAGCTGAGTGCAGTGACACATGCCTGGAATCCCAGACCCTGAGAGGTGGAGACAGAAGGTTCAGGAGTTCAAGGCCATCCTTGACTACATAGTGAGTTTAAGACCAGCCTGTGAGTTTAAGACCAGCCTTAAGAGGCCCTGTCTTGAAAATTTTTTTTTTTTTTTGTCTTTTTGAGACAGGGTCTCTCTGTAGCCCCAGCTGTCGTAGAACTCACTGTGTAGACCAGGCTGGCCTCGAACTCACAGAACTCACACAGATCCGCCTGCCTCTGCCTTAAAGGCGTGTGCCACCATGCCTGACTTGAAAAATTTTTTTTGAAGCCAGTAGACAACAGGAGCCACATTTTGACTGTTCAGCTTGGAACTAGGCATGTCATAGGCTCCCTTGAATGTGAAATGTACCTGTGTACCTGGTGCCTAAGGAATAATCCAAGGGCTGGCAAAATGACTCAGAGGTAAGTAAAAGCACGTGCTGTCAGGTGACCTGCTCAGTTCCATAATGGACAGAGAGAACTGAGTCCCAAAAGTTGTTGTCCTCTGACTTCACAACACACACCATACACAATAATAATAAAATAAAAAATAATTTGTGGGCCTTGAAAGATGTGCTGCTCTTGCAAAGGACCCAAATTTGGTTTCCAGCACCCGCATTGCGGCTAACAATCATCTGTAACTCCAGTTCCAGGGGATCCCATGCCCTCTTCTGGCATCTGTGGACATTGCATGTGCACTTACATGTAGACAAAACCCTTGTATGCATAAAATAAAAACTTTAAAAATAATTTAAGGGCTGGGCATGGTAGCATATGTGTCTAATCCCAGCACCCAAGAGACAGAGGCAGGAGGCTGGAAGCAAGTTTAAGATCAGCCTGAGTACTGAGTAAAACACTATCACAATGCTTCCTATGCTTACATTCCATCTCCATATGTGTTAGGTATTTTGTATCAGTGGGGCAGGGTTAAGATCCCAAATGCAAGCCAGGTATGGTAGTGCACACCTATAATCCCATGAGAGCCTCTCAAGTGACTGAGGCAGGAGAATTAACAGGAGTTAAAGCCCAGCCTGGGCTACATAGCAAAAACTCAGTTGCAGAGATGAAGAACCAGGCATTAAATAGCAAAAATCCAAGGCCATGCAGCTTTGTAGTGCCCGGTTGGAAGCAAGCTAGCTGAGACTATGTGTGTCCCCCAAGCCCCAATCATCTTCCTGCCTCTACACTCCTGGCAGGAGAATTAACAGGAGTTAAAGCCCAGCCTGGGCTACATAGCAAAAATCCAAGGCCATGCAGCTTTCTAGTGCCCGGTTGGAAGCAAGCTAGCTGAGACTGTGTGTGTCCCCCAAGCCCCAATCATCTTCCTGCCTCTACACTCTTCAGAGCTGGGGTTACAGGGATTTTAGGAAACACCCAGCTTGTTACATGGATGCTGATCTGAACTCCAGTCCTCGTGATTGCAGAGAAAGCACTCTTAACTGCTGAGCCATCTCTCCAGCCCATCTGCCTCCTACCTTGCCATAGGAGTGCTGGAATCAGACAGCATGTTACTGAATCTAGTTTTACATGGGTTCTGGGGATCTGAACTCGAATCCTCATGCTTGCATGGTGGCAAATGCTTTACCCACTGGGCCATCTCCCTAACCCTCTTTTGGTTTTTTGAGACTTGGTCTCATGTAGCACAGTGTGGCCTCTAACTCTTGAACTCCTGATCCTCCTGCCACCACCTCCCTAGTGCTGAGATAACAGACATGTGCCACCACGCCTGGCTTGGCATGGGGATTTTGTTTGTGATGGTCTTTTTTTTTATCTATTATTTTTATTTTATGTGTATGAGCATAAAGCCTGCATGTAGATGGGTGCACCCATGTCATGCAGTGCCTGCGAGGTCAGAGAAGAGCATTGGATCCCCTGGAACTGGAGTTACAGACAGTTGTTAGATGCCATGTGGGTGCTGGGAATTGAACCCCAGTCCTCTGGAAGAGTAGCCAGTGCTCTTAACCACCGAGCTATCTCTCCAGCCCTTGTGATGGTCTTTTATGTAGCTCAGGCTAGCCTCAAACTCTTGGCAATCCTGCTTCAGCCTCCTGAGGGCTGGGATTATGGGCATGAGCCACCACACCCAGCTTCCCCAGGGATCTTCCCCAACACTGATTATAAAAATCCATATTCTTTATCCAGGCTTACAAGGCATACTCTGGCCATTGCCAGCTCCATGATGCAACCTCTGATTGTTTGCCTTCTGTCTCTGTTCCTGTCTCTGTCACTGGCCTCCTCACACATTGCCCAGTACTTCCCCAACAACTAAAAAGCTGGAAAGTTGGCTGGATGCCCACTGCATGGTTTTCTGTGTTCCACTGCTTATCTTACAAGCTACCTTTGACCCCTGCCATTGCTGTGGTCACCAGCTCTGCACAGATATAAGTAGTCCCACGGCACCTACTTCAAGAGCCCTCATCTTCAGCTGGATGCAGGTGTAACCTTGAAGCTGTGTGACGGTTAATATACTTGGGGTGACATTTCACCCCGAGAGATGGTACAGTGGACAAGTGCTAAGTGCTATCTTCTGTCTTGGGGTACACTATTTTTTCTTTCTTTTTGCTTTTTTTTCAAAAAAATTGCTTTCTCTTTTTATTACATTCATTTATTTGTATGTGTGTGTATGTAGGAAGTATGCCTGTGGTGACACAAGTATGGAGGTGTGAGGACAACTTGTGTCAGGTGTCAGTTCTCTCCTTCCACCTTATAGGCCCCAGGGATGGAACTCAGGTCACCAGGCTTGGCGGCAAGTGCCTGTACTCGCTGAGCCATCTCACCAGCCCATTTTTTGTTTGTTTCTTTGTTGTTTTGAGACAACCAAAGTCTCATGTAGCCTAGGCTAGCCTCATACTTACTGTGTACATGAGGATGACCTTGACTTCTGATCCTCTTGCCTCTACCTCCCAAGTAGGGAGGATCACAGCCTTACACCATCACACCTGATTCCTGTGCAGTGTTGGAGATTCAACCTGGGGTTTCCTGCATGCTAGGCAGGCACTGTGCCAACTGAACTACACCTCCAGGCCTTGTTCTGGGTTTTTGTTTTGTTCTGAGGCAGGGACTCATGTACCCTAGGCTCAAGTGACTTCAATATGAAGTCCAGACTGACTATATTTGTGGGAACAAAAATGACCACAGTTGTTACAAGTCCTCTAAGCATCTAGCCCAACAGATGGTTTCTTAAAGGAAATCCAGGAAAGAGGGAAGAGCTTAGCTCTGAGCATGGGTCCTCAGCATACCCCACATCGCACAGATGGGGAGAGTAAGGCTGGGAGTTCATGTAAGATGTTTCCTAAGCAACTTTCTGACTTTCCAGTCGTGAGTCAATTTGAAGAGTCTGAAAGGTGTTCTCAAGTCTGTCATCTTCCAGAACCAGGTGTTCCCAAAAGCCCAAAGTACGGTGGACACATTTTGGAACTAGCCACTTGCCTACTTGTCCTGAAACCAACATGTATCAGGCAGGGATGAAGATCTTTTTCATATAGTAATCTTCCACAGCAAGACACGCCTGAAGACCCTGGAAGAGACAGGTGGGACATTTGATAGCTGGCCCTAATCCCCAAGCTCCTTTCCCTGATGGGGCCTCTCAGCTCCTAGGCAAGAACTAATGTCTTTGTCTCATTTTTGCTTGGAACATGGAAGGGGGAAAGGATGTGAAAGGGCTGCCCTTGAGACCCACCCTGCCTTTGTGACAGATCAGAAATGAGATTGGGGCTGATAGGGGCTGTGGGAACAGATAACCAGCAGGTCTAACCTCCCTGGAGGAAGGTAAGCCCTCCACTTGGCACCTAAAGATACCTGCACAGGGTGGATGCCAGCACACACAGGAACAGTAAGGCACACAGGGAACAGCAATAACCTGAAGGAAAGAGTTGAGGAGTCAGAGAGCTGGGGTTTGTTCACCCTGCCCTTGACTTCTGAGGATGAGCGCTGGGCTCTGGCCCCCGTTTGTGGCCATGATAAGAGGTGGTGATCACTCCTCCCTTGATTGCTCTCATACCTATAGCCAATCTTTATAGTTTGGTTATGAAGAGGACAATTCCTCTCCCCGTGTGATTAGATTGAGACTTGGAAAAAGAGAGACTTACCCAAGGTCACAGGGAGCTCTCGTAAGGAAGCTCAGGGCAGGCTTGGAGGTGTGACTCTCCTGAGCAGGCTCAGGTTAATGATTGTCTTGCTGGTCCCAAAGAGTGCTATAAACATTGACTCCTGGATACCCCTGGGAACCATAGGAACCAATGTGATCACTGGGGTGGGGGCGGATAGCAAACCCGCCAGGCAAGCTGTGGTGGGAGGGGAGGTTGTGGCTTCTCAGATGAAACCTTCCAAAGGCACTAGGTTGTATTCCCAGGGAGCTGTGTATAGGAAGGCAGTCGGGAAAGGAGGGAAGACATGGTTCCACTTCCAGCTCTGTCATTGTGTGACCTCACACCAGTGAGTTAAGCATTTGCACCCCACATCCCCACCTGTAAAATGGGCCTAATAACATCTCTCAACTTCACAGGATGGCTAAGAAGTGCCAGTAAATAAAATGAGGGTGGAGGGATGAGTGTGCTTTGATGAATTTCTTCCCACTCAGGGCAATCATTATCACATGCCTGGTGGCAGATCCCCACTTCTCTACCTGAAGTCCAGGGACTGAACTCAGGAGGCCTGTGAACTTGGATCTGAAAGCCATCTTTATTTGCATTAATTAATCTCAAACTGAAATTCAACATTTCCTCCCAGTCTTTATTATTATTATTAAACTCACTGTGTAGTTGAGGATGACCTTTAACCTCTTTAAATTTTTTTCTTTTATTTATTTTGCATGTGTATGTCTCTGTGTGAGGGGTGGAAGGTGGATGTGGATGTGGATGGGTGTACATGCCACGATGTTACAGAGTTCCGGCCTGCCGGGAAGGACCACTCAGACTCAAAAAGTTCCAAATCAGCCAAATCGGTTTAGCTGGCCAGGGACAGCACTCTCCAAGCCAATTTAGGGAATGCCATCCTAACTGGGATGAGACAGGAGCTTTCTAAAGGTAAAGTCCAGAAGGTAAAGTCCTTGGTACAAGAATTAAGCTTTTACAATTTTATTAGACGGGCAAGCTGGTCATCTTGGCAGCTGCCTCAGGGAGGAGAAAGTGGGGAGAAGGAAAGAGAGCCACGAAACCATGCAGGTTACAGCCTGCATGGGGGTCAGACACATGGCTGACTGGCAGCCACATGGCAGGGCGAAGGAAGCTTTAGAGAAAGTAAAGAAGTACAAGGTGCTGGGGGGCAGCTCAAAGCCTTAAAGGAAACACGGTCAGAAAAGGGATATGGAGAAGAAAAGGCGGGATCACACTTTTCCAGAATTCAGAAACGCGGGAGACCTCCAGACGACATGACTGTGGCTGGTCCAGAAGTTCTGGGCTAGGAGGCAGGATTCCAGGCAGGAAAAATTCACTATCTCCTTAACACACTAAGTATTCCGCCCTTCTATTTAGTATATCATAAGATGAACCCGCCTTCCCAGGGGTGATCCTATGACCAGATACCTGACCAGTTAAATTTACACAAAATGGAGGAGCTCGGCTATTACAATGATGTGTGTGGTGGTCAGAGGACAACTTGTGGGTTCTTGTGTCCCAGGTGTCAAACTCAGGTCATCAGGCTTGGCAGCAAGACCCTTTACCCCTCATCTTGCCATCCCTGACCTTCAACTTCTGATATTCCTGCCTCTGCAAGAGCAGCAAGCTCTCTTTGCCACTGAGCCATCTCACCAGCCCCCCATTTACTGATCTTGATGATGAAATAGCCTCCTGGGGTGCTAGGAGTCTCTTCAGGTTGGTCTACTTCCCTGGCTTACCTGCTTGGAGTCAGTGTTTCTGAGAAGTCTTGCTTCTTTTGTGTGGGAGGATGGTATTTGGGGACCATAATTTGAGGGCACCTTATGCTATGGGTTTGTTTTATTTTGTTTTGTTTGGGGGTTTTGGTGTTTGAGATGGTCTCATATAATTAAGGCTGACCTTGAACTTGCCATGTAATCCAAGATGGCACTGAACACTTGCCATCAGCTTTCCAAGTGCTGGGATTATAGGTGAGCAGCATCACACCCGTCTCTTCCTCTGCTTTTCGTTCTTCAATTGGTGGAGTGGGAACAGATGGCTGAACCTAGCTTGCTGGGAATGCCAGAGCCCGGGCTTTGAGCCTCAAAATTCCAGTAACACCCAAGTAACTGATATCCTTGGTTCTCTAACGTGATTATTATGCCCAAAGAGCTAGTGACTTCTATTTTAAAATATTTTAACTGAGCTGGGCATGGTGGTGCACCCTTTTAATCCCAGCACTCAGGAGGCAGAGGCAGGTGGACCTCTGTGAGTTCAAGGCAAGCCTGGTCTACATCGTGAATTCCAGGCCAGCTGGGGCTACAGGGAGACTCTGTCTCAAAAAGACCAAAAACAAAATGAAACAAAACAAACCTAACCAGACTGAGGCTCTCCCTAGAAAAATGGCTTGCCTTGAACTCACAGAGGTCCACCTGCCTCTGCCTCCTGAGTGCTGCAATTAAAGGTATGCACTACCATGTCCAGCTAACCGATATACCTTTTTAAAAATATCTTATTGGGGCTGGAGAGATGGCTCAATGGTTAAGAGCATTGACTGCTCTTGCAGAGGACCCAGGTTCGATTCCCAGTACCCACATGGCGGCTATGAACTGTCCTTAAGTACAGTTCCAGGGGAATTTGACGTCCTCTTCTCACCTCTGTGGCATTGCACCACACGGGTGCACTCACATACATGCAGGCAATACACTCATACACATAAAATTTAAAAAATTTTTTAAAAATATTAAAAAGTATTTTATTTTCATTTTATAAAAATAATTTTGTTATTTATAAAAATAAAATATTTAAATATTTTCAAAATATTTTATTCATTTTTTTATTTTATGTGTATGAGTGTATTGCCTGCATGTAAGTGCACCCATGCAGAGGTGGTGGCCAGAGAGTCCCAGGAGGAAGGATGGGGAGCTGCCACTGTGAAAGGGGCAGTGAGTAGAGAGGGCAGTGCTGCTGTTGGCACTGGGGAGGAGAAGATAGGATACTTCAAAAGAACACAGAGCCCATCCCCGGGCTGTGGGGAAGAAGGGTAGTATAATTTATACACACCGTGGTTCTAGTGAGAGAACCCCAGGTCACCCTGGCCTAAGCAGACGTGAGGATATGTCGGTCCTAGCTACTGAAAAATGCTGTATGACTTTAGGCGTGGCTGGATCCAGGATCTCAAATGCTGTCATTGGGAGCTATGTCTCACCATCTCATGGAAATGCCTCCACTTCACAGTCTCTCTCTGTGACAGAGGAAAATGGCTTCCTGAGAGCCTTTGATCTCACCTTATCCCAGAAGAAATCAAACAGCATCTACTGCTGTGGTGGGGATGGGGTCACGCACCCAAACTACAGAGACACTTCCAAACTTTATCCTCTCTGGACTCAAACAGCCAGAACATTGTTTAGGAAATTGCCAAAAGTTACCTTGTTTCTATGTAACCAGCCAGCTTTCCTACTAGAATGCTCCATAGCAGACATGTTTCATCCATCCATGCACCCATGTAAGCATCCACCCATGTATCTATGCATGTGTTCATCTATACATCCATCCATCCATCCATGCCTCATCCATTCACATTTCCATCCATCCATCCATTCATCTATGCCTCATCCATTCACATTTCCATCTATCCATCCATCCATGCCTCATCCATCCATCCATCCATCCATGTATCCATGCCTCCATGCCATCCATCCATCTATGCCTCCACCAATGCCTCATCCATTCACACCTCCCTCCACCCATCCAGCTATATATCTGTGCCTCCATCCATCCATGCCTCATCCATCCATCCATCCATCCATGCCTCCATGCATCTATCCATCTATCCCTCCATCAATGCCTCATCCATTTACACCTCCCTCCCTCCATCCATCTATATGTCTATCCATCCATCTGTTCTTGTTCAGGCCAGACTCCTGCTTTGAGCTTTCCAGCTGAAACCTCCTGATGTTCTGACAAGAATGCTCATAACTATTCACAGAGTCAAGTTCAAGCCTCCAGAGAGGCCCCTGGTCCTCTCCCTGTCCTTACTCAAACCTCTTAGCCTCACAAGACAGACAGGATGTGGGGTCTCCCTTGTAGGATGCTGCTACTGCATCTCCAGCAGGTGGCGCCAAAGGTCCTTTCCTCACCTGGATGACACTGCCTGTTCGTAGATTTGGCCGGACATGGGAAAGCAAGGCAGTGACCCAGTCCAAGGCCAGTCTGGGTTCTTCCCCATCCCTACCCCAGGTCAGTAGGTGGGACAGGAGAACTCTTGTAAGCGATTTTGGTCTTTAGATAGTTGGTCCTGGGCTATGCAGGAGGGCTTGCTCTGATCTGGGGTCAGCTGCCAGGGGTTCAAGTGTACCTGTTTCCTACTCTGAATAGTCAAGGCCAGTGCATAGACCTAGCGTTATACAGACCTCAGTTCTAATCTAAACTGCCTGTTGAGGTTGTATGATGTTGGCCAAGTGGCCTTATTTTTCTGAGTTTCTTCATCCTCTAAGAAAGTGGAGGTAACAGTGCCTATCGTTCAGGTGAGTGTCAGGGTAAAACAGGTCACACATGAAGGTGACCACCTTGCAGGTGGCCAGTGACCATCAGTCCCCTGTGTACAGGTCTTGTGTTGGTGGCCCTGTCAGCACCATAGCCCAGCATGGGACTGCATTTCACTTCATGCTGTTCCCAAACAAGGACAGAATTGAGCTTCTAGAAAGAACTGAGGCACCCCTGGGTGTGTTAAGGAAGTTTCCTTAAACTGTTTCCTAAGCCTGCTGGTGGCGACACACTTAGCAGTCCCCCTCCTCTGCATTCTAACTCCTGTCTCACAGCAGAGCTGGAGGAAAAATTCTACTTACTGGGGCTGGAGTTAAGAACACTGGCTGTTCTTGCAGAAGACCAGTTTGGAATCCCAGCACCCACGTGGCAGCTAACAACTGTCCGTAACGCCAGTTCCAGGGGATCCAACAGCCTCTTCTGTCCTCCATGGGTGTTGTATGACACAAATCTTAGCACAGACATGAAGAAGTGGGTAAGAAACCCCAACCCCATGGCTCAGGGGTTAAGAGCACTGGCTGCTCTTACAGAAGATCCAGGTTCAATTCCTAGCACCCAAAGGGTGGCTAGCAACCATCTGTAACTCCAGTTACAGGGGAATCTGATTCTCTCTCCTGGCCTTTGCGGGCATTGCATAACACAGCTGCACTTACATGCAGGCTATACACTCATATACATAAAATAAAAATAATAATTTTTTTTTTAAAAAAGAAAAATTCCACTTACTTAAAAAAATTGCTTTTCTTCCTTTTTTCCTATTATTATTTTTTGAGACAGGATCATAACATGTAGCCTTGGCTGACCTGGAATTCATTCTAAACACCAACCTGACCTCAAACTCACAGAGATCTGCCTGCCTCTGCCTCCACCTCCCTAGGATTAAAAGTGTACACTTCCATTACCAACCAATAATTGATCTTTCTAGAAAAAAGTTATCAAGGCAAGACTAATGATACATATTTTTCCTTTTTCTTTATGTGTATGTGTCTGTGTAAGAATATGCTGTGTATGAACAGGTCCCCACAGAGGCTGGAAAAGGGTGTTGTAACTGGAGTTACAAAGATAGTGATAAGTCATCCAATGGTGCTGGGAATCAAACTTGGGTCTTCTGGAAGAGCAATGTTTTTAACTGCTGAGCTCTCTCTCTAGTCTCCTCATGATACATTATGTTTGTTTGTGTGTTTGCTTGCTTGCTTATTTTTGAGACAAAATATGCCTATGTAGCCTAGGATGTCCTGAAACTCACTATGTTGCCCAGGTAAGCATGGAACTCATAATCCTCTTGCCTCAGTCTCCTGAGTGCTAGGATGTCAGGTGTGTGTCAGAAGCAGCATCCCACCGTGACCAATGGCTGAGTGGGTGGACGCTGTCTTTGGTCCCATGGAGGCCCAAGAGAGGCTTGCTTTTAAGGTATGGGAAGGAGGAGCTCAATGGGAGGCTTCTGGGCTGCCCTTCCCCTACCAGGAGATCCATATCAGGACTCCAAGGAGCAGGCAAGCTCCACTGGTGAGATTATGCTTTGGAGGGCTCAGGAAGCCTGTGGATGGGGTGTGGCCTGGACATTGGAATCTACCCATCACCAACGCCCCCTGACCATTCCTTTATGCATTCCATGGTGGCCCCGCAGGGTGGGGCTGTCTGCAGAGCCGCAGAGATGTCTGTCATCTGTCACATGCCCCGTCAGCACCTCAGTAAACTTATCTCCATCCTGAGCTTTTCCGGGATGCTGAGAGCAGGGAGACTGGGTGACGGGTGGGTCAGCTCTCCTGGGAAAAGTGGTTCCCAGGGCTGTAGGCTGCCCCGCCCTTCCCCTCACCCCACAGTTTTGACATTGTAGAGAGAGCACCCCTTTGGAATCAAAGACACACTAGCTTAAATCTGAACTCTGCGGCTGAGCTTTGCTCATCTGGTCCTTAGTCTTCCTAGCCTATCAGATGGGTACAGCTGACCTACCCAGGCTGCCTCACAAGGTCAGGGTGACAGTCAGATGAAGCAAAGTACACTTTTTTTTTTTAAGGACGGTCTTATGTAACGTAGGCTGGCCTCAAACTCATTGTGTAGACAAGGCTGACCTTGAATTTTTGATCCTCCTGTCCACCTTCCAAGTTCTGGGATTATAGGTGTACACCACCATACTGGTTTATGTGGTGCTGGGGATTGGACCTAGGGCTTGTGTGTGCTAGGCAAGCACTCTACCCACTGAGCCACATCCCCAGCTCAAGACTGTGCTTTTTAAAAAGAAAAAGTCAAACCTGGGCGTGGTGACATATGGTTTAATCCTAGCACTTGGGAGACAGAAGCAGGTGGATCTCTGTAAGATTGAGGCCAGCCTGGTTTACATAGCAAGTTCCAGGCCAGCTGGGGCTACAGGGAAACCCTGTTTCAAAAAAGACTAAAATAAAAGAGAAAAGGAAAAAAGAGTCTGACCTCTACTCAGGCTACCTCCCTCTCTCCACTGCTGAACACAACCTACAGACAAGTTTTGTTTGGAAAACTCAGTAGTTAAATTTTGTTGTTGTTTACATCATTGTAGTGATGAAGACGGAAACCAGGTCCTTGTGTGTGCTAGGTAAGTGCTCTAGCACCGCGCCGCATCCAGACCTTGGCACTTTTTAAACAGGTTTAAAGATCAGATTTTTCCATAAGATTTTTTGACGTGTTCTATATAAGTTCTTCAAGGTTTTACTTCTGTATCTGACAATACAAGGCCATTCCCATGAGAGAGTCCTCCAGCTCCTAAACTACTCAGTCTGTTCAGCCCTCAGTGCCCTGTTATGCATACACCACCTCAGCTGACTACTATGGGCTGTCACCTGGCTGTGCACTGCTCTTTGCGCACCTCTGCAGGTGTTTGGGTTGCAACCCCAGAGAGTTAGGATTTTGTGCTGCGGTTGTTCCCAGGCTAGGCATGTGCTTTCCTCCCACGCTCCCTCTGGTTCTGTGCTGTCTCCCACCTTCCCAGCACTGAATACCAGCTCTGGAGGCTGAAGTGCTTCTGGATGCCTCTGGGCTTTGGATCTCTGCAGAAGACCCCTTACGCACTCCATACCAACTGCATGGCCTGTCCTCAGAGAAAGAAGCCGCTAGCATGACTGGTGGTTTGAAGGAACTTCCCAAAGCTCTGAATTATATTCTCTCTAGCTGGGTGAAGTAGGCTAGCAGCAGACAGGACATTGACCTCCCCTCACCCTTTCCACTCCTCACCCCACCTCCAAGCCCCCACCCTAGCACTGCCTTGCCCAACCTATCCTGATCCTGTGGTCAGTCTCCTGGGTAGCAAGACAGGAGCCCCGCTGGCAGGGCCCCAAGAGGATGCTCCATAGTTCACTGTCCTCCAGGGAGCCCCTCCATGTTGCGTTTGGACTCTGGGTCCAAGAAGAGGGACAAGCTAGGCCCTCTCTGGCTCTTGTCCCTTGTGGTACATCCATTTCCCATAAGACATGGTCCTAATAGGCTGAGTGCTGGGAGCTGCTGAATCATTCGTCCCAGCCACCAGTCACTCCACTCGCTGGACACCCTTTAGGAAGCTTTCCCTGGGTTGCAGATATAGCTCAGTGTGGAGTACTTGCCCAGCACACTCAGGGGCTCCAGTTCCTAGCTCTAAAAGAAGAGGGAAAAAAGCTTTTCTGGCTGTTGACTACCTCAGCCAGGCCTCAGGGAGTGCTCCTTCCCTCCTCCTCCCTGCAAATCAGACATGTTCAGATAGGACACAATTCCAGGTCCCTAAGGGCCCTTGAACATTAGGACTATCTAACCAATGCCAAATGTACCTGTAGGAATTGGAGGTGAGTTTATGACTTGAGACAGGGTAAAGGGAGACCCCCCTTTTTCTGTTTCCAGCAGCAGGGCTGCTGGCTGGGAGCCCCATCTAGCTGTCTCCTGGAAGTGCTTTCTTTGCCTAGATGTGACTGGTTCTGCACATGACCATCACCTCTGCCCCAGCCTCCTTCTGGAACACCACCTTAGAGATGAGCATTGGGGTGTTTTCTCTGTGACCTCAGGCTACCGCCCCACTGGTCTTCTTGATGCAAGAGTCTAAGTACAGTGCTTTGTGGAAGGACTGGAACAAAAGTGGGGGGAGGGGTGAGTTTGCAAGGATTAATATACATATATGCATGAGGGAACATATATATATATGTATGTATGTATGTATGTATGTATGTATGTATGTATGTATGTATCAGTTGCCTGTGATTCACAAAGAGCTGGGATCCAGATTTCCTGAGTTTAGACTCTTGCTCTATCCCTTGGCTGCTCCGTGACATTGGGGATAATTCTAGGTAAATGAGAAAATACTGAATTAAATCATGGACTCTGGAAGCACTTGGCAGCACAGCAAGGACCTAGGCCAGTGAGTGGCTGCCATACAGGACAGAAAAAGGCACAGGAAAAGGGAAGTCCGTTTTCCCTGGCTTAAGTCATCAACTCACCCCCAATACCTCCAGGTAGATATGGGGTTGGTTAGACAGCCCTACTGTCCAAGGGGGCTGGAGTCCTGGATTTGTGTGGAAACATGGCTGATTCTCAGAAGGGAGGGGCTTCTCCCTGAGGCCTGGCTGAGGTGTCTGAAGGGGGTCCCTCTGCCATGTGGGTGCTGGGGGCTGCCCTTGCCGGAGGCAGGTCCCCTAGGTCCAGCCATACAAACACAGTGGGGATACGGCGCCTCCACCGAAACCCATACAAGGCCTGGGAACTATGCGCACCACCTCAGATCACGGGGACTCACGGGGTTCACCTTCTCCAAGGAAGGGGCAGGGACACGAGCAAAAACAGGGAGCTATTTCGAGAAGGTGTCGAAGGCCGGAACACTAAAATTAGAGCCTTGGTTCCTAAAAAGACATTGGCGCCAACCAAGGCCTGAGAGAGGGGCTCTTCAGCGCGGAATGTGACCCCAGGAAGCACTCCAGCGATCCTGGGCAATGAGGTCAGCCTGCAGGCCAATGGGGCCGCCCGATGCCCAGTGGTCACGGGCACCTCTGTCCTGGCCAGGCCTGCCTGCAGGGCTGCCAGGCCGCCTCCAACCGCTTCCAACCGCTTCCCGTGTGCGCCAAGCCAGCGAAGGCCCGGAGCTGCTGCCAGTGCTGGCTCCACTGACCTCCCAGCTGCACTTTTCCTTTTTTGACTGTCCTTTGTGCATTCTGTTCCATTTCTGGGTATTGGAGCTGGAGGGGCGGGTGCTTAGAAGAAGAGGCCATCTTGGAGACTGGTGCTCAGGTCCGAGCCAGGCTTGCAATTGCTGGCCTGGCTGGCCTAGGCCTTCCTTTGCCTTTGTCCCCAAGACATTCCTAGCTCATCTCCTTCTTTGGTCTTTAGGCTGATGGCACTGCCGAGAACTTTGGGAGAGATGTTGTGTCACCAACTTGCAGACCTTCTGCCTGAAATGCCTTTTCTCAACCTCCACAGGACCTGACCTGGGGTCCAAGATGAGGTCACTAACATTTCCTTTTACCCAGAAGTGTCTTCTAGGAGAGGGAAGGCACTGCTGCCATGTTTAACTTTAGTGTTTGCTCATGGCCCTAGAGAGACTCTTCTAGAGCCAGGGCAGGGACAAGAAACCTACCAAGACTGGCCACAAAGGGATGAGTCTTTCCAGGTATCCCCAGACCCTAGCCTGTGAATTCCTACCATGTCCTCCTTTGGGCCTTCTGTGTTGCCTGAATTTATCACAGTGTAGAAGGCTCCACAGTCCCGTCTTGCCTACAGCAGCCCTGGCCCAGAACCATGAACAACTCTCCTGTTCACCAGCACACCTTTAAAAATTTTTTTATTTTTTGTGCATTTAGTATAATAGATCTTAATCAAATTTAGACCCCCCTCCCCCACTCATACCCCCCAATGGCCCCCTGCCACTGGATTTCATGTGTTTAGTCATATATGCTAAGTCCTATTTGGTCAAGCATTTGTACCCTTGATGTCCCTTGGTGCAAGTTCATCCACTGGAGTCTAGTCAACCTATCTAGAGTCACTCCCTTAAAGAATATAAACTCCCCCTCACCCAGCAGTAATCAGTTACCAATAGTTCCTAGACCAAGGTTGGGGCCTGCTGCACATTTCCCTCGTTCTATGCTGGGTTTTTGTCTGATTGTGTCAGCATGTGTATTTTTATTGAGTTTTTGCAACACACCTTTTTAAAATTTTAAAAATTTTATATGTATGAGTGTGTTTCCTGCATGTATGTAAGTGCACCTGCGTTGTGCAATGTCCGAGGAGGTCAGAAGAGGTCATCAGATCCCCTGGAACTGCAGTTAGAACGGTTATTAGTTGCTATGTGGGTGCTGCGAATAGAACCCAGGTCCTCTGCAAGAGCAGCTGGTGCTTTTAACCACTAAGCCATCTCTCCAGTCCCACACCAGCACACCTTTCACTGGGATATGCCCCCAGCTCTCTCTCTTCCCCTCTCCCATTTGAGCTCTTCTAACTTAAATATCACCTATTCAGAAAGGCCTGCCGACTAGGGATGTGGCTCAGTGGCAGAGGGCATGGCTAGCATGTGCAGCAAAAAAGGAAGGCTTCCTGAAGTGTTTCATCTCCTTTCTGCCTCTATAGAGTCCATTTTTCCTTGGGTGGTGGCTGTGTGCTTGTTTCCCTATGAGGACATCAGCTCGGTGTGAACTGTGAACCCTCCGTGGCTTGGCACTTAGTAGCTATTGGAAAATACATGTTAGGTTGAGATGAGATTGAAGAGGGCATTGGCCCAGGCACTCTAAGACAACAGAGGTCTAGAAATCCAGGGACATGGCTGTGTCTCATTTCAGCCACCTGTGCAAAAGAAAGGATCGTAAGAACAACGTGGTGGGGGCTGGGCCCAACTAGGGATGGGGGACACATTCCACATACTCACACACAGAGGGACTCACACCACTGTGGCCAGGCCCAGCCGGTTTTCTGCTCCTGCCCTAGCTCTAGAAGACTCTCTTTAAATACTGTTTTTCTTTTTTGAGGCAGGGTCTCCCTATGTAGTCTAGGCTGGCCTGGAACTCACTATGTAGCCCAGGCTGGTCATGAACTTGTGATCTTTCTGCCTCAGCCTCCCTATATTTAGCCTAGGAAACTCTAAAAGAAAGAAATGGACAAACAGATGGACCCTCAGTCCCAGCTCAGGGAGCCCGAATGAGCATCCACAGTGTACAGAGGAAAAGGCCTATGGAAAATAGTGAGCAAATCTCTCCCCGCACCCCAGGATGTTGTTCTCATTCTCCTCTGAAGCCCCACACTGTTTCCCTGGGAGCCTCGTAAGTTGAGGAAAGACGACCGAGGTGTCACCCGCCCCAGACTTCTCACATTTAGACTTGTGACACACTAAGAACAGGTGTGTTGCATTACATGGAACCATGTTCAGCTGACACTGGCTACTGCATGCTCCCAAATCCTTCTAAGACATCTCGATCTAGGACTGTCCTGGTTTCTGTCCCTTGGTTTACTTGGTTTGGAGTACCACCCATGTCACACTCACAAGCATCCTGGGGCTGGCGAGATGGCTCACTGGATAAAGATGCTTGCTGCCAAGCCTGATGACCCAAGTTCAATCCCCAGGACCCACATGGTGAAAGGAGAGAATTAGCCGGGCGTGGTGGTACACGCCTTTAATCCCAGAACTTGGGAGGCAGAGGCAGGCAGATCTCTGTGAGTTCAAGGCCAGCCTGGTCTACATAGTGAGTTCCAGGACAGCTGGGGCTACAGGGAGACCCTGTCTCAAAAAAAAAGAAAGAAAGAAAAAGGAATTAAGCATCCTGGTGTGGACTTTCTACATGATCAAGCTATTAGATTGAAATATGTTCCACAGGGATTTAATTTAGTGATTGAAAAGTTTAAGGGAAAAAGGAAGTACACAGAAAACATTGACTATACAATCAGACCCAGTAATAAGAAATGGATTCACAGATATGGGAGGGAGGAGCTGGGGTCCAGGTAGGAGACCTGCTTTAATTGGCTATCTTTGTTTTGTTTTGTTTTTTTGAGACAGGGTCTCCCCGTTGCCCCAGCTGGCCTGGAACTCACTGTGGAGACCGGGCTGACCTTGATCTCACAGAGATCTGCCTGTCTCTGCCTCCCAAGTGCTGGGATTAAAGGCATGTGCTATTACACCCAACCCAATTGGGGACCTGAGTTTGGTTTCCAGAATCCACACCAGTAACTCCAGCTCCAGGGAATCAAATCCCCTCTTCTGGACTCCACAGGCAGCTGCACTCATGTATACATGTAATTAAAAATAAAATATTAGAAAAAGTTCAAGTTATTTTTTATTATAAGATTTTTTTCAAAAAAAAAAAAAAACCCACAAAAGTCCAGTCCTCTGAGACTGGCTACTGGCCTCTCACCCCACCCCAGACTAAACTCCAGATATTCATTACGTGCCTTGAGTCTTTTTACTTTGCTATTTTTCTGCCACTGGCTTATGAATTTTGTTGTTTTTTGTTTGAAGAGCTGACCCTCATCATTGAAGGAATAACAAAACACCACCAGGAGCTGGAGAGATGGCTTACTAATTAAGAGCACTGGCTGTTCTTGCAGAGGACCTGGGTTCTGTTTCCAGCACCCACATGGCAGCTGACAAAGGTTCAAAAATCCAGTTCTAGGGAATCCGATGCCCTCTTCTGACCTCTGTGGGCATTGCCTGACACAGATGGACTTAAATACATCCACAAATACACATATACAAATACACATAAAATTGTTAAAATAAAATAATTTTAAAATATTCACCACCACCAAAAGTTACTGGACTTTTCTGCGTGCTCAGGGGAATGAGACAAGGTCTTGGTCTATAACCCATGCTTGCCTCGAACTCACTGTGTGAAGTGGCTTGAATGAGACTATCCCTCATAGTCTCCAAGTATTTGGACATTTGTTCATGGTGTTATTTGGGGAGGGTCATGAAACCTTTAGGAGGTACGGTCATGCTAGAGGAAGCATATCACTGGGGGCGGGCTTTGAGAGTTCTTAAGCCTTGTGGGATTTCTGATTTCTCTCTACTTCCTGTGCCTGCTTGAAGATGAGAGCACTCAGCTTTCTTCTCCAGCTTCCTCCTACCCTGTCTCCCTACCATGATAGATTACAATCTCTCTGGAACAGGAAGCCCAATAAACTCTTCTTTTTCTAAGTTGCCTTGCTCCTGGTGTTTTATCACAGCAACGGAAAGTGACGCTATGTAACCCAGCTGGCCTTGCACTTGAAATCATTCTTCTTCATACACTTGAACACCAGGACTACAGGCCTGAACCAACACACCCAGTGGTTTTTCTTGTTGTACAGACTCCCGGAGGGCAGGAACTCACGAGTGTCCATAGGTGTTTGCAAAGCCCAGCGCAGAGAGCAGAGAGGGTCAGTTTCTCAGATGCAAGACCCCGACCCCCAAGCATCTCCTAAGGACCCTTGTCCTGAGTGTCTAGGTTTCCTACCAGAGCTGGCAAACATGCCCACTTCGCTCTCCACTGGGGACTGGGTAGGTGGAGGAATACTCCAGGCAAGAGTGACGCCTGCCTGGGCGAGGCGTGTGAGTGATGGTGCCTATGTGTGCACGTACCCGTCACCTGCACTGGGCGGTTCTCCTACAGTTTCCCTCCTGCTTGACTCTGGCCACTGCTCTTGCTTTTGCCCACTCACTTACAGGCTCCTCTGAGTCCCACAAGAGCAGTGGGCTGAAGAATCCCAGGAACGTGTTGGAGCTGCTGACAGCACTTCACACTCTGCCTGTGACCTGCCCATGTGACTTCCTATGGAGCTCTGTGAAGAGAAGCGTGCTGGGTGGGCACCAGCACCCCGACTCAATCTCCAGAGCCTTCTTGCCTCTAGCTCTGGTCCTGAGCAGCAATACAAGGGGGACCTGGAGATGAAATCCAGTGGTCATAGCTGACTGTGGGTCTCTCCTTCCCCTCGTGGGCCGTTGGCCACCGGTCCACGAGAACAAAGGGAGCAGAAGCTAAGAACGGGGTCAGGACGGCCAGTGAGCACCACGGAAGAAAGCCATTTATTCAGTGGGGGTCAGGGAAAATAGAGTGTGCTGGCAGCAGCCAAAGCTTCAGCTGATAGGTGCTCGTAGTATGCTTTATTTACATGTGGCAGGGGGATCCTATCATCTGACTATAGGGCAATGCCTGATTATCATATAGAAAAATCCTGGGGGCAATTTTATTGCCGGTAACTATGCCCAAGGTCATGTTCCAAATAAGGTCAGGCATGCGTGCTTGGAGGCACTTTCCGGGTAAGTCAGGCAGAAAGCAGGAAGCCCCTGTTGAGAAAGGAGTCGATCTTAACAGCGGGGTTCCCCAACAGCTGACCATTGATAGCCACCCCCTCGGTTTTCCAAGGACCAGAAAAGGTACCAATATGGTAAAGCTGGCCACTGTGGAAATTCAGTGTGCCAAGAAATGTATTGAAATGGTCCATGCTTCTCATTTAACCACGACTTGGGGATGGGGATGTAACTCAGAAGAGTGCTTGCTTGTCTAGCATGCACAAAGTCCTAGGTTCCATCCTCAGCATAAAACTGGATGTAGTGGTGCACACCTATCATCCCAGCACTTAGGAGATAGAAGCAGGAGGATCGGAAGTTCAAAGTTATCCCCCATTACATATGGAGCTGGAAGCCAACCTGGGCTACACAAAACCCTGTCTCAAAACAAAGCAAATTCAGGGGCTGGAGAGATGCCTCGGGGGTTAAGAATACTGGCTACTCTTGCAGAGGACCCAGGTTTGAGTCCTAGCATCCACATGGCAGCTAACACTCGTCCTAACTCCAGTTCCAGGGGATCTGACACCCTCTTCTGACCTCCACAAGCATTCCACAACATGGGTGCACTTACATACATGCAGCCAATACACTCATACACATAAAATAAAAATAATAAATTAAAAAAAAAAGCCCAAAGCAAATCCATGGCTTTGAATCCCATTTTGCTGACTCGGAAGCCTGAAACTAGAAGCCCAGGATCATGCAGCTGGCAGAGGGTAGAGGAAAGATTCGAATCAGAGCTTGCGTAGAACTCTAGAGCCTGAACTTCATAACCAGTTACTCACGAGCTCCTACTGGCTGTGAGCCCCACATAGGGCCGCCTTGTTCCTTACAATAAGCACATTCATCCCCACCTCCCCACTCCTGCTCTTCCAACCTCAGCAGCTGCTTGCTTTACTGGCTTGACTTACTGATTAGTGGCATTTGAGCGGGAGACTCCCCCCCATCTGCACCCCCATAGCCCACCCACAGGATTTCATGCATTCTACATATATGCTTTTAAAATATTTTATTTATTAATAAGGCCAGGCGTGGTGGCACACACCTTTAATCCCAGCACCCAGGAGGCAGAGGCAGGCGGATCTCTATGAGTTCAAGGCCAGCCTGGTCTACATAGTGAGTTCCAGGACAGCTGGGGCTACA
>NW_008352717.1:158306-163763 GCF_000622305.1 Nannospalax galili | reverse complement strand
TCAGACTCAAGGTCCCCCCGCAGCCTCCTGTGTGTTAGGATGCCAGACATGTGTGACTGCACTTGGCTTGCTCACCTTTTTAGAACTTATTTGTTCTCTTTAATATAGTGTCAAGATTCTTTTTTTACTATGTACAGTACTTCCTTCCTTTCTTTTTGGTCTTGAGACAGGGTCTTCCTGTAGCCCCAGCTGTCCTGGAACTCACTCTGTAGACCAGGCTGCCTTAAACTCACAAAGATCAGCCTGCCTCTGCCTCCCAAGTGCTGGAATTAAAAGCATGCACCACCACGCCCGGCAATGTTCCTTTTTTGATACTAGTTTTTGAGAGTGTCTCATGTAACCCAGACTGAACTCAAACTGGCTTTGTAGCAGAGGCTAGCCTTGAACTTCTGATCCTCCCACCTCTGCCTCCCAAGTGTTGAGCTGGCAGATGTGTATCATCATCATATAAAAGTCATTTTGTGTGTGTGTGTGTGTGTGTGTGTATGCTCATGCCTGTGTGCATATCAGAGTTCCACATCAGGTGTTTTTATCGCTCGCCACCTTATTTTTTTGTGACAGGGCTTTTCGCCAAAGCTGGTCACTGGGTGTCTCGACTGGCTGGCCAGGAACCTCTGGGATCCACCCACCTGTCTCTGCTTCTCCAGCAGTGGGGTCATAGGAACACACCATGGTGTCTGGCTTTTATATGCATGCTGGAGTTCTGAACTTGGGTCCTCGTACAAGTATTTTACCTGGTGATCCATCTCCCCAGCCCTGAAGTCATGTTTGTTTGGTTTTTTTTTAAACATGATTATTTTTAAATTTTTATTTATTTTATTTTATGTATACAAGTATTTTGCTTACATGTATGTAAGTGCAACCATGTTGCCCACTGCCTGAAGAAGGCATAAGAGGGCATTGGATTACCTGGAACTGGAGTTGTAGAAGGTTGTTAACTGCCATGTGGATGCTGGGAACCAAACCAGGGTTCTCTACAAGAACAGCCAGTGCTGAGCCATCTCTCCAGCTCCTTGGCACAGTTCTTGGTATACTGAAGTCCTAGAGAGGCTGGCGGTCATTATCAGCATTTCTGTGCTTGTGTCTTTTCTGGTCCTTGGAAGACTGAGGGGCAGCTGTGGATTATAGGCATGTGCTAACATCTGGCTCCCAAAGTCCCTTTCATAGGATGCCAGTCTGTTGGATTAAGGCTCACCTCTAGTTCCCTCGTTTTAACGTGAGGACTGTAAAGACCTTGCCTTCAGATAAGGTCATGTGTGTGGTTCTAGGGCTTGGGGCGTCACACACTTTTTTTTCTAAGGGATATGGTTCAACCTATGACAGGGATTTAGGAGTAAGGCAACAGATTCGAGATGCCCTTCCCTTTCCTGTAAGACGGAATTGGTGATGACCTCTCCTCTCCTCCTGGAGTACTGGGTAGGAACACCATCAGGAAGAAGCATGGTGCCCAGGAAAGGATTGGTGTCCTTCCTAGAATGAGTGTGGCCTTGAGGCAGCAGGGTCAGGGATTCCTGCCTTGCTCTGGTCCATGCCAGACTTCTTCACATGGTGGGCCTGGATTGGCATCTTTAGGCCTGGCATGTGGAAGCCCCCCTTCAGGCTAGGTCCCTGTGGCCCAATTCAGGGATCTTCCACATGGGCACTGTGGACAGTTGGGGCTGGGTAATTTTTTAGACTGGAGGGTTATCGTGTACACGTAGGATGTTTAGAAGCTGTCTGCCTCTACTCACTAGGTGTAGGTAGCAGCCCCTTCCTGGTAGAGGCAGGAATAACACTTTGGGCATTACCAGATGTCTGCTGGTCTTGAGGGATGCCTTAGGAAGGCCCTGAGGCTGCTGAACCTTCCCGGACCAATGGACAGAACCCCTACAGAGAACAGAGATGAATCTGAAAGTACCAGCTCTGGACAGTCTGGGCCAGAATCCCCACCACTGTGCACCCCTAGCCTGTGATGAAGAAACCCTCCTTCTTGCTCCTATCTGCACCAGACTGGCTCCCAAGGGTCACCTCAAGGTGTCCCAATAGTGGCTGTAACCGGGAAGCAGGGAGCCCAGAGCGAGTGGCAGGGGAGGGGGAGGCCTGCTGTACCACAGAAATACAGCAACTTGGACACTTGCTGACACTTGCTGACAACTGGGACTTATCAGGCTTACCAGGCTCCAGACCTGCAGGCTGTGGGGCTTTATCATCCACTAGAGTGACAGAGTTCACAGCAATGCTGTGGCCTCCACAGGTGCTGACAGCCAGGAGCAGGGGGAGGCAACTTATCCACATCACCAACTCCCGGACAGGAAGGCAAGGCCAGGGAGCAATGTGGGAGGTGCTTACCACAGCGATATTGGGGGAGAGGTGGCCAGGGTGGGTAGGGGCTGTGATCATGAGCAAGAATCTTGAGATTCTTAATTTAGTCGCACCTGCAAAGTCCTTCTGCTGCCATACAAGACCCTTAACTACACTGCAGAAAGCAGTTTCAGCAGGAGTCAGAGTGAGGCAAAGTTGAGTTGACTAAGTAGAGATAAGAGCTAGAACACACTGGGCATGATGGTGCATGCTTTTAGTCCCAGCACTCAGGAGGCAGAGGCCGGTGGATCTCTGTGAGTTCAAGATCAGCCTGGTCTACACAGCCAGTTCCAGGCCAGCTGGAGCTACAGGGAGACCCTGTCTCCCCCCCCGATCAAGGCCAGCCTGGTCTACATAGTGAGTTCCAGGCCAGCTCGGTCTCCTGTCTCAAAAAGATGAAGAAAAGAAAAGAAAGGAGAGAGAGAGAGAGAGAGAGAGAGAGAGAGAGAGAGAGAGAGAGAGAGAGAGAGAAGAGACGAGGAGAGAGAGAGAGAGAGAGAAACAAAAACACATGGGCCGAGGTTGCGTCAGTGACAGCGCTCTTGCCCAGCATATCCAAGACCCTAAATTCAATCCTTATTACTGGAAAAGATATTACTGCTGGGTATGGCAGCACTGGCCTGTAATTCCAGCATCTGAGAAGCAGAGGCAGGGGCACTGCTGCAAGTTCAAGGCCAGCCTGGTCTACACAGCAAGTTCCTAGTTCCAGCCAACCTGGGCTACATAGTGAGACCCTGTCTCAAAAAAAAGATAATACTTGCTTTGGATTTAAACACGTTTAAGGTGTGCGAGATGACAGATGGCTTGGTGGTGAAGAGCTCTTGCTGTTCTTGCAGAGGACCTGGGTTTGATTTCCAGCGCCCACATTAGGTAGCTAACAACTGTTTATAACTACAGCTTCAGGGGATCCCACACCTCCTTCTGGCCTTCTCAGGCACTCTCACACATGTGTATGTACACATGTGTGCATACACGCACACACACAAATAAAATTTAAAAGTTTTTGGCCTTTTGTGGGGGTGGGCTTGTGACAGGGTCTCCTTGTAGCCACAACTGGCTATGTAGGCCAGGCTAGCTCTTGTCTTACAGAAATCCCATCTGCTCTGCCTCTGGAGTGCTGGGATTAAAGGCATGCATCACCACATCTTGCTAAAATTTAAACTTTTTTTAAAAAATATTTTTATTGCAGGGCATGGTGGCGCACGCCTTTAATCCCAGCATTTGGGAGGCAGAGGCAGGCAGATCTCTGTGAGTTCAAGGCCAGCCTGGTCTACATAGTGAGTTCCAGGACAGCTGAAGCTACAGGGAGACCCTGTCTCAAAAAGACCAAAAATTTATTTATTTATTTATTTATTGTTTAGTGTATTGCCTGCATGTATGTAAGTGCACCTGTGTTGTACAATGCCCTTAGAGATCAGAAGAAGGCTTTAGATCCCCTGGAACTGGAGTTACAGATGGTTGTTTGCAGAACAACCAGTGTTCTTAACTGCTGAGCCATCTCTCCAGCCCCATAAAATTTAAATATTTTAAAAAGAGAGACAAAGGCTACATACAGGTTTCTGCAGCTTGGATTTCTCAAAACGTGTCATTTAATTTTTTTAAATTTTTATTTATTTTTATCTTATGTGTATGAGTGTTATGCCTGCATGTACGTGCACCAGTGTAACGCAGTGCCTGCGGAGGACAGAAGAGGGTGTTGGATTCCTGGAATTGGAGTTATGGATGGTTGGTAGCTGCCATGTGGGTGCTGGGATTCAAACCCTGGTCTTCTGCAAGAACAACCAGTGCTCTTGACCTTGGAGCTATCTCTCCAGCCCCCCAAACATGTCACTTACAATAAGACTTAAGATTAAGAAAAGTTTAGGGCCAGGCATGGTGGTGCACACTTTTAGTTCCAACACTTTGGAGGCAGATACAGGCAGATCTCTGTGAGAAGGAGGCCAAATGGTCCACATAGTGAGTTCCAGGCCAGCTGGGACTACAGGGAGACCCTGTATCAAAAAGACCAAAAAAAAAAAAATATGTAAGGGGCTTGGTAGTTAAGAGTGCTTGCTGCTTTTGCAGGGGACCTGAGTTCAGTGCCCAGCACCCATGTCAGATGGTTCACAACCACTAGTAACTCCATCTCCAGGTGATCCAACACTCCCTCCTGGACTCTTTGTGCATGTGCACTCATATACCCATACCCACACAAAGACACACATACATACGCATACTTTAAAAGAAATCTTTTTTAAAAACTTTAAACATTTAGGGATTTCCTGTTTCTTGTAAGCCTTGGGCTGAGGGTTACCATGGTAAAGATTTCTGGGCTGTTAGGAGAGCTCCTCATGCTTTTGTGTCAATTCAGGGTCTTCCTGGCAGTGTCCTCGCCCTATACTGCAATCTGACTCCAATTCAAAGTGAGACAACAGTCTTTAGTGGAGACCTGCAGCTTCAGCCCCAGGAGCAGTTCTTAGGAACAGATGCTCCTTCCTTCACTGAACAGGATCTCTCTGAGTTCCTTCAGATCCTACGTTACTGTGGTGTCAGGCTTCGTGAACACACACCAGCTACTGTCATTGAAACCTCAATCGTGTTTGATCCAGTGCAGTTAGATTCCACTGGCCACATCCCAGTATCATGCTGTGAAGAAGCTTTCCACTTAACTTTGTGATGAAAAAGAGAGGGAAAAATAGGCGTGGATCTAAAATGCGGGTGAGGCGGCGAGGAGAAATTGTTCACTGTTACCTGAACATTGCTTAGGGACATTTCACCCTGGTTGGACCATCAAAGTCTTATGTTTTCCTGTTTAGTGTAGCAATTAGGCTGTAAATTCTAGATGGTTCAGTAAACTTATAACCCTGATTCTCTGACTGTGTGAGGATTTCACTGCCTCTTGGGAGTGGGACTAACACCTGTGACCATCATCTTTTACCATTCTGTTTTTCAGAAAAATATTTTATTATTTTAATTTTCTGTGTACAAGTGTATTGCCTGCATGTATGTGAGGACACCCGTGTCATGCAATGCCGCGGAGGTCAGATGAGGGCTTCGGATTCCCCTGGAACTGGAGTTAAGGACGGTTCATAGTTGCCATGTGGGTGCTGGGAATTGAACCTGGGTCCTCGGCAAGAG
>NW_008352717.1:153413-158066 GCF_000622305.1 Nannospalax galili | reverse complement strand
CATATTGTGCCCTCTTTTTTTTTTTTAAAGTTTATGGGCTGGGGTTTGGGGATTTAACTCAGTGACAGAGCACTTGCCTAGTAAGTGCAAGGCCCTGGGTTCGGTCCTCAGCTCTGAAAAAAAAAATACCCCCCAAAAACTAGGTAAAAAAATTGCGTTAACTTTTTTTTGAGAGATGTAAACAAATATCTATTTGCCCAAGATAGAGTATGAACAAAGCACACCTCACCAAAGTCTGATTTGGTCAACCCATGAGCCTATTGAGCTTAGTTAGAGAGTATGGGTAAGGGTCCACTTACAGGAGCATGGGTGAGCTCCCCAAACAGCTGCATCACTGGATGACATGGATGACAGCCTCACAGAAGCTGCATCCAGTGAACCTTCCACTTCCTGTATACTCTAACATCTCCCAAGATCATTTGTAGCTGGGGTCAGGGTAATAGTTAGAATCCCAGTGAAAATCTTATGATCTCTCCTCCTCCATCAACCCGGGAGTGTCAGTTGCTCCACCATATGCTGATTAGGGGTCATGGCTACTTGGTCAAGGTATTTTCTGCTTGTGGAGATCAGGCCATGTCCTGTCCTAAATTACTCCATATTATGTAAAATAGTGGCTTTTCAGGCTGTGCCTTGCCCTGACAGATTCTATCATTGGCAGTTTTTGAGTCCATACAAATGGTACCATCTATCCTGCACCACCTGTGCAGCATGGACTGATAAATGAAGTGCCTCAGCATAAAAAGGGAGCTACCTTGTGAGTTTGTTGGAGTGACTCGAGGCTGCGGGGACATGTGGGCACATTAAAGTCATGTTGGAGGAACTAGGTCTAAGAACTTATCAGACACATCTGGCTAAGGAAAGGGTGAACCTCCCTCACCTGAACCTTATAAGAAAGTAGACGCCTAATACTGATGGTGATGGCCCCACTGACCTGTCGTCCAACCCCCTAGTGTGTATATTGAGGACCAACAGGCAGAGAACTCCCTACTGTCCCAGGACTTAAGCTCAGCTCAGTCCCCACTGTTGACACAGCCTACTGGAATTGCTGCCTTCACATGCTCCTGTTGGACCATCTGGACCTGCCATCCACCCATCCATCCACCCATCCATCCATCCAACATCCTTTCATCTTGCTCTTCTCTTCATCTGGCTCTTACCACTCTGGTAGAGCCACAACCCCATCAGTTCTCCTGCTTTTTGGCAGCTCCCTTTGGTTCTTTATCTTATCAGTACAGACTGTTTACATTTCTATCAGCCTTCCTAGCTCAAAACTCTGGAAATCTCTTGAACTCTGCTACAGCCTTTGAACTCTTTACAACTGCTATATGTTTACATATGTAGATATATGTACTGTGTGCTATATAATGTGTGATCTGAGAGTTAACATTAGTAATTAAGATTGAAATAAAAGAACCTGTTTACCAGGTGTAATTATGTAGCCGATAATCCCAGCATATAGAAGGCAGAGGAAGTTCTTTGTGAGAACGAGGCCAGCCTGGTCTAAAAGAGTTCCAGTCCAACAGAGCTACATAGTGAGAGCCTCTTTTAAATAAAACAAAGATCCTTGGGGCTGGAGAGATGTCTCAGTGGTTAAGAGCAATGGCTGCTCTTGCAGAAGACCTGGGTTTGAATCCCAGCACCCACATGGCAGTTATCAACCATCCATAATTCCAGTTCCAAGGGATCTGAGGCCCACTTCTGTCCTCCACCAGCACTGCATGACAGGTGCACTTAGAGCGGTCTGTAACACCAGCTCTAGGGGATCCGAAGCCCTCTTCTGACCTCCAAAGACATTGCATGACATGGGTACACTTACATACATGCAGGCAATACACTCATACACATAAGATAAAAATAAATAAAATAAATAAATAATAATAATAAAAGAACCCATGTTTGCTTTGGCCAGGAATATCAAGGAAAGTGAGTATCTGGCAAATTACTGTCAGTGAAGCCTTGTAGCTGGAGTGTCAGTAAGTTCTGATACTATAGAAAGACAGTGTTTCTGTGTTTCTGACATTGTGCTCCAAGATGACACTAGGATGAACATATCCTGCACCGAAGAAAAAGTCAGTTCAACAGACATATACAGCTGGGGAACTTATTTTTCTCTTCTTAAAGAATACCCTTTTGAAGCCAGATGTGGTGATGCCTGCTTTTAATCTCAGTACTTGGGAGGCAGAGGTAGGCGGATCTCTGTGAGATCAAGGCCAGCCTGGTCTACATAGTGAATTCCAGGCCAGCTGGAGCTAAAAGGGATCCCCGTCTCAAAACAAACAAATCCAACAAACACAAACTCCCTTTTGTAAATGTACAATGGTTTTATGAGGCGTATTTTTTAGATTTCAGGGTGAGAAAGGCATGCTGACACAGTTAAACAATGTTACAAATGTTCTGACCCTAAGTAAGCAGCATTTGTTGTTTTAATATCTTTGAGACAAGCACTGGCATTTAGAAAATGTCAGTTTTATTGATTATGTTGAAGTTTTTCACTCCCAGTCATCCAGAGAAAAGGGCTTCTCTCTCTTCCTTCTCTTCAACTTTCTGTCTTTCTAGCCACCTGGACAGCAGCTGCGACACTGCAGAGCTTTGGAAATCTGAGCACCTGCCAGACCCTAGGGGATGCAGGGCATCCTTGACCTGGAGCATGCCCAGGGTCCTTCCTGTTTGCAATTCTCCACATCCACACAGAGAGGGTCCCCAACCTTCTGACATTATACCAGCTGTGTGAGCAGAGCCCGGGGGTGTGCCCTGCACTTGGCCTTTTCCACACTAAAGCCCTGAAACTGGGTGTCTGGACTGAGGGGGTCCATGTGTCCAGGCTCTACTATAGGCCTGGATGGGAGACTTTACCAAAGGGCCCCTCCAGCACAGCCTACCAGCTCAGGGCCATCTTCCCATTATGTCTCAGAACCTCTGGGGACAGATTTGGGCCAAAACTACTCCTCCACCACCACTTACTAGGGGTCTTGGGGAAGACACTGGCTTTACTCTGTCCCAGTATGCATTAAAAAATAAGATTTCAGGGGCTGGAGAGATGGCTCAGTGGTTAAGAACACTGGCTGTTCTTGCAGAAGACCCGGGTTTGAATCCCAGCACCCACATGGCAGCTAACAACTGTCTGTAGCTCCAGTTCTTGGGGATCCAACAGCCTCTTCTGTCCTCAGCGGGCATGGCACAACACGGGTGCACTTACCTACATTCAGGCAATACACACACATAAAATACAAATAAAAATAAATTTAAAAAAAGATTGCATTTCCAGGCACTGATGCAGGTACCAGCCTCTGGCCCTTAAGTCCTCATAGAAAGTGAGCCAGTGCCCATCAGCAGGCAGATCCATCGGGCACATTAGTTTGTCTCCAGAGCTTTCAAAAGGTCTTGATGTGGATCTGTGCTTGGGAAGGAAGACAGGAAGGGAGGGAGTCGGGTACTCCCTGAATGTGGGACACACATTCACCTCTCCAGGCCTCGGGCTCCTTTTCTGAATGAGTTTAAAATCTTTGACTTTTCCAGTATAGACAGGAAGTGAGTAAGAAGTTCCAACCTCATCTAAGGAAACTGTCAATAGATGACTTCAGGGAGGTGTAGAGTCAGTCTCTTACAGGGTTAGGGCTCTTGGTAGGTTAACCAGGCTCCAGAGGATGGACCTGAACTGAAGGATATTTGGGGACACAAATTAAATTCTATAGCCTTTTTTATATATAACAGAGTACATTAAATTGGGTGGAGGGCAGTAAAAGGAGATGGGAAAGGGGAAGGGATCTAAATACCATCAAAGTATATTGCTGAAAATTGCAAAAAATTCGACTTAAAAAATCTTTCACTTTTGTTTGTTTTTTGCTTGTTTTTGTATTTAATTTTTCCTTTTAAAAATCTTTAAAAACATTTTATTTACTTATTTGGGTGTGTGCGTTTGTGCGTGTGTGCGTGTGTGTGTGTGTGTGTGTGCGTGTGTGTGTGTGTGCCCACCCTGTGAGTGCAGGTACCCTAGGAGATCAGAAGAGGGTGGTGTCAGATTCCCTGGAGCTGGTTGTGAGCTGCCCTGCATGGGTGTTGGGAACCAAATTCAGGTCCTCTGGTAGAGCAGAAAGTGCTCTTAGCCACTGAGCCATCTGTCCAATCCCCTATTTTTTTCTTTTTTTAAAAAAACTGGGTAAGGAGCCTGGAGATATAGCTCAGTGGTTAAGAGCACTGGCTACTCTTACAGAGGACCCCTTCAATTCCCAGCACCCGCATTGTGGCTAACAACCATCCATAACTCCAGTTCCGGGAGAATCCAATGCCCTCCTCTGACCTCCAAGGGCATTGAACAATATGGGTGCACTTACACATGTGCAAGCAATACACTCCTATGCATAAACTAAAAATAAATGACAATTATTAAAAAAGTATAATTGATAGTGAAAATGCTCAACGCTAAGCGAAGCTCCCTAGCTTCAGAATGGTCACCCTAGCTGTGTAGAAAGAAGCCACTGAGATGCATAGAGTTCGGGACTGGGCAAGTATTGGGTGGCTACCTTAACCTAGCTGTGTGATGTTTTTATTTGTGATTTTAGGGTGAGAGAGGCACTGTTCTCACCCTAAAATTAATTAAAATTAATTAATTAATAAAAATTAATTAAAATAATTAATAAATAAAATTAATTGAAA
>NW_008352717.1:152927-153385 GCF_000622305.1 Nannospalax galili | reverse complement strand
TTATTTAGGGGAGAACATGAACGCAGTCCCCCACTACCACAACTTATGTCACTGAGTTTCCCACATTTGAGGAAATCGCAGGGGTCAGCACATCTGGAGTGCAATGGATAAGCCTCTCCCTGGGGAAGCCACCTCGTGATCAAGGTATCTCCTCTGCCAGTATTTTAAATTTTTTAAGTATTTTTTGCAGCAGGGTCTCACTGTAGCCCAGGCTGGTCTTGAACATGCAGCAATCCCCCTATGTCATCCTGGCATCACAAGGGCTGACATTACAGGCCTGCCCTGTGCCACCATGTCTGGTTTATTTTAGTTTTTGCTTTGATACAGGGTCTCTCTATGTAGGCCTGGCTGTTCTGGAACTCACTATGCAGACCAAGCTGGCCTTGAACTCACAGAGATCCATCTGCCTTTGCCTCCCAAGTGCTGGGATTAAAGGTATGTGCCACCATGCCCAGCTC
>NW_008352717.1:136450-152864 GCF_000622305.1 Nannospalax galili | reverse complement strand
CAGGTTTGGGAGACAGTGGAAGGCAGATCCTCTGTGAGTTCAAGGCCAGCCTGTCCTACCTAGTAAGTTCCAGGCAGCTGGAACTACAGGGAAACCCTGTCTCAAAAAGACCAAAAAAAAAAAAAACAAACAAAAAAACACATAAAATCTTTATTTTATGTGTATGACTATTTCTCCTCCATGTATGTAAGTGCACCATGTGCATGAAGTGACCTCGGAGGCCAGAAGAGAATGTCAGATCCCCTAAAACTGGAGCTATGGATTGTAGTGAACTGCTATGTGGGGGCTGGGAACTGAACCCAATTCTGCAAGAGCAGCAAGGGCTGTTAACCACTGAGCTATCTCTCCAACCCCTTGTTTTTGTGTTTCTGTTTTTTAATGTGGCACTGGGGATTGAACCCAGGGCCTTGTGAATGCTAGGCAAGCACTCTACCAACTGATCTACAGCCTCAGCTCATTTATTTGCCTTTAAAACCAAGAACAGCTAAGCTATCTGGGTAATGGGGTCTCCCAGAGGGCATGACACTGAAAACGTACCCATACAGAGCCAGGTGGTTCTGCTGCTCTGGGTATCTCTACCAGAACTGGATGTGAGTTGGGGGGTGGCGGGAAGCCAGGTGGGTGCAGTGGCAGGTGCCTATAATCCCAGCCCTGGGGAAGGCAGGGATAGAAGTCTGGGGTTTGCAGGTCAGCTAATCTAGCTGATTTGGTGAGCTCCAGATTTACTGAGAGAGCCAGTCTCAAACAATAGAAGGTGGCCAGGTGTGGTGGTGTATGTTTTCAGTCCCAGCACTGGAGACACAGAGGCAGGTAGATCTCTTTGAGATTGAGGCCAGCCTGGCCTACATAGAGAGTTCCAGGCTCACAAAGGCTACAGATTAAGATTCTGTCTTAAAAATAAAAGAAGAGGAAGAAGGAGGAGGAGGAGGAGGAGGAGAAGGAGGAGGAGGAGGAGGAGGAAGAGGAGGAAGAGGAGGAAGAGGAGGAGGGGATCCAACATTGACTTCTGGTCTCCAAACGTGGGGGCACACATGCACACCTACACATATATGTGCACACACTTGGAGGGTCAGGGATTACAGCAGATTGAAGGCAAACTATGACCTAACCTGGGTCTCAGGCTCCATGAGGAGAGAGTCCCAATTTCCCATTTCCTGTTGTGGTTCTAGCGCCTAGACAGCACTTGGCATACAGCAGGCACTCAATAGATAGCCAGTGAACAGGTAAATGAACACCTTACTTTTCTCCTCTGTAAATAGATACAACAGTTCCCATTAACTACCGACATACAGCAAAATTAGCCCACAACCTAGTGGCTTAAAACAACAATCATTTTATTCTTTTTGTCATTGTGTAAGGGAGTATGTGATGCTGGGAATTGAACTTAGGGCTTCACACACACTAGTCAAGCGATCTACCACTGACCTGTATTTCCAGCCCCTGTGATATGTTTTTTAGGGAGGTTCTCTCTCTGTAGCCCAAAGCTGACTTTGAACTCATGATCCGAGTGACAGTACACCTACCAAGTTACCAAAGGCTCTTTGCAAATACAAGATGCTTATATTTGGATCCTGTGGTTGTCATAGCAAAGCGAAGAGCTGTAAACGATAAGGAATTTCTTTCATCAGGCTCTGGAGATCAGATGTCACGGAAGGCCAAGAAGACAGTGTCTGCAGGGTCCAGGGAAGGGCTTCCTGCCTCTTCTAGCCTCTGGGTACTTTGGGGACTGCTGAAAAGAGATGTTGCTTCATCTCTGTCTTCTTCTTCTTCCTCTTCCTTCTCCTCCTCTTCCCCCTTCCTCCTCCTCCTCCTCCCCCTTCCTCCTCCTCCTCCCCCTTCTTCCTCCTCCTCCCCCTTCCTCCTCCTCCTCCTCCTCCTTATCCTCCTCCTCCTCCTTCTTCTTCTTCTCCTTCTTCTAATAGAACAAGCCTTGTTTGTTTTGGTTTTGCTTTTTGTTTTGGGGAGGGGGTTGTTATTGTTTTGTTTGACCCAGCTGGCCTGGAATCAGGCTACGGTTCTTGCTATGTAGACCAGACTGGCCTCAGTCTCATAGAGATCTGCTTGCCTCTGCCTCCCAAGTGCTGTAAATAAAGGTGTTCAACACCACCTCTGGCCCCCAAAACCACTGTATCAGAAGTGGAACTGAAATTCATGCCTCCATATAGAGACCAGGAACCCCCAGGAAGCAGAAATTTGAGTCTGGCTCCTTAAACTACTGGACCATCCTGACACTTAATTAAAAAGAAAGTTATTTAAAAATGTTATGTGCATGAGTGTTTTGTGTGCATGTATGTATGTGTACCCTGTGTATGCAGTACCCTGGCAGGCCAGAAGGGGGGGTGCTTTGAGTTCCCTGGACCTGGAGTTATGGATGGCTGTGAGCTGCCATGAGGGTGCTCACAACTAAACTCAGGTCCTCTGCAAGAGCTGAGTGCTATTAGGCGCTGAGCCATTTCTGCAGCCCCAACAAGTCTTGATTTTTTTTTAATTACTTCAGAAAGCTTCATAGTTATTTTGTTTTCTGACTCTGCACTGTGCCTTCAACGTTTTCATAACAATTTTCTCCTCTTTAATAAGGAAAGACGTTTGATCCTGTCCCAGACACACTCAGCACACATGAACCACCAGAGACCCCACTAATACGGTTTTTTCTTCTAGACACGCTCAATAAGGACTTTAAGTCTCACAGCACAAACCACTTGATGTCTGCTGGGGCACATGCCACGTGTGGATTTGGAGGTTTTCCCAACTTTCTTGATATAAAGGTGAACAATCTTATCACCAGGGGTTTGGAACAGCGTAGTTTTGTTAGAAGCTATTTTGTAGTAAAGCCTGTACGTCAAATGCTGGATCATTTTGAATGTCTCTAAACACTGTCCCCGGAAAAAGCCTCTGCCTTTGATTTTCAAGGCCCTCTTTCTCCCCCTGCCTGTCTCTGCCTCTCCTTACAAGGACACTAGTCATGTCCGAATGAAGGTTCATATTCAGAGACTCACCTTAACTAATGACATCTGCGAAGATGATATTTCCCAGTGAGACCACATTCTGAGATTCTGGGTGGACATGAATTTGGGGGGACAGAACTTTTCTCAGTATGACACCCCTTTCTCTTTTTCCCTGATCACAGTCACACATTCATTTATCTGATGTGTGTGCATGTGCACATGTGGTGTTCAGAAGGCAACTTGCAGCAGTCAATTCTCTCCTTCCATGCAAGTCCTGGGTATCGAACTCGGGTCATCAGGCTTGGTGGCAAGTGCCTTGACCCACGGAGCTATTTCGTCAGCCCCATCCCTTTTTTTAATCTTCTGTCTTACCTTGCTTTTCCAATCCCTCAAGTTGTTCCCCATGACTTTGAATGGGGTGCAGGTACAGTTCCAGGTAACCAACCACATCCAGGAGGATACAGTCAGCCTGGAGAGATCTAAACCCCGAGCCCAATCATGAGTGATGCCTTCACAGGGGAGTAAGGTCACAGGAAAAAGGCCAGCCAAAGTGCATCTGGGGCCCTGCCAGCACCTCCCCTTCCCATGATGGGGCTGTCACGGGGCTTCTTCCGGTACACCCGGCCCTGTTCCTGCTTCCCCAGCACAGTGTGTCCTCCCTCCAACAGCTATTAATCTCTCATGTGTAGGCTCCGGGCGAGCCCGCCACTCATAATCTCTGTCCTTATGTTTGTCTCCCACTGAAGCCGTTCACGAGTGTGGCCTTCCGGTTGAGTCTGGCTTTCTCCTCCCTCCTGTCCCCGCCCTCTCTGTTTTTCTCCACCCCATTTCTGCAGAGAACTTGGAGCAATAAGATTCACTGTTGGCTGTGCTGGAGGCTGGCACTGTGTAGCCTCTAAAAAGATATATCCATGACCTGACTCCTGGAACTCATACATCAGACTTTATCTGGAAGAAATATCTTTGCAGATGCAATTAAATGAAATATCCCAAGATAAGGTCCCCCTAGATATAAGGTGGGCCCTAAAGTCAATGAAGATTTTTTTTTTTTCTGAGACAGGATTTCATATAGCCCAAGCTGGCCTCAGACTTAAAAAAAAATTTTATTTGTTATTTTTATTTTATGTGTATGTGTGTATTGACTGCAAGTAGGTAAGTGCACCTGGGTCAAGCAATGCCCTCAGAGGACAGAAGAGGCTATTGGATACCCTGGAACTGGAATTATGAACAGTTATTGGTTGCCTGTGGGTGCTGGGATTTGAACCCGGGTCTTCTGCAAGAACAGTCAGTGTTCTTAACCACTGAGCCATCTCTCTAGTCCCCTCAGACTTATTATATAGCCAAAAATGACCTTGAACTTCCAATTCTCCTGCTTCTACCTCCCAAGTGCTAGGATTTTAGGTATGTGCTGCTACGCCTACTTGCCTGGTTTATGCAATGCAGGGGATTGAACCCAGGGCCTCAAACATCTTAGGCAAGCACTCTCCAAACTGAGCTATAGCCCCAGCCCTTGTTGATTTTGGGGGGCGAGGGAGGGATTAAGGGGCTGAGAAAAAGTCTCATATGCAGCCCATGCTGACTCAGAGCTTGCTTTGTGGCCCAGGTTAGTTCAAACTTGCAGCAATTCTCCTGCCTCAGCTTCCTGAGTGTTGAGATTGTAGGCATGCGTCACATGCCTACATGCATCAATGACAGGTGTGCTTATTAAAGAAACAGATGAGCTTTGAGATACAGAGAAGGCTATGTGAGAACACATGGACGAGAGGCCTATGCAAACCAAGGACCACCTGCTGCTACCAGAACCCGGAAGAGCAAAGAAGCATTCTCCTCCAGAGCCGGACGTGGCCTGGGGCTAGCCAACACCATGACTCTGGGCTTCTGGCGCACCGCAGGGCTTTGCACTGGCCATTCCCTCTTCCTGGAACACTAGTCCCACATCTCCATCAAGCACTGGCTCCAACCACAGCTACCTAATGCGTTTTCCCCTGACCTTCCTGCTCGCGGCTCCACGGTGCTGCAACGGCCTCTTCAGTGCTTAACAACATCACTTCTAATACACGAAGCTATTTAGGCATTTGGCTAGTATCTGTCTCCCCAACTCCTCTGCCTATCGTTGTCTCCTCAGTCCAGAGAATGGAGCAGACATTTGATATATATTTGTTGAATGAACGAATGGGAGACTTTCTAGAATAAATGCAGTTACTACAGAGATACCTCTGAACAGCCATGCTTGTCTTTGTTCTGTCCTGGAGGGAACTGGAGGCCAACCAGTCACTCCTTGATCCAGTTCCTTCGAGATCCTCCAAATACCCTCTGATCTGTCCAGTGGAAAGGGTCTGAGCCCCTCCTGGCCTGGTCCAGTGCACGACCGGCCTTGCCAAGCCAGGAACAACAGAAAGTCATGTGTGAGTCACCTCTTACCCTCCTGGCTGGTATGTCCTAGGGCCCTGAATAGAGATAGCGGTGGAGGCTATGTGACAAGCTGAAAGGATGCCTTAAAATAAGTCCCCAATGGGGCCATGTGATTGCCCTGGCTCCTTCCTGCCCCACTTTTGGGTTCTGAAGTGTTCCCATCTTCCCCACATAGAGGGCCCAGCTCAGTCATTCTGACCCAGGCATTGTGAGAAAATTGTCTCAAGGGAAGCCATGGCAGCCATAAGGGGAGCATCCAAGCTCAAAAGCAGTTATGAGTGGCTAGGGATGTGGCTCAGGTTGGTAAAGCGCTTGCCTACCATACACAGATCCCTGAGTTCCATCCCCAGCTCTGCATATACCGGGTGTGGCAGTGCTTGCCTGTAATCCTAGCTGGGGAGGTAGAGGCAGGAGGACCAGGAGTCAAGGTCATCTTTGGCTATGTTTAGAGTTCAAGGCCAGCCTGAGATGCATAAGATCCTGTGGAAAGGAAAGAAGGAAGGAAGGGAAGGAAGGGAGGAAGAAAGGGTAAATAGATGTTAGTCTTACCAGCATGTGAGAGGCTATGCTGTGTTTGAATGTGTTCCTCAAATTCATGTATTAATCCCCAAATGCACATGTTAATGGAAGCAGGGCTTTGGGAGGTGACTGGGTTATTCCATTCATAGATGCATGTCTTATTTCTGCAGAGGCTTGATCACAAGGAAAGCGCTCTCTAGCTGCCTGCTTGGTCTTGCAAGGTGATACCCTCTGCCACACCACAATGTGGCAAGAAGTCTGTCCTCCTAGATGTTGACACCATGGCCTTGGATTTCCAGTCACCAGAACTGTGAGCTAAACAATTCTCTTTTTTTATATGAAGCATCCCACCTTGGGTATTTTGTTATAGCAACAGAAAACAGAATTACATGCCAGTAGGTAGAGAACACAACAAACAGTGTTGCCTGGAGAGATTGTGCTGCCACTGTATGTCTATGGGTGGGGTCATCTGGGGAGGAGCAGTTTGAGATTCAGTGGCTGGACTAGAGGAGTAGTTCAGTGATAGGAGTGCTTGTGTAACATGCGAGAGGCCCTGAGTTTGACCCTCAGGACTGAAAAACAAAACAAAACATCAAAGCTCAGGCTGGGGGTGTAGCCCAGTTGTTGCCTAGGACACACAAAATTTTGGGTTCAATCCCCAGCATAACATTAAACTGTTGGTTGTGCATGTCTGTCATCCCAGTAGTTGGGAGGTAGAGGCAGGAGGATCAGGAGCATCCTCAGCTACATAGTGAGTTCAAGACCAGCCTGGGCTACATGAGACCTTGTCTCAAAAAGAAAGAGGGGGGAGAAGGAAAGAAGGAAGGAAGGAAGAGGAAATTTCAATGAGAAGAGATAGAAAGGAGCAGAGTTCAGAAACAAGGCAGAGACAAAAATCTCCAGAAGGAAAAAGCCTAACACGTTAGAAGCCAGACCCTCTAGAGGCAGCTGTGAGCAGCTTTGTTGCCTGAGGTCGAAGGCAGCTTGACTGCAGTCAGTCCCGCATTAAATAAGTCCTATCTACAATCTAGAGTGACCCTGTCACATAGTCTAAAGTGCCCCTCCCACACCTCTGGCTCACAGCATAGGCCACAAGTTGACCAAGCCTACTTCCCAAAGGTGCAGAGCTGCCTCCGTTTCCCTCGGAAACCTTTAAGAATAGGTATCTCTCAGGGCTGGAGAGATGGCTCAGCGGTTAAGAACACTGGCTGCTTGTGCTGAGGACCCAGGTTTGGTTCCCAGCACCCACATACATGGCAGCTGACAACCATCTGCAATTCCAGTTCCAGGGGATCTGACACCCTCTTCTGGCCTATGTTGGCATTGCATGCATATGATGCTCTTACATACAAGCAAGCAGAAAGAACATTCATACACCATAAAACAAAAATAAACAACAAAGAAGAGTAGATACCTCGCTTTGTCTGTTAGGATGGAAATTCTGCTTCAGACCTTTTCTAGTTATCCTCCAATTGCTGTGACAAAACACTCTGACCAAAAACAACTTGAGGAGGAAAGGGTTTATTTGACTCACATCTCCTGGGTCACAGTTCATCACTGAGGGAACGCAAGGTAGGAACTCAGGGTAGAAACCTGGAGGCAGGAACTGAAGCATAGACCATGGAGGAATGCCGTTTACTGGCCTGCTCCTCTGGCCCGTGCTCAACCTACTTTCTTATACAACACAGGCCCATGTGCCCAGGGGTGGCACCACCCACAGTGGGCTGGGCCCACCCACATCAGTCAATAAGCAAGAAGATGCCCCACAGACATGGCCACAGACCAGTTCAATGGAGGCAGTTTACCAGTTGGGGCTCCCTCTACCAGGTGTATCAAGTTGGTAACTAAAGCTATCCAGCACAAGACCCTACTGTACGGCTGGTGTTATTAAAGACCTTTTGCCTGAAAGGGTGCTCGGACTCAGAATCTCTCTATCAAACCCTAAAACCTAACACAACACTAAGTGAGCAGACTCTGAACTCAAGTCTGGGATTTGACAGGACAGCACCAGCTGTAGGATGGACAGAGGCTTCAAGGTGAGTGGACGAAGATGAGGAGGTTAAAGGGCTACATATAAAGCACTGCTTCTGGAAAATCTGATGAACAGACGAGGTAGCTGAGTGCCACAGGGGTCCCTTCACCGTCTTCCACTTTATGGTCACCTGACATCCTTCGGCAGAGATGGCATCTGCTATCAATTTCTCTGGAGACACCTGGGTCTGTTTTAACCAGTGTAAAACAATGGTGGAGACACCACACCAGTTCCAAGTCCAGCCCATAAGAGGACGAACAGTTTCCACTTTCAGACCACTTGCCACCAGCCGTAGAAAGCTCAAGCTGGCCACGTGAGTGATAAGCCTGCATCTGTTCTGGCCACCCCAGCCCAGATGACAGCAAATGGCAAAGTCTTCAACAGACTCTAGCGGCCATCACCTGGCTACCACATTCAGAAGAGGAACCCCCAGTCAGAGCTGTGCAACGGATGTCCATCATGGCAAGGAGGCCAACACAACAGTTGCCCCACCAACCACCAGGACTGGGAGATACACTTGAAAGATGGTCACTGTGTGCCACCAAGTTTTGAGTGACCTTTTTATATAGCAGATCAGCAAAATACCAGAAGAGTGGTCTCAGGGATAGAGCTTAGCTGGTAGAATGCTTTTCTAGCATGCATGAAGCCCCAGGTTCTATCTCCAGCACTGCACAAAGAGGGCATGGGGCCCATACCTGTGATACTGGCACTGAGGATGTAGAGGCAGGAGAGTCATGCATTTGAGGCCAATCTGGGCTCTATGAGATCCTGATACACACACACACACACACACACACACACAGCATGCCATATATGTGATCTATATTATATATAAATATCATGCCTTCATCACGTTCTGCTTCCTGATTGTGGGTGTGATATGACCAGCTGCTTGGAGCAACTATTGTGTTGACTTCCTTAGGATGACAGACTGTACCGTTGAACTGGGAACCAGAATAAAACCTTTTCCTTCATCGCCATTAAGATACTCCAGTCAGAGTACTTTTAACAGGAAAAGAACCTAAGACAGAAATTAGTACCAGAAGCAGGGTCATTGCTATAATGAAGACGAGTTTGGAACTTTGGTTAGAAAAATCCCTTGAATGTTGTAGTAGAGCTTGATGGACCATCCCTGTGAGAGCTTGGAAGAGGTAAGGTGTGTGAACAAGCTTAAAATTTCAGACAAGGAGCATGTGGGCAATAAAACAACTGTGGTTGTTAAAGAGAAACCTGGTGCTCAGCACTGGGGCAGTGTGAGGGATACCTTGAGGGCAAGACCCCACTCATTAAAGGCTCCTACTTGTAAAAATGCATGCCCTTAATCCCAGCACTTGGGAGGCAGAGGCAGGTGGATCTATGTGAATTCAAGGTCAGTGTGGTCTACATAGCGAGTTCCAGGACAGCTGGGGCTACAGGGAGACCCTGTCTCAAAAAGACCAAAAGAAAGAGCCGAGAGTGGTGGTGCATGCCTATAATCCCAGCACTTGGGAGGCAGAAGCACGTGGATCTCTGTGAGTTCAAGGCCAGCCTGGTCTACATAAAAAAAAAAAGAAAGCTAGCTGAGCAAGCCAAGGGGAAGCCAGCCAGTAACAGCGTTCCTCCATTGATTTCTGCTTCAAGCTCCTGCCTTGAGTTCCTCCTTGGCTTCCCTTCTTATTTATGTAAGAATAAATAATCCGGGGGCTGGAGAGATGGCTCAGTGGTTAAGAACATGACTGTTCTTGCAGAAGAGCCAGGTTCAATTCCCAACACCCACATGGCAGCTAACAACTGTCTGTAACTCCAGTTCCAGGGGATCTGACAGCCTCTTCTGTCCTCTGTGGGCATTGCACGACATGGGTGCACTTACCTACATGAAGGCATAACATTCATACACATAAAATAAAAATAATAATAATAAAAGAAGAAATAATCCTCGCCAAGTGTAGTGGTACACACCTTTAATCCCAGCACTCAGGAAGCAGAAGCAGGCAGATCTCTGTGAGTTCAGGGCCAACCTGGTCTACATAGTGAGTTCTGGGCCAGCTGGGGATACAGGGAGACCCTGTCTCAAAAAGACCAAAAAATAATAATAATAAATAACCCTTCTCAAGTTACTTTTGGTCATGACATTTATCACAGCAAAAGAAAATTAACTAGAACAACCACATTAACACTTGCTAACATATGCTCTGGAATTGTGACACTGATGATACACCCTTGGGAGGTGTCTGTCCCCCCAGGGCCTCTTTTCCTCAGAGTCTCATTTCTGGTGCAAGGCTGGATGTGCTAATGGGAAGTCACTTGATTCGATGAGGTGGCACTGGGGAGGGGCCCACATCTCCGGTGTCCAGACACCCTTTTTCATCCCATTATGAGTTGACTTGGTGGGGGGAGAAGACATTGGCACCTGGCGATATGTCAGAAGGCATTCCTGTGTGAGCTCATCTCTGGGCCAGGCTCTCAAAATTCCATTCACATCAGCTCCCTTCATTAAGGAGTGGATGAAGGGTCTACATTCCAGAAGTTCCTTGTCATACCCAAGTTTTTAATCAGTTGACACTAGAGAGTTAGCATCCCTGTGCTGAAAGGCTCACAAGGTTGGGGGGGTTGTAAGAGAATGGGAGGGGTATCAGAATGGTGTGTGAGCCATCCCACATAGGTGTTTCTGGTCTGGAAATCTGTTGGAGAGCTTGAGAGTTTGCGTAAAATTCACTCTGTAAGATCAGCACCACGGACAGCAAGCAGCGCACCAGGACCGTGGGCAGACAGGCAGAGTGCTAGGACGTCAGGCAGGGACTGGGTTACAGGTTCTAAGGAAACTCTCCAAGGAGGCAGGTGGTGGTGGGTGTTGGCTGGGGCTGTTTTCAGTGAGTCACCCCATACACCCCACGCTTGAGGCGTGTCTGGGAAAGCTGGGGTTCTCCCTGCCATTTCCAGGAGGGGTGCTGGATGTTAAGGCCCCCAGATTTTTTTTACACAAAAGGAGGGAGCAGGAAACAGATGTATTTGTGTCCTCCACACACTCCCATCCTGGCCCAGCCCATACTTCTATACTAGGCCTGCTCTCCCCAGCCTCCACCTCACCAGGAGCATTCCTTACAGGCATGGAGGGGTGAATTCTCAGGCCCTGAGCTCAGCAGGCCGGAATGTGGCTGATAAATCAGAGATAAACCCCCCTCCAGGGGAAGGGCTGGAAGGACACCCAGCCCAAGGATAAAAGGCAGAGGTGTCGGTTGCCCAAGAAGCCAGAGCTGCTTGAGGAGGTGGGACAAGAACTCCACAAGGCAGTAGCACCAGCCTCAGCCTCAGCAGCAGCAGCAGCAGCAGCAGACCGACCTGTGACATGGACTTCCAGACTACATTGTCCCGACCGATTGTGCTCCTTCTTTTCTTGTGTCTGTCACAGCTGGGAGGTCATTGCCACCCTCTAGGTAGTCCCAGCCAGTCTTCAGAACAGTCTGAGATGCAGGTGAGTGCTGAGGGACTACACAGACAGATGTGATCTGCCTGAAGGGTTTGGACAATAGCAATGGAAAGGACCCATGTCCCTTAGGAATTAGCAATGAATCAGAAAGCAGAAAGATCGGGTGCTACGGCCCCTCAATCAGTGGGCACCATGGAGGGTGGGGGTGCCAAGGGCATATTCCTGAGGCCTGGGCTCCCCACTCACTGCAGAAGCTGCTAGATCAACTGAGGAACAAGATCTTGGGAGTGCAGACAGAGATGGCCCAGGAGCAGCTCCAGCAGAATCAAGGCCCCACAGAAGCTCGGGAGACTAAGAAAGCAGCTCCAGAGGGCATCCTTGCACCCCAAGACAGTGCTTTCCAGGCCCTGCAGAGACTTCGCAACCCCAAGATGATGCGTAATTCAGGCTGCTTCGGGGGACGGTTGGATAGAATAGGCTCCTTCAGTGGCCTGGGCTGCAATGGTGAGTTCCCACCTTGCCACACCCCTACAAACTGCACAGCCACCCAGCCCACCCCCTGTTCCCATGCATGCCACCAGTAGAGGCCTCTGGGCTTGCTGTCTGCTACACCTGTGTCTTTAGGGCCAAGGGGATCTGTCAGGAAATATCAATTGGGGACATTCATTATATGCCCACGGGTCCCAATTTCCCTTCAATCCACCTTCTGGCTCTTAACCAAAGGAGTAGACTCTCTCCAGGTGGAGTCTGCCTGTTACTTGGTGGCCCTTTCTAGTCCTAAGAATTTTTTGTCCCCATTCCCCAAAACCAGATCCTCAAAGACAAAGAGGCAAATTACCAGGATAACCTCAATTTACAGAGGAAACTGAGGCCCAGTGAGATGGACTTTTTTTCCAGAGCCTCAAACATCAAAATCATTTGAGGACTGAGGGTGGTGTGTGGTGAAGGAAGTCCAGCTCCTGCCTCAGTTTCCCTCCCAAGGCCATCATCACTCCCATCTTTTCTCCCCACAGTGCTGAAGAAGTATTAGGGAGATCCTGCCTGCAGACACCTGCATCTGACTCCGCTGGGGGCTCTTTCCCCAACCCCGTGGCCCCCTTTTGAAGTGATCCTATTTATTTATTTATTTATTTTTATTTATTCGATTGTTTTCTATAAGACAATTTCTTACCTTTGAGCACAAACTTTCCATGGTAAAATAAACTAATCATATAGTTCTTGCTTTTGAAATGAGCTTGTCTCTGTGTCTTTAAAACAAACTCACATTTTGAAAAGAAAAGAAACAAACCATACAATGGGTGTTTTCTGAAAGGCCCCTTAAGGCATCTTAATGGTGGGGTGGGGACACAGTTCAAGGGCTGAGCCAGTGAGGTGGCCAGCCCTTCTTTTCTTTCCGGGTTTTTAATGCTCTGAGATGTCAGTCTGCACCTCAAGCACCGAGACACTTTGTGGAAACTGCTTTTCGAAGCTGTACTGTCTTCCTGGGAGGGGGACAACGGGAGGGTGGGTACCAAGGTATTGGCTCTGCTCTTCTTCCTAGAATTCTATCCTCAAGCACTTTCCTGGGTCATTATTGTTCCTAGAAGTTCCTAGATGTCAGAGATGCTGGCTCCTACGTGCGTGCGTGCGTGTGTGTGTGTGTGTGTGTGTGTGTGTAATACTAGCTTACAGCACTCCTGATGTGTGTGAACCCTCTAGCCTTCCTCAGATCTCAGCTTCAAACCTCCAATTTCTAATGATTTTGTCTTAAAAAACCCCAACTGCAAGGTTTCAGGGGCTTGACAGGGGCCCAGCCATTCATCTCTCCTCTCCAAGGGCCACATTGTACTTTCTTCTTCACTGTAGAGTGAGGATACAACCCTCAGAATCCGAGTGTGTGAGCTGGGTTCAAGGCCATTCTCAGCTACATAGCTTGAGGCTAGCCTGAGCTACACGAGACCCTGTCTCAAAACGTGCCACCCCCCCCTCACTGGAAAAAAAAATCCTAATGTGTAGTCTTAATCAACAGGAGACGCTGTTAGGGTCACCGCCATCTCATCTCTTTTTAAAAATTACTTTGTTCTTATTATTGGGGGGGGTGCATGTACCAAGGAGTGGGCACAGAAGCCAGAGGACAATTTTCAGGAATCAGTTCTCTCGTTTCACCATGTGGATTCTGGGACCAAACTCAGATAATCAGCCTTGGCAGCAAGTGCCTTTACCTGCTGAACCATCTCACTGACCATATTTATTTATCTCTCTGTGTGTGTATGTGTGAGAGAGAGAGAGGCAGAGAAACAGAGAGACAGAGACAGAGAGAGACAAAGACAGAGAGATGGAGAGACGGGGAGAGAGACAGAGACAGAGAGACAGAAACAGAGAGCATGTGTGTGTGTGTGTGTGCATGCATAGTTATGCCAGTTGTGTGGTGGTCAGAGGACAACCTGCAGGAGTTGGTCCTCTCCTTCCATCACGTGGCTTCCAGGAATTGAACTCAGACTGCTGGTCTTCACGGCAGGCACCTTTACTCACTGAACCATCTCACTAGCCCCAGTGCCATCTCTTCTAATGAGTCCTGTATCTGTGTCTCCTGTGTTCCTGAACCCTGTCCTTTGAATGCCACGTATGATCTGAACTTAGCTAAGAGACAGAGTCCCCAAGGCCAATATTGTTATGATCATTGTCACCCCCCTTTTTTGAGTGAGAAAACTGACACTCAGAAAAGTCATGCTTCCTGGGATGTGAGGGGACAGCATGGCTGCCACACCTGCGCTGCCTGACCTCTGAACTCACGAGCTCTCCGGGGTCTTTCGGATTTGCTCTTGTGTGATTCCTCCTTTTGACCCAGTGTGGACTCACTGTGACTATCTAATGAAATCAATTAAGATTTTTTAAAAATGAGGTTTGAAGAGCAGTTTATTTTCCAAGAAACCGTGAGTCATCTTTGTCTAATGCTTCTGGCTCAAGGAGGACAAGGAGAAGCTGGAACAGTTGGTGTGGATCAAGACCTCGTTAACATGGCAGGCACAGTTTCGTCAGCTGGGACAGCCCTCACGACTCTGAGAATACGCAGGTTGTGTCATTTTCTCAGAGTCATGAAGTTAGGAAACAGCAAAGCCAGGATCTGACCTGGGCTCTAACCACTGCCTCGAGTAGCCTTTTCCAAGTCAGGGACCTAGCTTGCTGGTGGGATGGATGTCCCACCCCACAAGACGTCGTATTGATCCACGTGTGGGCCACAGCCTGCTGGTAGCCCTCTGTACTCTCCAAACACTCACTCTTACGTTCTCTAGAGAATGTAAGAACTCTTCCAGGTGAGTCTGGCTCAACTGCAAACGGGAGTCAGCTGGTGGAGCCCAGAGTCATGCTGCACCTCAGTTCTTGGGTCTTTTCCCCAAACAAAGACCCAAGAAAGAGGAACTTGGAGTGCTTATTCTGGAGCCAAATATGGCTGCTGGGTCTAGGTAGTGAGTAGTGTGCTGTTCCCAGCCAGAGGGCCTCTCCCTGAGCTCCCATGAGGACGGGGACAAGAGGAAGGTACTGCCCATGGATGCCCTTTAAAACCAGCATCCCAGGATGGGGATGAGGCTCCACAGTACAGCACCTGCCTCACAGATTTAGTCTCCAAGACACTCCACTCCCCACCACCTGGACTCTACACATACGTACATACATGGGTTTAGAGTGACACATATATGCACATGCACATATATCACACACAAATGATAAATAAATAATTGGAGACACAATTCCATCAGTTCCATTCCATCCATTAAGTGATTGACTACTCCATACAACTGAATGTCTGAATATTTGTTTTTTTCCTTTTTTGAGACAGGGTCTCCCTGTAGCCCCAGCTGGCCTGAAACTTGTTAGACCAGGTTGGCCTTGATCTCACAGAGATCCACTTGTCTCTGCCTCCCAAGTGCTGGGACAAAAGGCATGCACCACCACACCTGGCTATGTCTGAACACTTCGAGCTTTAATTTTTTTATTTTATTATTTTTATGCGTAGGCATGTATTGCCTGCATGTAGGTAAGTGCACTCATGTCCTGCAATGCCCACAGAGGACAGAAGAGACTGTGGGACCCCCTGGAAGTGATGTTATGGACAGTTGTTAGCTGCCATGTGGGTGCTGGGATTTGAACCTGTGTCTTCTGTAAGAACAACCAGTGTTATCAAGCACTGAGCCATCTCTCCAGCCCCCTGAATACTTCTGAACCCAGATCTGTTTGCACTCTTGGACAATGGTTCCAGCTCTTCTTTTTCTGACACTGCCAGACTTGTGGCCCTGAGCTTGCTGCCTTGCTGTGTGCTGGATGCTGGCCTTGAGCTTTTTATGTTTTGGTCTTTTTGAGACAGGTTTTCCCACATCTGGATTATGGGGTGCCTGGGGATCGAACCCAGGTATTCATGCATGCTAGGCAGGCGCTCAACCAGCTGAGATACATCCTCAGTTCCAGTCCGGTACTTTTGCTGGAGGATGCCTCTGGCCTTCAGAACAAACTAGGCTCCCCAGCAACAGCAGGAACTTCAGGGAAGAGACATCTGTCCAGAGCTGTATTCAGGCAACCCCTGGAAGACCTCACCGGCTTGGCTTGCAGGTGACACACATTTTACTCTTTTTAAAAAAAACTTATTTCAATTTTATGTGTATTAGTGGTTTGCATGTATGTAAGTGCACCTATGTTGTGCAATGCCTGCAAAGGCCAAAAAAGGGCTTCAGGTCCCCTGGAACTGGAGTTAGGAACTGTTGTGGGTACTGGGAGTCAAACCCCAGTCCTCTGTAAGAGCAGCCAGTGCTCTTAACTGCTGAGACATCTCTCGCTCAGGGTTCTCTGTGGGGAAGGGGTTTGAGCTGCAGCTAGGGCAGCTGCCATTCTACTTTCCCTGAGTCACAGCTCTCTTCTCCTGTAGACATTTCCTGTGATTGTCTCCAGAAGAAACCACTTGTGTTTGGATTCATCTCATGTTTAGGAAAATCTAAACTAAGAGACACCCAAGTGACTAATCCAACTGCCAGCACCACACCCTGCACCCTGATGAGGTAGCCTTTGGAACCCCCCCCCGGGTGGACCACCGCCCAAGCACCCTGATGAGGTAGCCTTTGGAACCCCCCC
>NW_008352717.1:134985-135305 GCF_000622305.1 Nannospalax galili | reverse complement strand
GGCCAAGAATAAAGAAGTACACGTGTTTCCTGGACTATTACATTGCTGTTACAATGATCTCATGAGGCTCAGATGTGGTGGTGCATGCTTATAAGCCCAACATTTGGAAAGGAGAAACAGAAGGTTTTTTAAAAGTTCAGAGTCATCCTCAGCTACATAGTGAGCTTGGAGGCTACGTGAGACTTTATTCTCCAACACACACACACACACACACACGAGGCTGGCCTAGAGCTCACAGAGACCTGCCTGTCTCTGCCTCCTGAGTGCTGCGATTAAAGGCATGTGCCACCACATCCGGCTCAGAAAGTTTTTACTAAAGA
>NW_008352717.1:118743-134811 GCF_000622305.1 Nannospalax galili | reverse complement strand
CCTACCACCTCAAACCTCAGAATGTGACCATATTTGGAAATGCGGTCACTGTAGATGCAGTTAATGAAGTTGAGGTCTCACCGTTAGGCGGTAGGCTCCCAATACTCTATAACTGGTGTCTGGCTGGGGATGTAGCTCAGTTAGTAGAGTTATTGCCTAACATTCAGGAAGCCCTGGGTTTGATCCCCAGCACCAAATAAACCGAGCATGGTGGCATTATGCCTCTGATGCTAGGATGGGGAAGTGGAAGCAGGATCAAAGGTTTAGAGTTGGAACTGGAGAGATGGCTCAGCAGTTAAGAGCACTGACTTCTAGGTTCAAATCCCAGCACTGACATGGTGGCTAACAACTGTCTATACCCTCTTCTGACTTCTGTGGGCACTGCATGACACAGGTGCACTTACATACATGCAGGCAATATACTCATACACATAAAATAAAAATAATAAATACAATTTTTTTAAAAGTTCAGAGTCATCCTCAGCTACATAGTGAGCTTGGAGGCTAGCCTAGGCTACGTGAGACTTTATTCTCCAACACACACACACACACACACACACCACACACATGTCACAGTATGATTGACATCCTTGTAGAAGCAGAGGAGAGACACAGGGGGCAGATGACAGAGGAAGGCAGAGGCTGGAGCAACGCAGTCACAAGTCAAGGACAACCAGCGGCCCAGCCAATAGCAGCAAGAACAGGCAAGGAGACTTCTCCAGGTCTCTGTGTGAGCAGAGCCCTGCTGACACACTCATTTCTGACCTCCAGCCTCCAGAACTGAGACGAGATTTCTGTGGTTTTCACCCCAATGGTTTGTGATGCTCTCTTCTTTCTTCTTTCTCTTTCATTTTTATTTTTAATTTTAATTTTTATAATATTTATTGTCAGTATTTTATGTGAATGGATGTTTTGCCTGTATATGTGTAAGTGTGCCATATTGTGCAGAGGTCAGAAGAAGGTGTCAGATCCCCTGGAACTGGAGTTACAGATGGTTGTTAGCCACCATGTGGGTCCTGGGTCTTCTGCAAGAGTAATCAGTGCTCTTAACTGCTAAGCCATCTCTCCAGCCCCAATTTTTGAATTTTTAGAGAGGGTCTCTCTGCAGCCCCAGCTGTCCTGGAACTCTCTATGTAGACCAGGCTGGCCTTTGATCTCACAAGACCAGGCTTTGATTTGCCTTCCTCTGCCTCCCAGATGCTGGGACTAAAGGTGTGAGTCACCACACCTGGCTTTTTCATCTTATTACTTTTTTAAAATTATTACTATAGCCAGGCGTGGTGGCGCACACTGTTAATCCCAGCACTCAGGAGACAGAAGCAGGTGGCTCTTTGTGAGTCTGAGGCCAGCCTGTTCTACACAGTGAATTCTAGGCCAGCCAGGGCTACAGAGTGAGATCCTGTCTCAAAATAAAATATAATTTGAGTGCATGTGTGTGTGGGGGGGCATTAATGCCATGTTGCTCAAGTGGAGGTCAGAGGACAGCTTTGTGGGGTCAGTCCTCACTTTCCACCTTTACGTGAATTCTAAGGACTGAACTCAGGTTGTCAGGCATGTGTGGCAAGCGTTTTTACCCACGGGGCCACCTCATTAAGTAGCCCTGGCTGGCCTGAAACTTGCTGTGTAAACCAGCCCAGCCTTGAACTCAAAGAGACCTACCTGCCTCTGCCTAATTAATGGTGTGTACCACCATGCCCACTACCCTACTGTTTTCTTTTTTTTTAATTTTTAGGAGTGGGCTGGAACTAGGAGGACACTCATTCCCCCAGATAGCTCTTGGAACCATCTGTCTCCTGGAACTATGCTGATGGAACGCTCTGCTGGAATGTACCTTATATTTTGAGACAGGGTCTCTCAATGAACCTGGAGCTTACTGGCCTTTATATGAATGCTGAGGTCCCCAACGCAGGTTCGTGTGCTTGCATGGTAGGCATTTTACTAACAAACATCTCCGTGGCCCTGTTTTTTGGTTTTCGGAGACAGGGTCTTATGTAGCCTAGGCTGGCCTTGAACCTGCCGTGTAGCTGATGAAGGCCTTGAGCATGTGATCTTTCTATGGAGTGCTGGTATTACAGGCACGTGTCACCATGCCCAGTGAAACACTGCTTTCCATGTGGGAAACAGCCATGCCTAAATGAACCGCAGTGTTCTGCCAGTCCCTCCCAACTAGGCTTCTGGCCTGAGAACCAGAATGCTGTCGTGGCTTTCTCACAGGTGTGTGGCATTATGAGGGCTCCAAGCCTCCCTGAGGAGGGCATAGTGTTCCCAGGGAAAGTTGTGAAACCAAATTCCAGACTAGAAACAGGACAGACCCAAATTCTGGATTCTGGATTCTGCCCCCATTTGTAAGTGTCATTCCACCACTGGCTAAGATTTCTCCCCCGAGATGAGAACAGAAAAACTTTGGGCTGGAGAGAACAGGGACTTTCCATGTCTGTTACGTTTTTAAATTTAAATTTAATTTATTGTGTGTGTGTGTGTGTGTGTGTGTGTGTGTATGTGTGAGAGCGCACGCACGTGCGTGTACGTGTACATGTATGCCAGGTACACACAGAGGCTAGAGGGGGTGTCCTGCTCTGTCACTCTCTGTCTTAGTCTCTTAAGGCAGGGTCTCTCACTGAACCTGGAACTCATTGTGTACGTGTACATGTATGCCAGGTACACACAGAGGCTAGAGGGGGTGTCCTACTCTGTCACTCTCTGTCTTAGTCTCTTAAGGCAGGGTCTTTCACTGAACCTGGAACTCATTTCTGGTGGCCAGCAAGCCCCAGTGATCCTCCTGTCTCTATCCCCTACAGCACTGGGGTCACAGGTATAGGTGGCCATGCCCAGCTTTCTACATGGGTGCTGAGGATTCAAACTCATGTCCTCATGCTTGTACAGTAAGAGTTCTGACCCACTGAGCCATCTCAAAGCTTTGCCTATTGACCTTCTTTCTCTCACTCCTAAGGCTAAGGCTGGCTGGTTTCTCGACCATGAAATATTAGCCCCTCCACACCCCAAAGTGGAGCTGGGCCACAGATAAGGAAAGAAACTTTATGTCAATCTGTTTTCCATTTCAAGTTCAAATCAAAGGCTGTGTTGGGCCTTGGGGTGAGCGGGTAATGGATCCTGTAAACCCTTCAAACATTACAGCAGAGTATCCTGTCTTTTTACCCTACCCTGCAATAAAACCCCTAGATCTTAGAAGAAACTCAACAAATGACACTTATCTAGTTTTACTCTGGAAAATTTGCTTTAACCAAAGGAGGTAGATGAACCCTGAAATGCCTCTCCTGGAGCCCTGGATGGGACTTTTGCTCTCCTAGGGCCACCTAAGGACTTCAGATGTGACTCAGGACAGAAAAGCAGCAGCAGCCCTTGGTGGCCACCTGCCACGGCCTTTCTGGAAGTTGCCTGCCTCAAAGGCCATCTCCAGGAGACAGGCTGTGTGACGCACACAGTGAGGAGCCCAAGTCCCCCCAGTGGGGCTGCCCGCGCTGAATCCTCTTTGCTAATAATAACCCCACAGTTGAGCAATTAAGCAGTGAGTGCATTGCAGAGATGCATCAGGGGGCGATGGGGTTTGGCCAGAGCTCCGACTTAGTCTTGCACCAATTTCCAATTTCATGTAGAGTTTGGTCAACCCAAAATCAATGCCTGCATCCCAAGCTTTCTCAAGGAGCCCCCTTTCTCTTCTCTCTTAGTGTACATGACTGGATGCCTCTTGTGACCTCCAGCCACTGTGGCTATATGACAGTTTCTCCACCAGGTCAGACAGGGTCAACACAGCAGAAAACAGCCACTCAGCACATGCAATCCCAGCTTCCCTGGGGGTGGATTGAAACATATCCTGGAGATGGTCCCGGAGATCTGCTGTAGTGCTTTCCTTGAGATGATCAGAAAGGAAAGAGCGTGTAGATGGTCAGGCACATAAAGTTACAGCCAAGGGATGGGAAAGGTGAGGGAGTCATTCAGGGGCTCTGAGACAGAGAGAGCACATGTCTAGGGTTGGGAAACACACCTACAAAGCCCAGAATGTGAGGTGTGTTAGGGATGGGGATGTTTGCCTCAGGCCTGGAGTCCAGTCCTATCTTTGCCACTCATGAGCCTGGGTCTGTTCTGTCCCTCTGTATATGGGAACGGTAGTGCCCATCTCCTGCAGGGAGGTCAAAGTGAGGCCATGCACACGGCTCACCACAGTGCCTGGCACTTGGGAGGACATCATTCTGCTGTCATCACACAGCCTGCTGGAACACATGCGCCCCTGGTCTCTGCACCTTTAAGCCCACACCTGCTCTGAGAGGTAGGTGGGACAGGTTTGCACATTTTCCTCACTTTATAGATGAGCAAACTAAGGTTCCAAAGTGTGTTGGGGGTGGGGGCAGGGAAATGGCTCAGTTGGTAAAGTGCTTGCCACACGAACATGAAGACATAGTGCAGATCCCCAGCACCCACATGAGAGCTGCGTGTGGTGACACACATCTGTAACCCCACATGGGAGGTAGAGACAGGAGAATCCCTGGGGCTTGCTAGTCAGTCAGTCTAGCTGAATTGGTGAGCTCCAGATTCAGTAGAGACACCATCTTAAAAAATTAGGTGAGGTTGCCAGGCATGGCAGGAAGCACACACCTTTAGTCCCAACATTCGGAGGGTAGAAGCAGACGGATCTCTGCTGGTCTATATAAAGAGCTCCAGGCTAGCTTGGGATACAAGGAGATCCTGTCTCAAAAAAGCAAAAAACAAAAAGGTGTGGCTGAGGAGATGGCTGCCGTTCAAATCCACAGAACCCACGTAAATATGGAGGTGGTAGCACACATTTGTAACCTCAGAGCTCCTAGGCGAGATGGGAGGCAGAGACAGGAGCGTCTCCAGGAGCTCACAAGGCAGACAACCTGGAGTGTGCGTGGTGAACAAGAGGGACTCTGGTTTAAACAAGGTGAGGACCGACAACCAAGGTCATCCTCTGACCTCCACACGTGGCATACATGTGTCTGTACTCTCACATACAAACATACACACACACACACACACACACACACATGAAAAAGAAGTGAAGTGTTTGGGATAACGTGGGTCTCTCAGCCCCTCAACCATCAGTTTTTAAAAATTTATTATTTTTATTTTATGCATTTGAGTGTATTGCCTGTGTGTATGTAAGTACACCTGTGCAATGCCCACAGAGGTCAGAAGATGACATCAGATCCCTGAAACTGGAGTTACAGATGGTGTTAGCCACCATGTGGGTACTGGGAACCAAACCCAGGCAAGAGCAGCCAGTGTCCTTAACCACTGAACCATCTCTCTAGCCCCCCTCAATCCACTGTAACCTTGACCCAGCATACACGGTATTGAATATGCTGACATTGGGGTATGGAGGTCTCTCATTAAAGGTGGATGGCTTGCTGCCTGGTCATGCTCCTGAGGATGCCAGGGGAATGAACTCTGTGGCTCACTGCCTGACTTCAGAGGCCATGCACATCCCCCTCCCTTCCGTCCCTCTCTCCATTCTCCTGGGAAGGGTGAAACCATCACACACTTCACACTCAAAGTCTCAGCAAGACCAAGAAAGTGACTGTGTCCTCCACACCTGTCCTCTCACCCCTTGGAAGGGTGACTTGGGAGACGGGGAAAGAGGCGATGCTTCGGAGGAAGCTCTGCTGGGCTAACTGCCCTTGATGTTTATGCTTGCTGCTGAATTCTTAGGGCCTGCATCATATTGGCTTCCTGACTGACTTCATACTCTAAAAAAAATTGACTCCCTTTCACCTGACTGCTGACAGGGACATCCGGGGGTGGGAGTGGGTTGTCTGGGGCCAGAGGTCCACCCACGAGGCCAATGAATCAGGTGTGAAGCCAGCTCCAGCATGTGCGCTCCCTCCCCATCCCTGCCAACCTCCAGCTGCCTGCCATTTCCTCCTCTCCCGCCCTTATTTGGAGCCCCTGACAGCTGAGCTGCAAGCAGGGGGAGCTGGGCGCAGGCCAGCCGGCACCCTCTGCTTCCCCGCGTGGGTCCTGTTGCCAAGGAGAAAGAATCCTGAGGCGCAGCGGCGGGAAGATAACCAAAGACTCTTTTCTGCTCTTCTCACACCTTTGAAGTGGGGGCCTCTTGAGGCAAATCAGCAAGAATGTGGCTCTTTCAGCTCAGGGTCCGGGGGGCTGCTGGGGCTGCTCAAGGCAGAGGGACGTTGACAAGCTCTGCTGAACTGATAACTTTAAAAGGGCATCTTCTGCTGGCTCCTCTCTTCAGTGCTTTATCGCTGCAAGTGACAGAATGGGGAGGGTTCCAGCCCCGCTGCGTTCTCGGAGAGCTGGGGGGCTATAAAAACGGGAGGAACTAGGCATCCGGGAGACAGTGACGGACAAAGCTGAGAGAGGGCAACCAGAGAGAAGTGAGCAGGAAGGCGACAAGCACCAGATCGGCCCGACCCACACCAGCATGGGCTCCTTCCCCATCGCCATGGGCTTCCTCGTCTTCCTGGCCTTCTGGCCTCCAGGCCATATTGAAGCAAACCCCATATACAATGCGGTGTCCAACGCAGACCTGATGGATTTCAAGGTAGGGCCATGAAGAAGGGCACAGATTGGGGTTAGGGTCTCTCTGGTACTCGGTCCATTCCTCTGAGACCTCTCCTCTCCCCTGCATTTATTTTCCTTTTGTAAAGAATTTGCTGGAGCATCTGGAGGAGAAGATGCCATTAGAAGATGAGGTGGTATCCCCACAAGCCCTAAGTGAGCAGAGCGATGAAGCAGGAGCAGCTCTAGGCTCCCTTCCTGAGGTGCCTCCCTGGACCGGGGAGGTCAATCCACCTCAGAGAGATGGGGGTGCCCTTGGACGGAGCCCCTGGGACCCCTCCGATAGAGCTGCCCTCTTGAAAAGCAAACTGAGGGCCCTGCTTGCCACCCCTCGAAGCCTGCGGAGGTCCAGCTGCTTCGGGGGCAGGATCGACAGGATTGGAGCCCAGAGTGGACTGGGCTGCAACAGCTTCCGGGTAAGAGGAGCTGGGGATGGAGATGGGATGAAGTAGAAGAAAGCTGTGGTCTTGTTGAGGTACAAACCTTTCCAAAGAGTACTTACTGGGGATCATCTTTGGCAGAAAAGGGACCAGTGCAGCCATTTTTTTTCCTTCTGAGAGTTCTACCCCACCTTGATGGATGCCCTACAAATGTCAGGACAATGCCAATGGCCTCCAAGTCACTTCACATGGGAGGGACAAGTCACCTTTGCCTTGCTGAGGGCAGTTCATGCTCTCCCCACAACTGCAAGGTTCTGACAGGGTTAAATGAAATGGACCAAGACTGCATGTATTAACTCTTATGAGTGACTTTCGGTTTATGACACTCAAAGGGTCACTGAGCTGGAGTGAGACTGGTGGGAAATAGCTGGTCCACAGTCAGGTTGAGTGGTTTGGGATGGTAAAGCCGGATCACCAAACCAAGTATATTTTTCTCTTTGTAGTACCGAAGATAACAGCCAGGGAGGAAAGGGCATCCAGGCCTCCTGGGACAGACTGCAAGAGACCCTAAGCCCCTGCCCTGTGTCAGCGTATCACGAAGCTTGGTCTCATCTCGTTCCTTGGAGGTGTGACCAACACCCTACTGAGCCACAGCAGCTGACATCATCTATCACAATCAATGCTAAATGTAGATGAGTGGTTTCAAAGAGGCTTCCTACCTCTCCCACACTGTGCATAAGGTAGATCCTCACCCCTTTCAGAAAACAGTTGGAAAAAAGGAAAAAAAAAAAAAAAGAATAAACTTCAGCACCACGGACAGAGAAGCGGCCGTCTGAGTTGCTTGTGCTCCCTTCCCACGAGCCTCAAGTTCCTTCCATGCCATTTTTTTTCCCTTTGTGACAGAAAAGACCGCCTGCTTTGCTTGCTTGCTTTGTCCTATGACTTCTCCCTCCCTCCCTTCTTTTCCTCCTGAGGGTATGGGGACTCGAGTCACAGTCCTCACTCTGCTTGGCTCACATCAGCCTCAGTCACAGGAAAAATCTGAAAAAGTCCATGGAGATGGAAAGGGCATTTATTTTTACCCACATTTGCTCACACCCATGAAAAGGAAACTCACAAACATCTGGATGTCTTTTCCTGGTGATAGTTAATGACGCTTGTGCCCAACAGACAATTTTTTTTTCACTCCTCCTGTGTTTCGGTTACAGCCCGGGTGATTTTAAGGCACATTCAGAAAACTCGGATACTGACTAGATTTCTGGTAGCTCTGAGGACCTGCTGCTAAGTGAATATTACTTTCAGTATGGACAAGAGTCAGTGGCATGAAGGGTTCACAGCTGTGCAAAATGAAGAAAAGGTCTAAGTTCAATGCCTTGTGAACTACCACACCCATCTCATTCTATCTACCTATCTACTTTATCTATCTATCATCTATCAATCCATCCATCTATCTATCTATCAATCTATCTATCATCTATCTACCTACCTACCTATCATCTATCTATTGTCTCTGAGCCCAGGGAGTCAAAAGCATTTGAAAAATAGCCATGGTCTCCCTCATTCAGGACTACGGTGCCTGGACCTATACACTGACTGAAGTGAGAGCCACCGGGAAGATGCAGGTGTTTTTTGTTGTTGCTGTTGTGTTTGAGAAGGGTCTCCCTGTAGCCTCAGCTGGCCTGGAACTTACTATGTAGACCAGGCTGGACTTAATCTCAGAGATCTGCCTGTCTCTGCCTCCCAAGTGCTGGGATTAAAGGTATGTTCCATCATGCCCGGCTTGTCTTTTTCTTAAATAGGGTCTCAACTGTGTAGACCAGGCTGACCTGGAACTCACAGCCACCAGGCCTGGCTAAGCTGCAATATTTTTCTATCTGTCTGTGAAAAGGGTTCTGTTCTAGACAGAGAACATGACACCAAGGTCCTCTTAAACAAGGAAGGGCTCTACTTTCCCACCTGTTCCTGCCCATCCCCCATTTCCTCTTTACCTCAGATCCTGATGCTAATATCCCCTTCCCCTACACACCTTGCTGTATGCTCATTTCTGCTGGTCCCTGAGCCCAGGGTGCCGACCACCACCCAGTCCTACTCATTCAAGGCCAATCTCAACATGGCTTCTTCCTTGGTCATAAGCCCAATGAAAATGAGTGTCTTCACAGGAGTACTTTATAACTCCAATATGATGTGGTTTGCCATGTGTGACTGTGTGCCTGTGTCCCCACACTGTGGGTTCCTAGATGGGAAACACCTTCCAGTACTCCCTCAGCCAACAGTGGCCACCTTTAACAGAAATGGGGAGAAAAGGAAGTCAAATAAGAGGGTGTGTCTGAGAGGGGAGACCAGAAGCAAATGCTCCTGCTTGGATGTCAAATCAGAAGGTGCAGAAAAACAAGAAGCAGAGGACTTGTGAGAGATGGAAAAGCGTCAGGTCAAATCAAATCTGGCTTGAGGTCTGCACCCGAAGTCCCTATTGCAAGGAGAGGGGAGTGGGCAGAGAGGGATACTCCTGGGGTCTCACCGTCACAGAGGGTTATCACTGAATACAAGGGACTAACAAGGTAAAAGAACTTGAGGCTAGAGAAGGACTGGTATTCCCGGTATCCTCCCACTGGTGGGATGGAAGCTCAGTCACAGACACTGGGAGTGAGTGCAAGAAGCCAGGCGTGAGGGCCGTCTTCATCGTTCCTGGCTGGCTGTCAGGATCCTGCCTGTGGGGCGAGTACCCCAACAAGGAGTTAGGATCCAAGTGGACTCTGCACTTCTGCTTCGGGGAACAGTGTTGCAGGAAAAAAGGATTTTACAGGAAGAAAACATCACTATGGACCAGTCCAGGCCCATCATGGCAGTAGACAGACATAGGTAAGCAAGCACAGGATGAGAACACCTGCTGGGCAGTGGCAGGGAGATGCAAGGCCACCAGGCCACCTTTTGGTTGGGCATGATAACGCATGCCTGCAACCCCAGCACTGGAGAGGTGGAGGCAGGAAGACAAGGGAGTGTAAGGCCAGTTCCAGACCTGATCTCAAAGACTACCTTCTAGCACTGCAATTTTTCTCTATTTGAAAGAAAAGCAATGAAATAAAAACCTCAAAAGAGCAGACAGGTGCGTTTTATTCTGACATGTTACCACGAGAACTTCCAACTTCCAAAAGTTGAAATAAAAATAGACTTTTACAAATTAAAAAAATCCATTATATACACAATGGAATTAGCTAGTGTTACCATATAAACAACGCCAACGGAAAGGTGGAAGCTGTGGCTGTAAATACCGAGGTCCACAGGAGCCGAGGGGCAATACTGCACGTCAACATGGCCAGGAAGGCCCTGCTGGCCTTCCCAGAGGCTTTCTTGTCACTAAGGGCTGTCAGTGTGCAATTCAATTGTGCATCAGAACTGTCACATGGTTGGCTGAGTCAAGCTAATGTCTGTTGGTTCCAGCTGAAACTGCTAGACAAGGTCACAAGCAGAGGTCTCAAAACACACAAACTCCCACAGCAGGACGGGGTCTGCCTGTCAGCCTCAGACACCTCAGCTAGTGAGCCACAGAATGCCTGTGGAGAAGAAACCCAGGGAACCCCTCCAACCAACCTCAGACATCACTGAATTTATTTGACAAGGTGCTGTGGCAAGTCACTGGTTTCTGAGGACAGCAATAGGGACGGGGCCAAGGTTTACAGTTACTGGTCACAAGGGGAGTTGTATTCTCTGGACTTTTCTGGAAAGGGCAGGTTCAGCACAGGAAATTGTGTCCCAGAGGGGCTGGGCTCAGGCCTCTAGGGTGGAGGTATCTGCACTCTACCTGGGCAAAACTGATGGGTGACAAGCAGGTATAGGATGGACAAATTCCAACAGGTCACCAGGGCTGGCTTCTAGGCAGGAGGCTGGGACTCAGGGTCCTCTGAAGGGATCCTGCTCTGCAAACCCAGCAGGGCACAAAGAATGCTAAGGCCCTCACGTCCTTCTCTTCGTGTGGGAACTGGTGTTCTTGATGAAAGACAACGAGGCAGGCTCTACACTCAGTCATATAACGAACCTGCTTCACAAAGGTGCGAGTTCCCCTCTATCTGGGGGTACTGCCCCCGTTCACAAGTTCGGGCATCTGGACAAGCTGAAAAACGAACAAGTCAGGGTCATTTTGGTCAAAAAGATAAATAGGGAGAATGGAGAGGGCACAAGTTGCTGTCATCTGGAATGGTCCCGTTGTGGCTGGGGAATAAGCCCCCAGAACGTGCTGAGCACAAGCCCCTGTCCAGCCAGGGCTGACTGTGCCCAGGCCCAGATACTCTTTTACCCTCTAGCAACTTCCATGGTTTAAAAACCACTAAATGAAAGTGAATGCCATCTAGGGTCCTAAAGAACAGCTGCCACGGGGACCGTAGGTTGCAGGAGGATGAGTGTCCCTACCCAGGTGTTCACTGTGGGAACCGAGGCACCCAGCAGAGAATGAGGCCATCAAAAACTACTGCGTTTCTTCCACTCACCTCAGCCACAGGGCAGGAGCACCCCCCAACTCCTCCCAGCCCTGCAGCCCAGCAGCTGCTGAGGAAGAGCCCTCAGCAGAGGGAGGTGAGTGGGGAGTAGGGCAGGGAGCAGGGTGGGAACAGTGACGGGAAGGGAGCCATCTGCTTTCCTCTAAGGCGCTACCTTTCGAGTGGCCCTGGCTCAGGACAGTCTGCTGGCCAGCTTGTAGGAGGACTCTGAGTGATGGCTTTGTCTAGGGGGTCCTTGTTTTGGGCTAACTTTGGGAATGAGGCCAAGACTAAGCTGTGGCTGCCCCACAGGGAAGGTGGAGACAAAACGCAGGAAGTGTAGTAAGTTATGGGAAGGAAAGGAAGGACGGAGAGTGAGAGAGAGGCCAGAAGCGGTGTGTGGGGACTAGCGAGGGGAGATGGCACTGTCGCTCTACGATGGAGTTTATGGTCCAGAGGCTGTTAGTGGGAGCTAATGCTTTGTGAGCTTGGTCAGTGGTGGTTCTGAGGAGAGTTGAGTCACAGGAGCAAGCAGAGCACGTGTCGCTCCTGGGAAACAGAACAAGGGCCAGTGAGGATGCTGAGTCCGGGGTCCATCCCCTGGCAAAGGCAGTCCTTCCTGGACATGGAGAATTATCTCAGCAATTCCTGAACTCAGAAACAAACCTGATTTGCAAATGGCACCCCCAGTGTTTGCCTCAGCTCAAGCCCCTCCCTGCCGGGCTCAGGCAACAGCTGCACTCTTCCAAGAAATCAGCAACAGAGGGGCACCAAGTGTCCTTAGGGTCCAATCTGATTTTACATCGGGCCCTGGCTCAGGGAGCCTGTGCCAACATAGAATGGCAAGAGCCTGGGGAACAGGAAATGGAAAATACTTGCTCAGGAAGTTATCAAAGCCCAACTTTTGGTGCAACACCATCCCCAGGACCTCTGACCCCAAGTGGTTCATAACTCCAGGCTTTCTGACCAAGTGGGTGACTGAGAGCCTTCATGTCAGCTGTGGGGGCCAGTGAGTGCGACAGCACCCTGCAGAGGCATCTCCAGGAGAGTGGGCTGGCAGTGGCAGGAGCCTGGGCTGTCAGAGGGTCTGGTAGTGCTGCCGCAGCCGGGAATGCAGGAACTCGTACGTCAGGTTGTGCCGTGTTATGATCCCTACGATCTAGGGCAAAAAGAATGACTGAGTTACAGCAGGCTAAAACTCACTGGCAAGGACGTGCATGAAGAGAGCCTATCAGCCTGTCACAGGATGAAGAGGACAGAACTGGGGCCAGGGCAGGCATGCTAAGATCTGATTTCCTAAACCCAGGGGAGGATCAGGGCTATGCTGGAGGCCAGGGGACAGATGTAGCTGTAAAAAGAGTCTGAGCTGGGCCAGGTGGCCCTGACCAGGAAGGGAGCAGGGACTAAGTGGCCAACAGAAGGGGAGACTTCTCTTCAAAGAAACCACCTGCTTTCTCCTACATGTATCTGAGTGCTCAGGCATCTTTTTATTACTTTTGGTTTGGGTCGGGACAGGGTCTCATCACACAGGCCAGGCTGGCCTTGAACTTGCCACCTTCCTGTATGCTGTAATTATGGGTGTGTGTCACAAAGCCTGGCAGAGCTAGTGTCTTTTGTTTTGTGTATCTGTTTATGGATAAATACCAGGCACAGGTTCTACACCGAGCTGTAAGGCCTTAAAGGGGCACATGCCAAGTGTGGTGGCGCACACCTGTAACTGCAGTATCTGGGAGGCTGAAGCAGGACTGCCTCAAGTTCAAGGCCAGCCTGAGCTACATAGTAAATACCAAGCCAGTGAGAGGGAAGGTGGGAGGAAGTGAGGGAGGAAGAAATGAAGGAAAAGAGGGAAGAACTTGCATCTGGCCAACCCCTACAGAGTCTCCACTTCCTAAAGGGCCATTTTTGAAAGACTTCAAAAGGGACTTGAGCTCAACAAATACCTAATGAGGACAGGGAACAAAATGACCGACTGTACAACAGCCATGATGATCTATCCTCATAGAGGCCAGAGTGGAGTGCTTGGAACTCAATGGTGGAGTACTTGCCTAGCATGCCTAAGACAAAACAGCATCTACCACCAGGAGTGGTGGCGCACACTTTTAATCCCAGCACTCGGGAGGCAGAGGCAGGTGGATCTCTGAGTTCAAGGCCAGCCTGGTCTACATAGCAAGTCCTAAGTCAGCTGTGGCTACAGGGAGACCTTGTCTCAAAAATATAAAAATACAAAGGAAAAAAAAAAACAAAACCCCAAAACCCCCAAAACCCAGTATCCACCATAGATGAGTGTCTGGGTGAAGACCCACTATGGACAGTGATTTCATTTTCATTAAAACTTCCACCATAGGGGCTGGAGAGATGGCTCAGAGTGCTGGCTGCTCTTGCAGAAGACCCAGGTTTGGTTCCCAGCACAACATGGTAGCTAACAATTGTCTGTAACACTAGTTCCAGAGGAATTCGACACCCCTTTCTGACTTCCTCAGGCGCTGCATGGCAAGGGTGCTCATACAGACATGCAGACAATACACTCACACACATTAAATAAAAATAACGAAATATTTTTTAAAATTCCACCATAAACTAGCTCTGGCTGTGTAGACGGCCGAGCACAGGGAAGTTCACAGGATGGTGGCTGGGATGAGGGCTGGGCACTGTTTATCTGTGCTTTCTTATTTGGGACAGCACAATACAATACAATAATGATCATGTAATAAGAAAATAAAGTTGGGCTGGTGAGATGGCTCAGCACATGAAGGTGCTTGTTATGTAAGCTTGGTGACCTGAGTCTGATCCCCAGAACACACATAAAGGTAGAAAGAGAGAACCGACTCCACTAAGTTGCCTTCTGATCTTCACCTATGCACTGTGACATGCGTGTCCACTCCCCCATACACACGAACACATGGTAAGTAGATTTTTTTTTTTTTTTTTGGCCTTTTTGAGACAGGGTCTCCCTGTAGCCCCAGCTGGCCTGGAACTTACTATGTAGACCAGGCCGGCCTTGAACTCACAGAGATCTGCCTGCCTCTGCCTCCCGAGGGCTGGGATTAAGGGCGTGTGCCACCATACCCAGCCAATAAGTAGATTTTTTAAAAAAAGTTTTCTGCCTAAAATTCTCTCATTTGATGGTAAGAATGCTCATAACAGGCGGGAGCGGAGGACACAGGCCAGGAAGTCAAGAGAAACCCCCAGGGTGGAGAAAGCAGTCTGGGAGGCAGGCCATGGCACGATGGTGCCACCTGCTGACCGTGTGGGACAGTATGTGCAGGGGAAGAGCTCAGGTGGGTGGACAGACCACAGAAGCAGGGAGCTAGGTCTCTGTCCTAACTCACCTCTCCCACCGCATTCACAACAGGCAAGTGGCGCAGGCCCATGGTTCTGAACAGGTTGAAAACTTGGGAAACATGGGTGTTGGGGGAGACAGTGAACGGCGAAGGGTTCATATACGGGGTGACATCCTGTAGAAGAGACAGCAAGGGTCACCCACAAACCAGGATGAACATGGCACAGAGCAGCTGGGTAGCATGTGGAGCAGCTCTGGACAGCCCTCCTCACCACGATCATCCGAGGGTTCAGCAGCGTGAGGTCCAGGTCATGTATGTCTGGGTACCGCGGGTAGTCCTCGGCCATCTCAGCATAGGAAAGGCGTGGCTGGCTGGCACTCTGCAAATCCAACCACAGTGCCTTTGTAACAAGTGGCAGCAGCAGGGGAGAGTCATGCTTACAGCTCCCTTTTCACTTATGTCCCTATCTACCAGCCACATGCCCAGGGGGGTGCAGGGGACACAGCAGGAGCCAAGGAGGGAGACAGCCTAATCCAAAGCAAGGATCCTCTGAACGAGAAAACTGCTAATAGGAGTTAGGGGTTGTGTGCCCCGAAAAGTACGGTCCTGGTACCTCTCAGGTGCCCTTACTGGAAACAGTATTTACAGATTCACTTAAGAGGAGCTCACACTGGACTGGGGTCCTAAGTCCGATGGCAGGGGTCCTTACAAAATGGGGAGAGGAAACAGAGAGAGTGAGCACTGTGTGACAATAGAGGTGAATTGAAGTGATGTCCACAGCCAGGAGTGCCGGGGACTGCTGGCAACCACAGGCGGAGGGGAGGCCAGAACGACCCTCTCCTAGCTCCTCACTCTGGACTTTTGTACTTCTGGCCCTGAGCTGTAAAGACCTTGCTTCAAGCCACCAGGCCAATGGCAGTTTGGCACAGCAACCGAGGGGCAGTCCCACAGGGGTGCTGTCACCTTCCCCCAGGTCGTCGGGCCAGTGCATGAGTGTAGAGACGGGCAGAGCAGCCAGTGGTTCTGCCACTGCTCTGCCCGAATGGGACGCTGCTCCTGTAACTCACTCTGGGCACCTTCACCTGGCTCACAGCTGGCCTCACTGCACTGGTCCTCTGCCTGCCAGGCAGCCCTGGAATCCCTGTGCTCGATCAGGCTGGCCCAGTCCAAACGCTTCAGGATGCAGGCTCTCTCACCCCCTCTGACCTCCTTGCCCCAAAGCTCCCTATCAACTTCTAACCACTCCAGCCAGACGGGTCATCACACACTCTGCCCAAGGTCCTTTTTCTGTCCTGTGCTCTTCCTTAGGCCTGTCAGACCACAGAGGGGCTCAGGCACCCTCCATGGCAGGACCCACCCCCAACCCCAGGAGAGTCACTGGAA
>NW_008352717.1:80905-117654 GCF_000622305.1 Nannospalax galili | reverse complement strand
GACGGACTGGCAGGTGTGAGGGAAAGCACCAACAGAGCCCTGCAAGCACTTGGAGGTGAGGCCTGTCTGAGTCCTTGGACTTGGCTACAAAGCTGGTAGTTTTTCCAAGAGCATTCCTTTTTCTTTTGTGGTACTAGTGACTGACCCTGAGCCTGTGGCCTCACACATCCTAGGCATGTGCTCGACCACTATGGTATCCTCCTCTAAGCTGTTCTGCCATGTACTTTGCCACAGTGATTTGCAATTATCTAACAGACCTGGCCTCATGGTTCTGCTGGCCCAAGATCCTTACTCCTTTTGGGGAGGCACACCTCAATTCTGCAGAGGGAACAACCCTTCTCTTAAATTCTGTCATGGAGGGACTATCAAATGTGTCTGCCCTTCCCCAAAGCCACCAAAGCCAAGAGGTGGACCCAGGGCCTGGGCGAGAAGGGCTCACTCTCCCTAGACTGTGAGTTGGGAGCTACCAAGGACAGAAAGCAGGCAGTGCCCATTGCTCTCGGGACCCAGAGGGCAGCAACTGTATCCCTGGAGCTCACAGCCCAGTTCTGCAGCTGTCCTGTCATGCCTGAAGCTTCTACCAATGTCATTATTCCTTTTACCTTCGGTTTATTCAGACAGGGTTTTATCCCTGGCTAGCCTGGGCTCACAGTGTCCTCCTGAGTCTCCTGCTTCTTTCTTTCTCTTTCTCTCTTCCTTTCTCTCTCTCTCTTTCTTTTTGGTCTTTTTGAGACAGAGCCTCCCTGGCTAGCCTGGACTCACTGTCCTTCTGCCTGAGTCTCCTGCTTCTTTCTTCCTCTTTCTCTCTTCCTTTTTCTTTTTGGTCTTTTTGAGACAGAGTCTCCCTGTAACCTCAGCTGCCCTCGAACTATGTAAACCAGGCTGGCCTTGATCTCACAGATTCTCTTGCCTCTGCCTCCTGAGTGCTGAGATTAGTGTGCCACCATGCCCAGCTTCCTTTTTTAAAAAATATTTTATATTTTGCCTACATGTATTTAAGTTTACCATATTCATGCCTGGTGCTTGTGGAGGTCAGAAGAGGGTGTCAGATTCCCCTGGAACTGGTGTTATGGACCGCCATGTGGGTGCTGGGAACTGAACCCAGGTCCTCTTCAAGAGCAGCCAGTGCTCTTAACCGCTGAGCCATCCCTCCAACCCTGTTTCTTTCTTACGTAGGCCAGAGTCCATTTGCGCTGGCCACTGCAGAGCCCTCTCTGATGCTTGCACTTGGTAAATAATAAATTAAGTCTGCTGACTTTTAGGTCCACACTCCTGCTTCCCGCCACTGGGTGAGCATGCATCTTATGAAAAGGCCCATCCTCTGGGAAACCCACTCACAGGGGGTGGTGCAGATTTTCCCTACGGTGATCGATATAATCCCAGCTGGGGGTGTGGCAGCACAACATAGCATGAACGTCAAGGCCACTGGTCTTTTCTCACTGGCTTCCTTTAACAACCACTTCCCTTACCTTGAACTTGATATTGTTGCTGATGAGCTGGTTACCCTTCATGAACTCCTTCTCATTGCCCCGGTTCTCTGTGACAACTGGGAAGGCATGGTGGACGGTGGTACGCAGGATGCTCACCAGAGACTGGATGCGGGTGTGCGGGTAGACATAGGTCAGGTTGGGCTCCATAATGTCACTGGCTCTCAGCCTACAAAAGAGGAACCAAGCAGCCTCAATGAGTCTGAGGTCCCCAGGAACAAGCTGTGCTGGGGCAACTCTGGTCTTTATCACTGCCAGGACCACCGAGGCCACTCATCTGAATCATCCCTGGTGGCTCCTTGAACCCAGTGCATTCACTCTACTTCCGAACCCTTCACGTATGCTGCTCCCCATGTCTGGTACACTGCTCCCCACTCGATTATGCTGGGGGACACTGTCCCCTGCATGAAGTCACCAGCTTTCCCAGGTTTTGGCCAGCTGTTCCTTGGTACTCCACAGCATACACATCTCAACTAACTGGTAAGGAGCCTGGAAGTTAAAATTCAATCTTGGAGTCCTTGTTTAGATCGGGGTGGCGAGCCAGAGCCCACAGATCCAACCCAGCCCTGTCCACTCCTCTACACACTGTCCGTGGCTGTTTTCCTGACATGTCAGTGGAGTTGCAGGGCTATGACAGCTCGCAAAGCTGACAGGCCCATTACAGAAGTCTGCTGGCCCTGCCATTAGCTTATAAGGCCTGCCTGATATGCAGATAGGCACCTGAAACTCTGTGGCCATCAGGAGGCTTTAAAGATAACACCCAGGATGGTCACTGTTGAGACAGTGGGACTTTTGGTTGGGTATGGGTGCAGTGTAGGTTGCTGTCACTGCCAGGGCTCGGCGTGTCCTCAGGGTGAACAGGCAAAACTTGACTGGGTTCTCACTTCTTACTTGGCCAGACACTAAGGAGTCAAACGAGCACAGAGCACTCTTTCCTCCTGGGTCCACCATGCTGCCTAGTCCCTGTCCTGGCCCCCAGGCTCTGAGACGACACAAGCTGCTCAATGTTCCCAAATATGCCAGGGACACGTGCCTGCTTCTTCCAACCTGAGCAGTGTGAGCTACTATTTCCAACCCTGATACAAACATTCCATAGGCCCCAGAGCTTAGAAATTTTAGTGTGGGGACACGAAGAAATTGGGGTCTTACTTGTCCATTTCCACCTCTGTCTCCCATTCCAGGAGTGGCACACCTCGCAGTCCCACATGGATGTCATAAATGCCCTTATTGAAAAAGTCCCCTGTCCACTTGGCCACCTGAAACACAACACAGAGATCTGAAAACAGGCCTTTGGATGAACCAGGCCCTGAGCCTCCAAGTGGCCGGAAGGGAAGAGCTCACCATCAGGGTGATCATAATGGGAAGCCCATAGGTGATCTCATTGGTGGACTCAATCAGGATGACTGTGAGACTGATGGTCATCCGCACGACCCCACCCAAGAAAGCTGCGGCACCAATCAGGGCAAAGGTCCCTGAATAGATGTGACCGAGTCCAATGTAGCTGAAGAAAAAACCAAGAACCAGGTTAGACTCACAGTGGTGTGGGGGCAGGGGATGGTGGAGAGGATCTACAGCTCACACGCATGCATGCTGTGCACACGTGCTCACAGTAAGGAAGATCTACAGTTCATACACTCATGCATGCGTGCACACACGCTCACAGTGGGGGCTATCTACAGTACACACACTGGTGCGCATGTGCGCGCACACCCACACAACCTCCCACACTGTACCTTTTTAGGACATTTGCAACTAAGCGTCCAAAAGCAGCTCCACACAGCAGAGATGGCACAAAGAGGCCACTTGGGACAGAAATGCCGTAAGTCCAACATGCCAGCAGGAAATAGAGGACAAAGAACAAGGCCAAGGTGACGGGGCTGAAAGTCCCTGCAAGGAAAACTGACCTGAGTCCCCCCAGCAGATGCTTGTGGAGGCCCAGAAAATTGTGCTGGGCCTTTCCAGGTCCTTCTATCCCCTAACCTGGTCACTGTCCAACACTGGAGACAGAAACTTGAATCTTTAGTCTGGGTTGGCATTATGGAGGAAACACTGAGTAGGGTGGACACTCACTCCCTGGGTGCCCAGTGACATGGACACTCACCGTCCTGATGGAAGAGCTGGAGGATGGCAGACTCCTGGGGGTTGAAGAAGAGTGTGGCCATGTCATTGTAGGTATCATTGGGACAAAAGAATGTCTTGATGCTTGAGTTCACATCTTCTGATGTGATCTAAGGAGGGGGATTGAAAAGCCAACACATGAGCACCTGGCCAGGGCACCCAAGTCTTCAAGTGTGCTGTGTCCAGTGAGGTCAAACATCTGGCTGGAGAGCTCATCTGTAGGCTACTATGAAGACACAGATGAACACCCAAAGGCAGCTGACTCAGGATTCAGCCATTTTATATCTGTGTGTACATATGTGTGTGCCTGTATGTGTGTGGGATGCACCCTTGCTATGGTATGCGTGTGGACATCACAGGACAACTCCGATGTCAGCCCTCACCTTCCACCTTGTTTGACACAGGGTCTCCTTTGCTGCTACATGTGCCAGGCTGCTGGCTGCAAGCTTCGGGGCTCTCCTGTCTCCACCCCCACGTCACTGTAGGAGCGCTGAGATTACGGACACACTACTGTGTCCAGCTTTATCTGAGTTCTGGGGCCTGATGCCTGTGTGGTATGCACATCACCTGCTAAGCGACCTCCCCAGCTCTCATCCACACTTATAACTAGAGCATAAGCAACCACGTTAGGGTTCACCATGAGCTCAGCTCTGTTTCTTGCTTGGTGCTGATTCTGTAAGTGATACAGCCCAGTGTTTGGAGTGAGTCCCAAGACCATGGGACAAGTGGCTGGGAGCTGTCGGGACCCTAGGGAACAGAGTCCAGGATGTCACCTGACATACAGCTCCAATTCTGGTTCCAAATGAAAAAAATCTTTTGCTCTGGATTATCTGCAGAAGGAGCCGACACCAACATGAGGCCTGCGGACAGTTATCACACTGTAGGTCATCTCTTCCCCCAGACCACTGGGGAAATGCCAAATGAGGGAAAAATGTTTCTTTCCTCACAACCCAGCCTTCACATTCTCGACATCATGTGCGAGCAGACAAGATTCTGGTGCCACCTGACTCACTGGAGAGTATGGGCAGGTCACCTGCAATGTGACAGTCATGGCTTTCTAGCTGACGGTATGCAGGGGTCAGGCTTCCCTATGAATATGGAGATAAAGGGTAAGGATCCACTGGAGCCTCCTCTGACACTGTGACAAAGATGCCACTGCAACAACACTGAGCGTTTTCTATAACCCTACCAGGTGTACCAGGTGAGGCAATACAGCAGGAGGCAGGCTGCACTAGGATGCACACAGCACCCCGTTGGCTGTGCCTGGCAGAGGAGGGAGGTGTGCAGACACCCAGCATGGCCAAGCAGAGTGGGGCACAGCAGTGGACCTGCTGAGGTGAGGGCTTAGTAACTGACCACATGCAGAGTGCCCCACACCATGTCTGAAGGAACACCACTCCCAAAGATTCTCTGGAAAAGGTCCTGTGGTCAGCTGCCTTGAAATGCTTGCAGAGCACCTACCTGCTAAGCAGAGAACAGACTCCAAAGTCACTCTCCAGCAACCCTTTGGAACTTTGGCTTTTCCTTATCTACAAAAATAGAATAATACCTTCCCACCTTGTGCTACATGTAACAAGCTGAGGGATCTTGCTCAAAACCTTGCTCTGCCTGTTTTCTCATCTGTGAAGTGGGGATATTACCAGCCACCAACGTGGAAGAATAAATGAGATCGTCTCTGTAAAGTGCTTATGAAAGATCTGAGACCCAGTGAAGGTGCCAAACCTCCTAACAATTACCAGACTATTGCAGTGTTATTGCAGGAAGCCCTGCAGTAAGAACGTTATTTCTTCCTACAATAACCAACAATTTTGGTGTTAGGGTTTTTTTTCAGGTTAACCCACTTGAGCACAGAAGGTTTAGTTTTGATTTTTCTTTTATATTTTATTTATTTTTATTTTATGTGTATGAGTGTATTGCCTGCACGTAGGTAAGTGCACCCATGTTGTGCAATGTCCGAGGAGGACACAAGAGACTGTCGGATCCCCTGGAACTGGAGTTACAGACAATTGTTAGCTACCATGTGGGTGCTGGGATTTGAACCCGGGTCTTCCGCAAGAACAGTCAGTGTTCTTAACCGCTGAGCCATCTCTCCAGCCCCTAGTTTTGATATTCTTAATGTTCTATAACAGAGTATTTTGAAAACTTTGGTCTTGAATTGACTTTTGGAACAACTAGGGGTTAGCAAACTTCTTCCACAGAGACTAAATATTTTAGATTCTGCCAGTCACGCACTGTCTCTGTGGCACCTTCTTTTGTCCCAGCCATTTGAAAGGACATCCTTCGCCTGGGAGTTACACAAACAGGTGGTTTCAAGGGCCAGATGTGGCCCCTGGCTACTCCTCATTTAAAACATCCTAGGGCTTCATAGACTGTTTCCTAGGGAGCCTGAAGAGGCAGCCCTTCCAGACAAGCTCCAGAGGGGCTCTGGGGGCTTCCGGTACCAACTCAGAAAAATGAGAAGACACTAGCCTCCGCCTGGAGACCAGGCCATAAGCTGCCTCTTAGGATGGCAGAGCGGACCAAAGCACACAGCGTATAACATACTCTCATGCCCAACTCAAGGGCCCTGCTCCTTAAGGCTCTAGGAAACAGCACTGACCCCCAAGGGCAGGAAGAAGTACAAAACGGACACGTGCCAGTCAATGACCCTAACCCAGCAAGAGTCAGATGCAAGAGTTAGGACTGTGATCTCTTTGATACAGACATCGCTGTGCCGCTGTCCTACAAGTGAGACTTGTGGTCACAAAGGTGAGGTGGTGGGTGAAGTGGTCCTGAGCTAGAGGGTCCCTGGAGGCTTGAAGAGGTTCAAGAGTAAACGAGCCTTGGAGAAGTACTGAACAGTCAGTCAGCTACTGAGCTGTGTCAGATAAGTTTGGTTTCCTAGCGAACAGCCAGAATTACTGATAAAAGTGGAAAAGCCAGGGAAGCCGTGCACATCCTCTCAGTAAAAAGCCCACGGCACAGTCCTGCCTCTCAGGAGCCTGAGCTGTGGATCAAGGAACCTGACATATCCATGGCTCTATATACATGCACTGCTGGATGGAGGACAAAGGGCGCATGCTGTGGTTACCTGGAGCTGGAATGAGCCATTACTGATTTGACTCGCAGAGGACATCTGCCGGCATTCTCCTAAGACCATTGAGGCCACGAACACCACCACGGTGGTTACCAGGGACACCAAAAGGCTCTCTAAGACTCTAGGAAGCAGAGCACAGCTGTCACAATCAATCCAGACTCCTGGACTTGAGAACTCACAACCACACCTGCTTACCCCAACACCCCTCTCCACAGGGCAAGCCCAGCTCTGCTCAGAGCACATATGTGCACAGAGCTCTTCCCTGACTTGCTGGCTTCCAGCTGCCTGCAGTATGGCAGGGAACAATGTGGGCTGTTGCGTCCACATCATCTCCCTCCAGGAACTGAATGGCCTTTCCTCACTGAGTCCATGGCAAGGGCGAATCACGACAGCCAGCACCTCAGCAGGGCCTGCTGACCACCTAACTTCTGTCACATGTGCTAGCAGCAGGTCAGAAGATGGTATAGGTCACACAGCCACTCAGATATAAACTCAGCCTCGGCCTCTTGGGGCCTGAGGAGGGCAGATTTATGGCCTTGGTTAAAGTGCTGAGTCTCAGTTGAGAAACCAAAGCAGGTGTAGGAAGCAGAGTTTGTTCAAGGACCGTCAGGAGAAGAAAGCCCCCACACTGGGCTTACTGCAGATACCTGACAAGCTTAGGTTTCGGGTGCACGTTGCGCATGCGGTACTTTGCAAGCCTCTTGTTCAGACAGTTGAATGTGGCTCCCAGGAGGCCCCCAATGACCCCCATCACGACGAAGAAACCCAAATCCATAGCTGTCCAGAGGTGACATTTTTTATCAGAGTCAGAGCACTGAGAGAAGGGGGAAGGGAGGGAGAGAGAAAAACCAGAGTGGCCATGAGACCAGGAAAAGAAAGAAGACAGAAACAAGAGCACAGGTGTCTTCCCTGCAAAGGTACAGGTTGAGCTGGCACACCGCTCCCCAGAGTGGGCATGCACAGGACTGAGAGCCAAGGCTGCCGACCCAGCTGGTCACTGCTTTTTGGTCTTTTACATAAGAACAACTTTTACGGATCAAATCAGAAGTCCTAGGAGGAAGTATAAGACATACCTTAAACTCGCCAAAGTTCAGCAATCCAGGCAGCTGGAAGGAACCCCAACTTCCAAACTGAATCCCAGAACGGAAGAAGTTGAGGGTGAAGGTGGCAGACATGGAACAGAAGAGCTAAGGGAAAGATGACAAAAACAGTAACACTAGTGACACGTCCTCCTCTCCTCGACAGTCTATTTATTTAGTGTGCAAGTGGAGATCAGAGAACAACTTTTGGAAGTCAGTTCTCTCCTTCCACCATGTGAGTCCCAGGGAATCAAACTCGGGCTGTTAGGCCTGGTAGTTAGCAAGTGTATTTACTCACTTAGCCATCTTGATGGACTGACAGTCTCTCTCTCTTTTTTTGGTCTTTTTGAGACAGGGTCTCCCTGTAGCCCCAGCTGTCCTGGAACTCACCATGTAGACCAGGCTGGCCTTGAACTCAGAGAGATCTGTCTGCCTCTGCCTCCCAAGTGCTGGGATTAAAGGCATGCACCACCACGCCTGGCTGATAGTCCCTTTTTTTTAAAAAAAAAAAATTATCTTTTATTTTATTTGTATGAGTGTTTTGTCTGCATGTATGTAAGTTCATCCATGTCATGCAATGCCTGTGGAGGGCAGAGGAGGGCATCAGATCGCTCGGAACCAGAGTTAGAGATGGTTGTTAGCGGTCACATGGATGCTGGGAATTGAACCCAGGTCCTCTGCAAGAGCAGCCAGTGATCTTAACAGCTGAACCATTTTTCCAGCCCAAGAGTCCCTCTTTAAAACCCACTGCTCCACCAGGCATGGTTGCACATCTTTAATACCAGCACTTAGGAGGCAGAGGTGGCAGATCTCTGTGAGTTTGAGGCTACTCTGATAAACACAGCAAGTTCCAGGCCAGCAAAAACCCACTGATCACTAGAGCCCTGCAGAGCCTGGGCTGGGGCAGGGGTCTGATGGCCATTGTGAGGATGTCTCTCAGGAAAACAAGTGAAACAGGCTCTGGGCCAGCCTCAGTCCAGCCCTCCTTCAGTGCCTGATACTTAGCGCTCTCACGGAATGGGTCCGTGCCCAAGAAGAGGACACAACAGATGCGCCTCTGGGCGGGAGATGAGTTCAAGCTCAGCAGCGACTTGTACATTTTCATGGTGGACAGTTCATAAAGCAGCAGGATTTGGTGCTGGGTGTGCTTCTCGAGGGGAGGGCCTGCTGACACACGAGCACAAAGGCCCACTGTGTGGAGGCTGTGGCTGTTATGATGGCCAAAGCTCTGAGTCAGTAAATGACAGTTAAATGTCTCAAGAGACATCCAGGTGCCTTCTGGATGCGCAGGTCTCAAAGGTGGCTTCCACCAAGTCTCCTTACCACTTTCCATGTGAGCCCTTGGTTCCAGAAGGATGAGCCCTCCTCCAGACTGAATAAGGTACCCCCAATTGGGGCCCCAAATGCTGCAGCAACCCCAGCAGCTGCCCCCGCAGACACAAAGTCCCGCTTGTCTCTGAGAAAGAGAGGAGGGAAGGAAAGAAAGCATGTGTGTGCTTATCCAAGAAAGAGCCTTCACACTGAAAAACCAGCTCTTCACTTCCTCATATGAACGGTCAGGATCAGAGGAGAGCAGAGCCCTGGAAGGCCGTCACAGCAGCCTCTGAGTCACACACTCCCCACATGCTAGACTCTGGATCTTTGGGGTCCCCACCCTGAGGCTACTGGGAGACGGTGCGACCTGTAAGAGGTGGGCCTAGTGGGAGGAAGCCAGGTCATCTGGGGTGTGCCCTGGGAGGGGATGCTGGGACCCAGCCCATCTTCCCCTCTCTTTATTCCTGGCCATGAGATGAAGGAGAATGAAACCTTCAGAACTAGAAGTGACAATAAACCTTTCCTCTTTTTCAGGTGACCACCTTAGGTTTGTTGCAGTGAGGAAAGCTCACACACTACATCCAGTTCCCTCAGGGTGGGAGTTCTTCCACCTGGGACCACGAGCTCCCTAACCAGACAGGGCACCACTCTGGGAACATGGAATGGCTCAGAGGACAGACTGGGGATTTCCAGTGGTTGCTACTGAGCCATGTTCCCACTACAGAAAACAGCATCACTGAGAACAGACAGGGGCAGAACAGCAGTGAGCGGAAACGTACGGGAATACAGACATAACACAAATCCCCAGGGCTGGAGTTCCCAAGCAGGGCAGCTGCCAGTCCAGAAAGGCAGCTGAGGAGGTACATCCCAAATACCCCATTCATGATATGCCCTTCTCTGGCTGGGTTTTCAATCTTTGACCATCTTCATTGCCTGAGACGGCTCTAGGCTTCATGATAAGTGGAATCAGTCAGGACACCAGCTTGGTCCTTTTGCTTCTGATTCTCATAAGAGAAGCACAAAGCCCCTTCCCTTTCCTGACTGCCAGGGTCAGAAGAAGCCTAAGTGCAGAGTGATAAGCCAGTTTGGAGCAAGGACCAAGTCTGACTGAACAGCAGTTTACCAGCACATGTTTCCCGGCATTTCCGTACCTGTCACTTCGGAAATAGGGAAAGTTAAACTGGATCTTCCGTAAGGAGATGCTCTGAAACTAAAACAGGAGAAAACAAAGTCAGGGACAACCCATGAGATCAGAAGCAACAGAAACTGACAGTCCCTGGGGAGGCCCCTACACATCCACACAGCTGCACCAGTGTGCGGCAAGAAGGAAGTATCCAGGGGCCTGGAGAGGTGGCTCAGCAGTTAAGAGCACTGGTTGCTCTGGAAGAGGACCCAGGTTTGGTTCCCAGCCCCTACATGGCAGCTAACAACCATCCATAACTCCAGTTCCAGGGGATCCAACACCCTCTTCTGGTCTCTGTGGGCACTGCATGACATGGGTGCACTTACATACAGGCAAAACATTACACATTAAAAAAAAAAAAAAAGAGGAGGAAGTGACAAGAATAGCAAGTTGGAAAAAGGAAGCTACCTCCCAGGGGAGGAGCTTATTTTTTCCTGCCCCCACATGTCTTTGTCCTTCGGAACTGTATACTGTGCATGGTCAGCAAGTCAGAAAGAAGGGAAAAAGCTGAACAGGAACTGGGAGGAACCTAGAGCTCCCACATAGGATGGCACTGGCTCTTTCAGGGTGTGCCAATAGGCTCCCCAGATTCCATGCTTGGCCTCATCCCACTTCATGGCTCGTTTCTGGGAGACCTGGTACTTGAGGACAAAGACAGCAAGAAAGATGAGAGATGGGGCCCCAGAGGAAAGAGCCATCTCTCTTCTGCCCCAACCACATGTGCACAGGAAACCCCTTTCTCAGAATAGGAGAGGTAAAGGTCCACAAGTCATGGTTCCCAAGGAGCAGAGAAGTCTCAGCTAAAGCCTGGGAGTTGGGAAATGCCCTTAAAAATGGGAGCTTTGGCCAGGTTATGGTGGCCTAGCAAGTAGGAAGGAGGCTGAGACAAGAGGACCTTGAATTCAAGATCCAGCCTGGAATACATAGGGAGATCCTATCCCAATCAATCAATCAAACAAAACTTAATTTTTTTTTTTTGATCTTTTTGAGACAGGGTCTCCCTGTAGCCCCAACTGTCCTGGAACTCGCTATGCAGACCAGGCTGGCCTTGAACTCATAGAGATCCAGCTGCCTCTGCCTCCCGAGTGCTGGGATTAAAGGTGTGAGCTACCACGCCCCGCTAACAAAACAATTTTTAAAAAAGGGATCTTTGGAGTCTTGAGCTAGCCCCTCAGTCTCCTCACCTAAGCTTAGGGGTAAGGATAACCAGTTCACTGGGTACAAAGAGAAGGGGCTGGAGAGATGGCTCAGCAGTTAAGAGCACTGACTACTCTTGCAGAGGACCCAGGTTCAGTTCCCAGCACCTACATGGCAGCTAACTACCATCTGTAACTCCAGTTCCAGGGGATCTGATACCCTCTTCTTACCTCTGTGGGCACTGCAGAACACAGGTGCACTTACACACATGCAGGCAATGCACTCATACACATAAAAATAAAGCTGGGCATGGTGGCACATGCCTTTAATCCCAGCACTTGGAAGGCAGAGGCAAGCAGATCTCTATGAGTTCAAGGTCAGCCTGGTCTACACAGTGAGTATCAGGCCAGCTGGGGCTACAGGGAGACCCTGTCTCAAAAAGACCAAAAAAATTAAAAATAAATAAAAATAAATTAAAAAAAGAAAAAAAGAAAAAAAGATGGGGCTTGAGATATGGTTCATCAGTTAAGAACACTGACTGTCTTTAATCCCAGCACTTGGGAGGCAGAGGCACCAATCTTTGTGAGTTCAAGGCCAGCCTGGTCTACATAGCAAGTTCCAGGACAGCTGGAGCTACAGAGAGACCCTGTTTCAAAAAGACAAAAAAAAAACAAACAAACAAAAAAACAAAAACCACTGAATGTTCCTGCAGGAGACTCAGGTTTGAATCCCAGCACCCACATGGCAGCTAATAACTGTCCTAACTCCAGTACCAGGGGAGCCGATGCCCTCTTCTGACCTCCTTGGTCATTGCATGACACGGTGCACTTCCACACATGCAGGCAATACACACATACACATCAAGTAAAAATAATAAAGTTTTTAAGTACATGAATCAAAATACTAATTAGGTACTAAAAAAAAACCAAACATGTAAAGTCTCACTGGGGTTACATGTGAGGACTCCCTTCAAAGTGGAGAGATTTTTAAGAGCATAGAAAAAATTAACTTAATGGCAATTTTATTTAGAGAATGATTCTGCCTGGGTCATTGAATGAAAGAAGATAGTTAGGGAGGGAGGGGCTGGGACGGACGGTCTGGCGCACAGGCAGCGTTTTGCTGCCCCAGTACTGTCACTGCACCATGTGATGTGGGATGAGCAGAGCCGGGCCTGATTCATGTGGCAGCGTGGAATGACCACAGCCACCTGTGCGGAGGTTCTCAGCAGAGGCTGCACAGGTACCAAGTGACTTTCATTTGTCTGTCACAGTTTTTCCTCCACATCTACTTCTGCTCCTGGGACTCAGGAGGGCACTGTGGAAACTTTGAGGCAGCAGTTAGGAGCTCTGCTGCACCAGAACACTCAGTTACAATCCCAAGTCCAAATGCCATCAGGTTCTGAAATCACATCAGGGAGACTGCAAAGGATTTTCCTAAATCTAACCAGAAGCAGGCTGCTGGGCCTATCCAGGAGGCCCACTCTTAGGGACACATCCCCGGGGCCATTCCGAGGTTCATATCTCCTGGGCCACTCCAAGGGACGCATCTTCAGAGCCATTCCGAGGGACAAATCCCTGGGGCCACTCCAAGGGACACGGTGCCCTGGCCCACCAACCCTTACCTGTGGAAGGCCAGCTCCCACCACGGCACCGCTGTGGATCATGGGGCCTTCTTTCCCCACAAAGAGCCCTGGGAATGGTAAGAAAGAATGGGCAGAGTCAGCAGCAGGCCCCGACTCCTCGTATCTTCACTACATAAACCTTTCTTTTGACTGTTACAAAACACAGGTGAGCACATGATTTCCTGGCTGCTGCACAAACATAAGGAATTGAGTTTGATCCCCAGCACCAACATAAGAAACAGGCATGATGGCATGCATTTGTAATCCCAGTGCTGGGGAACTAGAGACAGGAGGCTCCCTGGAGCTTGCTGGCCAGCTAGCCTAATCAGCAAGCTCCATGCTAATAAGATATCCTGTCTCAAAAAAACAAAAGGTGCACAACTCCTGAAGGCTTTTACTTACACACACTCGTGTAAACGCACACACACACAGAGAAAATTCCTTTTAAACAAGGTCCACGTACAGTTGTACTACATACAAGAGATAATACTCCTTATTTTCAAAATCCAGTGTCAGGAAATCATAGCCTATGGGCTAAGAGCCTGTTTTTGTACAGCCTGAGAACTAAGAATGGCTTTATTTATTTATTATTTATTTATTTATTTATTTATTTATTTTGAGTTTATTTATTTATTTATTTGTGGTGCCAGGGGTCAAACCCAGGGCCTTGTGTATCTTAGACACGTACTCTACCACTGAGCTATACCCCCAGCCCTTTATTTGTTTTATTAATTTTTGTTGTTTTTGAGTCAGTCTCTCTAAGTTACCAAGGTTGCCTTAAACTCACTGCCAAGCAGGCCGTGAACCTGAAATCCTCCTGCCTCAACTTTTCAAGAAGCTAAGATGACAGGCCTCTATCGGGCCTGGTACGTTTACATTCTTTTCTTTTTTATTCTGAGACAGGTTCTAACTCTGTAGCCCAGGCTGGCTTCCACCTCTGTGATCCTCCTGCCTGAGACTCCTAAGAGCTGGGATTCTCAATTGAACACATTTTACATAGTTCTTTAAGTTCCTACACTATATTCCTGATTATCCCTCTTGGTTTGCAAAACCTAAATTACTTACCATATGGCTATTTATACAAAAAGTGTGCTAACTTGCCAGAGTCAACCCCACAAACCAACTGTATGGTCTTTCTACTTCGAAACAGAATGGTGTCGTTGGATATCCCTAAATGACAATGCACTAACCTGGACAAGCTGGGCACGGGGCACACACCTGTAATGCCAGCACTTGGGAGGCCGAGGCAGGAGGATCTCAAGTTCAAGGCTGGCCTGAGCTATGAAGAAAGGAAGGAAGGAAGGAAGGAAGGAAGGAAGGAAGGAAGGAAGGAAGGAAGGAAGGAAGGGAGGACTGAAAGGGAGGGAGAGTGGGATGGGGAGAGGAAGGAAGGAAGTTAGGAAGGAAGGAAGGAAGAAAGGAAGGAAGGAAGGAAGGAAGGAAGGAAGGAAGGAAGGAAGGAAGGAAGGAAGGAAGGAAAGAAGGAACAAAACCATGTGAATAACCACGGACAGCGTTATGGTTTGAATCTGAACTGTCCACCACAGGTGCATGTTCATACTGAGTCCCCAGTATGTGGCTTTGTTTTGAAGTCTATGGAGCCTTTAGGAGGTGAAGACTGGAAGGCAGAAGTGGGTAACTTAGGGGTTGGTCTTTATGGGTTATAGCCCAGCCCTGGTTCTTGCTTCAGGTACCCCACAGAAGTCTCCACCACCATGAACTGTCCCTGCCTTTCCAGGTATGATGGACTGAAATCCCTCTGAAATGGTGAGCCAAAACAAACCATTCCTCCCTTAAGTTGTTTCTGTCAGGTTTTCTGTCTTTTGGTTTTTAGAGATAGGGTCTCCCTATAGACCCAGCAAGCCTGGATGTAGACTAGATCTCACAGAGCTCCACCTGCCTCTGCCTTCAGAGTGCTAGGACTAAAGGCATGCGCCAAACACAGCTATCTGTCAGGTATTTTGACACATAGATGAGAAAAGTAGTTGACACAAACAAAAATGCAGATATCTGCCTAGGAGTGGGCCTTAAGTCCACAGCTAATCAGTGCACACAGAAGCCTGGAACACTTGAAAGAAAGCAAGAGTAAAAAGACGGGCTGGAGAGATGGCTCAGCAGTTAAAGCACAGACCACTCTTGCAGAGGACCTGAGTTTAGTTCCCAGCATACATGTCAAGTGGCTCATAACCAGTTCTAACTCCAGTTCCAGGGGATCTAACACCCTCTTCTGGCCTCCTCAGGCACCTGCACTCATGCATACATGTCCACAGGCAGGCAAATACATACATATAATAAAAAATAAATCTCACCAAAAAAAAAAAAAAAAAAAAAAAAGGAATATAAAGATTCCTCACCTCCAGCCACACTGAAGAGCACCCCGAAAACTTTGCAGAGCAGGGTCCGGAGCCGGACAATTCCTGGTACCTTCACACCATTCAGATAGCATTTGATCTCAGGGATCCCAGAACCTGCTGCCACTGGCTGAGGAGGGAGGAAGCAGACTCCTAAATTCAAAATCCACACTTCGGTCTACCCTCAACCAGACAACCAAACAGGGACACCCACTGTCTTCCATCCCCTCCCCCGAGGACTTGTCTAACCACAGAGGCTGGATCTGAGCCTGACCTGACTCTGCAGGTCTCAGGGCAACAGGAGCACCTGCTTAACAAGCTTCTTGGTGAGTGTGGACGGTCTCATCACATGGAACTTTTCCACAGCACCGCAGCCCCTCTTCCCTAGATTCTGACCTACACACATTTTTTGAACAGTTCCCCAGCTGATTCCAGTATGCAGCAGAGGCAAGAAGCATTTTTCCTGTACCTTCCTCTTCAATCCTACAGAGACTGGAAGCTTTACTTCCAGAAAAATCTCCAAGTAAACAAGAGGCACTTCTTTTTAGTTTATTTTTATGTGAGTATTCTGCCTGCATGTATGTAAGTGCACCACATGCATGCAATGCCCACTGAGGCCAGAAAAAGGTTTCAGGTTCCCTGGAACTGGAGTTATGGATGGTTGTTAACCACCGGTGGGTGCTGGGAACCAAATCCTGGTACACTCCAAGAGCAGCCAATGCTCCTAACAGTGGCACTATCTCTCCAGCCCCACTAGAGGGCCCTTCTGCAGAAACCTACTGGCTACACATAGCTGCTTTCTGACATGAAGCGGAAAAAGAGCTAAGTGAAGAACTCCAAGACCTCACAGATAAAGAGCCAATTTCAAAACAGCTTACCTCTATCAGGACAAGAAGGCTGGCCAGGAAGACAAAGGTCAAGTTAAAACCCAAGAGCTCAAGGAGGGACAGGGCGAGGCAGCCTTTCTGACTGCACTCCTCCACCGCTAAGGGAGCTGCGTCAAGGAAAAGACCTGCAGGCATATGTGGCCCCCTCACCCCTAGAAATGGCCCAGCTGCATCCTTCCAAGTTGCGATGGCGGCTCGGTGCACATCTTCCTGTGCTCTGAGTACTGAAATGTGCAATTGTGACGAAGACTGCTGGGTATGGTAGCCCAGGCTTTTGAGCCCAGCACAGGCAGGTGGGGTTCTGTGAGTTTGAGACTAGTCAGGTCTACAAAGAAAGCTCCAGGTCTTTTACACTTTTACCAAGTGTAAAAGTAACTAAAATTTACATTAAAAAGTAACTTTTGGCTGGGCGTGGTGGCACATGCCTTTAACCCCAACACTCGGGAGGCAGAGGCAGGCAGATCTCTGTGAGTTCAAGGCCAGCCTGGTCTACATAGTGAGTTCTAGGATAGTTGGGACTACAGAGAGACCCTGTCTCAAAAAAGACCAAAAAAAAAAGTAACTTTTATTTACATTAAAAAACACTTTAGGAAGGGACTGGAGTGATGACTCGGTGGTTAAGAGCACTGGCTGTTCTTGCAGAAGACCCCAGTTCAAATTCCAACACCCACACAGTGGCTAACAACCATCTATAACTCCAGTTCCTGGATCCAACACCCTTGTCTGTCCTCCAAAGGCACTGCATGACACAGGTGCACTTACATGCAGGCAATACACTCATACACATAAAATAAATAAATAGAAAAAAAATAAAAGTCTACTTTTTTTTTTTTTTTTGGTCTTTTTGAGACAGGGTCTCCCTGAAGCCCTAGCTGGCCTGGAACTCACTGTGTAGACCAGGCTGGCCTGTATCTCACAGAGATTCCCCTGCCTCTTCCTCCCAAGTACTGGGATTAAAGGTGTGCGCCACCATACCGGACGTTAGATACCACTTAAAATAAAGCCCGAATCAGGGAGGTGCTGTTAGCCTGATACCACTGTGTCCTCTTCCTAAGTATTTCTCTCGTATCCTTGTGGCTCTACACTGTACTGTTCTACAATGTCTTTTTCCCTCCCTCTTCAGTGTATGTCTTGAGAATTAGCCATGTTGATACACACAGCTGTGACCAATTTTAACTTCCATATAAAATTATACCATATGAAGGAATCGTAATTTTTCCATTCCTTCGTTTGGTGATTCAGCTTTCTGCTGATAAAGCTGTCAAAGAAAAGTCGCCTCTAACAATTTAAAGTCAGGGTCTGAAGAGGACTTTGTTTAAGTCTGAGGAATGCACGCCTTCCTGTTTTGCACCAGAGCTAAGATACAGGCATTCTTTCTGGGTTTTCGGGGACTATGTGCCTTTCTCTTTCTCTTTCGGGTACTGGGGAGTGAACATAGGACCTTGTAAACGGTGGGCAAGTGCAACTCTAACCACTGACCTACCTCCTCGGTTCTGTTTCACTATTCATTTGGGGGGGGGGCATGTCTAAGTTGCCCAGACTAGACCAAAACTTACTCTGTAACCCATGTAGACCTTAATTTGCAAGCTTCCCACCTCAGCCTCCTGAGTAGTTGAGATTATAGCTGAGTACCCCCAGGCCCAACTTTGTTTCTTAAATGCACAGAATAACACACCGTAGCTGTGGACTTTTCACTTCATCAGTAGCACTTTCTTGCTGTGGTTTGGGGTTTCTTGTTTGTCTCTATAGGTGTAATGTTTGTTTTGATGTGGTCAGGTTTCAAGATTAAGGACTATGATTAATATCTTCTGACAACCTGCACCTTTTAGAGTTTTCAAAACTTATTTATAAGGATAAAGAGATGACTCAGCAGTTAAAAGAACCAGTTGCTCTTGCAGAGGACCCAGGTTCAAATCCCAACATGCAGATGGTGGTTAACAACTGTCTGTAATTCCAGTTCCTGGGGATCTGGCACCCTTTTTTGACCTCTGTGGGCACATATACATTGGCGTAATTACATACGTGCAGGCAAAACACTCACACACATAATAAAGTAAAAAAAATTTTTTTGAGACAGGGTTTCCCTGAAACCCCAGCTGGCCTAGAACTCACTATATAGACCAGATTAGCCAAGATCTCACAGAGATCCATCTGCTTCTGCCTCCCAAGTGCTGGGATTAAAGAGCTGCCACCACACCCAGCCCATAAATTAATTTTTTTAAGTTAAAAATCTTATTATTTTTTTTTTGAGACAGGGTCTCCTTGTACCTAGCTGGCCTTGAACTTACTATGTAGAACAGGCTGGCCTCGAACTCACAGAGATCCACCTGCCTCTGCCTCCCGAGTGCTAGGACTAATGGCGTGCATCACCACACCTGGCTAAGTTAAAAATCTTATCTCCCACTCCAGCCTTCATTTGGTCTCTTAAAGTTTGTTTTACTCATTTAGATCCTTGACCCACAGCCAGGTGTGGTGGCAGGCCTGTAAGCCCAGAACTTGGGAAGGTGAAGCAGGTAGATCAGGAGTTTCAGGTCAGCCTCTGCTACGTAACGAGTTCAGCCTGGACTATATGAGACCCTGTCTCAAAAACAAAACAAAAATACAAAACACAATACTACCTCAATCTATCTGGAATTTAGCTTTTTGAGTAGGGATCTAATTTTACAACTTTCTATGTGGACAGCCAATGCTCAGCATCTTTTATGAAATAACCCTTCCTTCCTCACTGATGGCTAATGGTTATCTGTGAGCATCACATTTCAGCATGCATGGACCAGCTTCTGCTTCTCTAACTGGGCATTCCTGCACCAAGAGGACCTGCTTTCAATGGCAGTCTTAAAGTTTATTGACTCTTGACATCTAGCAGGGCTAGTCCACCTTGTTCAAACCTTCTCTACAACTTCTGGTTCTTTATTCTTTCTGACTGCTGTAAAAGAGCAGTGCTGAGCTCCATGATCAGTGCTGTGGGAATTTACAGCCTGCCCTGGGAGCACAGCTGTCTCTGTGGCATCTGTGTGTGGCATCCCACCATGGCACGAACATCTCTTGTCTATTCATCTTTTCTGTCCTTCAGTGATAAATTAAAGTCCCCTGGCTGAAGGCCTAAAAAGCAGCCTTTCCAATATCACGTTTATTGTTAAACCCATTTCTAGAGAAGAGCCTTGGAAACCCCAGTCTAGGAACACTGGAAATTGTGAAAAGGATACATGATTGAACCACTCCAAACTTGAGTTGGGTGAAGAGTCGCACAAAGAAGTCCACAAAAAGACCCACCTGCCAAAAGCAACATCCAGCTACAGACCTCCATGCAGGTGAGGCCCAGCTACAGACCTCCATGCAGGTGAGGCCCAGCTACAGACCTCCACGCAGGTGAGACCCAGCTACAGACCTCCACGCAGGTGAGGCCCAGCTACAGACCTCCATGCAGGTGAGGCCCAGCTACAGACCTCCATGCAGGTGAGGCACAGACTGAGACTTCCCCTCCTTCCCTGGCTGCTCAGGTCACTGACCAGCACTATGGGAGGAACTTTCTGCTAGTCACCCTGACTTTGGAGGAGATCCTACCCCAGCCTGGCCCCATGGCCCCTCCAAAGAGGAAAAGGGGTACAGCTCAGAGGAGTGAAGCAGAGCAAAGGAAAGAGGGGGATGCAGAAAAAGATGGGAGACCAGAAGATCCTGGTGTGGTTAAAGAGGCTGAGTTGCGTGGGGGAACCGCTCAACAGTTTTCAAAAGTGGACTGAAAGAACACCCAGATGTCTTCAGTGGTGGCAGCTGGGTGAACTCAGCTTGGAGTGCTACTCTGGAGGACACTAATGTAGGCGTACATGGTTTCTGCATTTCTATTAGCCTCTTTCCTTTTTAAGATTTATTTTTATTTTTTGTTTATTGATTCAGGGTCTCCCTACAGCTGGCCCGGAACTGGCTATGTAGACAAGGCTGGCCTAGATCTCACAGAGATATGCCTGCCTCTGCCTCTCGAGTGCTGGGATTAAAGGGATGCATGACCAAACCGGCTTACTAAGATTTTTTATATGTGTGTGTGTGTGTGTGTGTGTTTAAGAGTCCAGAAGAAGGCATCAGATCCCCTGGAACTGGAGTTATAAGTTGTGAGTTGCCTGAGGTGGGTGCTGGGAACCAAACTCAAGTCCTCTGGAAGAGCGGCAAACACTGGTAACTGCCAAGCCATCGCTCCAGCCCTTCAATCTTTTGTATTTTCTAAGTTATTATCTTGCCTGAGAACTCCCCTATCAGTCAGCAGCTACCTAAGGAAAGGGAACAGTCTATGCTCCACTGTTCTACCTGCAAGGGAGACCGGAAAAGCCTTTTAACTTTGGGGAGTGAGGATCAAGGCCCCTTGTCTTTAACTGCAGCCTACCTTCAAACCAATGCCTGTAGGCTCTTTAGCACTGAGGTAGGAAGACAGATCAAAGAGTGAGAAGTAGCCAGGGCTGAGGCCACTGCAACAGAAGAGGGCCGCTTCCCAGCATCTGCACTGCCAGGGGTGCTGGAAACTGGCAGGTCAAAGGATGGAACATTGGCAAAAAGACTAGCAATGCTTATTACAGGGAAATCTGCAACCAGAAACACATAGCAAAACAGATGCTTGGATTCCGCCTTTGTTTTTATAGAGTTTTTTGTTTATGAACTAATTAAACCAAGTTCCTCCCCAACGGTGCCCATCAGAATGTTAGTGAGCAAGCCTTCCAAACCATTAGTGTCATTAGAAAATGTTCCTTGTGGCCAGGCGTGGTGTCGCTCTCGCCTTTAATCCCAGCACTTGGGAGGCAGAGGCAGGTGGATCTCTTTGAGTTTGAGGCCAGCCTGGTGTCCATAGTGAATCTAGGCCAGCTAGAGCTACAGGGAGACCCTGTCTCAAAAAGACGAAAAAAAGAAAATGTTCCTTGTAAATTTATAATAAAGAATCGGATGGGTGCCATGTGAATGGAAACGGCTGACCCCAGGAGCTGTGTGATCTGGAACACTTACACTACCCAGAATGCTGTGAAGAGTAAGTCCAAGAATTGGGGCCAACTCTGGAGAAAGGCAACAAGCAGACTGCTGCTCAGCAACCAGCCTGACCCTGTCACTAGGTGACAGACATCAGACTAGGCACGTGTCCCCTGGCTGGCTGCTGAGTTTTCCAGCTTCTAACATTACGTCTGCAGCTATGGTCCCAGGAGATTTTTTTTTTTTTCACCAGTCTTCAGTGGTGTTTCCAGCTCTCCCTGTCTGTGATCCATCTGTGAACTTGGGCCCAGGAGCCCTGTTCATTCTGCCCCAAGCACCAGACTTCCCTCTCTGCTTCTAAAACAACTGGTAACGAGTGAGCAGCACAACATGACCTCAATATCCAGTGAACTCCATCTGCTGTGTTACCCACCACCAGGCTCACTGATTGGATGGATTATGGGTTAGGATCTACAATCATATCGTGAGAGATAAGCTCTGACCAAGCCTTTGAGTGCTTAGGGAGTACAGAGTCCTATGACTTTTGTTTTCAAAAGGAAAAGTCCTGTGAAAAACCAGGTCAGCATTATTAATTTGAAAAAAAAATAATAATGAGAAAAGGCAGTGTCAGCTGTACAACGACAACTAGAGCGACGCAAACGTTACAGTGACAAGACAATGATTCAACAGGCAAGGCTTTCCCTGATCTCCACTCGCCGGCTTGCCAGCTCCCCAGGTCCTCCTGCTCACCAGTCCAGTGCAGACTCCAATGGCAAACACCACCATCCACTTCACCGCCTCGTACCTTCGCCCTTTCTGTTCACATGGGAAAAGAACCATTCCACTTGTTACAGGGGGAATGCAGCTCTGGGCTAAATTCCACAGGAACAGGAAACATGGCAAGGAGGAGGGCCAGGATCTCAGGTGCCTCACAGTGAGAAACATCAGCCCCATACGGACCTGGGGGGCACGCTGTCTGGAAAGAGGATGGTCTAGGGACTCTGCGTGTGTGTGTGTGCGTGTGTGTGTGTGCGTGTGTGTGTGTGTGTGTGTGTGCGTGCGCGCGCATATGTGTCATGGCCTATGTGTGGAAGTCAGAGGATAACCTTGGGAGTCAGTTCTCTGCTTCCACCATGTGGGTCTCAGGGATCAAATTCAGGTCCTCAGGCTTGGCAGGGGAAACCTTCACTAATGAACTCTCTCTCCAACCCAGATCTAGGGACTTAAATGCTACTATTTCATGAAAAGGTTTAAAGACCAAGGAGAAAGGACAGGCACTGGGGCATTTCGATGGAAAAATAAGCTGTCTGAGGACCTACTTGGTCCAAAGAAATCAGGAGCTGGGGACTTACCTTGTTATCCATGGTCTCCAAAACCTCCAGGTAAGGGTCGTTGATGCAGCGGTCATAGTCCAAACTCTGAAAGGACACAGGAGTGAAATGGCACAGCCACGACCAGGACAAAGCTCCAGCTTCCAGCTGCTCGGAGGATAGGCATCTATCTGCAATTCTAGGAAGGGCTCTGCACAATACAGACTCAGACCCCACTGGCCTGCAGCTTTTGAAACTGCACTTGAATGAGACCACCAGGCAATTCGCATGTGCAGTGGGGCCCAGCAGCCCAGCTTCATGTTTAAAAGAAAGCTGTTTTTGTTTTCATTTTTTAGGACAGGGTCTCACTATGTAGTGATGGCTAACCTGGAACTCACAGCGATCCGTTTGTTCTGCCTCTGGAGTGCTGGGATTAAAGGGGTGTCCCACCACATTTGACTCTCAAGAGAAAGTTTTAAATGGCATGTTTTTAGGGCAGGGGATGTAGATCAGTGGTGGGGTGCCTGTCTAGCCTGAGTGAGCAAATTCCATCCCCAACACTGCAAAAAGATTTTCCCTGTTTCTACAAAATAGACCTTCAGCTATCGCCAGCATTGCCTAACATGCTCCGTTAAATGTGAACAAAACTTTCAGTTAACCAGAACCAAGTTATTCCAGCAGCTGAACTAACTATAATTCTCTTCATAAGTAGCTTCTATGAAAATGAGGTCAGTCACAAGACAAACCCAGATGGAGAATATTTCTAAAAGCAAGTTCTGACTTATGTCCAGAAGAGGCACAGACTCAGCCAGCTCCTTCAAGTTCTACAGCCACACTTGGAAGAACACGGGCAGAGAAAAATCTGCAGGTGCGCCGAGGAGAGTACGAAGGGAAATTCTTTTATTTCTAGGTCTTGTAAGAGAAGCACAAGGCTCTCAACGAAGAAACAGTTCAACCTGTGCTTTCCCTCCCCTGTGACAAGCTCGACTGCAACATCAGCTAATGAGCAAGCTGGACATTGGCCTGGTGGCCTCAGTCCTGGGCACTAGGTTAAAGTCAGCCAAATACAGGTGTGATGTGTAACAATTTAATCTACCCCTATGACTGCTGAGAGCAAGTCGAAATTTCTTTTTTTATGAGTCCTGGAGTAACAATAAAAGACGCAAAAATCAATTACCATATATCTAAACACAAGACTAGGTAGCAATCACATCATTATAGCAGAGTATTTACTATCAGATATGGAAAATGTCCAAATTTACTTAAAAGAAATGATGATGCAATAAAAAAGCAAGATGTAGGCTAGGTGTGGTAGCACACACCTTTGATCACTGCACACAGGAGGCAGAGGCAGACCTCTGTGAGACAGAAGCCAGTCTAGTCAATACAGCGAGTTTGAGGCCAGCTGGGGTTACAGGGAGACCTTATATCAAAAAAATCAATTAAAAAAAAAAAAGATGTAGAATCAAATGTATAATAAGGGGCTGGAACTCAGTGTAGAGAAGTTACCTGATTGCCTAGCCTGGGCAAGGCCTTGGGTTCAAGTCCTAGTAGCACAAAAACAAAATCTAAAGTGTGTAACATGATCTTATTTTGAGTTAACAAATTTAGGCATATACAGTAATATAAAAAATGTCTAAGGGGACTGGAGAGATGGCTCAGCGGTTAAGAACACTGACTGTTCTCGCAGAAGACCTGGGTTCGAATCTCAGCACCCACATGGCAGCTAACAGCTGTCCATAACTCCAGTTCCAGGGGATCCGACAGCCTCTTCTGTCCTCCTCGGGCATTGCACGACACGGGTGCACTTACCTACATGCAGGCAACACACGCAAACACATAAAAAATAATATTAGGCTCAGCGGTTAAGAACACTGACTGTTCTCGCAGAAGACCTGGGTTCGAATCTCAGCACCCACATGGCAGCTAACAGCTGTCCATAACTCCAGTTCCAGGGGATCCGACAGCCTCTTCTGTCCTCCTCGGGCATTGCACGACACGGGTGCACTTACCTACATGCAGGCAACACACGCATACACATAAAAAATAATATTAAAAAAAAAGTCTGAGAAACATCTTTAAGGTAGTGTTTTGGATGTTCACACCTAGGTACAGAACTCCTTTTTTTTGGCTCTTTGAGACAGGGTCTCTCTGCAGCCTCAGCTAGCCTGGAACTTGCTATGTAGACCAGACTGACCTCAGTCTCACAGAGGTCCACCTGCCTTTGCCTCCTGAGTGCTGGGATTAAAGGGGTGTACCACCACACTCCAGAACTACTTTTGTGGTATACATTTTGTTTTTGTTTCTAGAGAGGGTCTCATGCAGCCCAGAATGGCCTTAAACTTACTATTATATCCCAGGAGGACCTTGAACTTTTGATTCTTCTGCCTCTACCTCCCAAGAGCTGGAATTACAAGTGTGCACTGCCATGCTCAATTTAATGCAGTATGGGGGTGGGACACAGGGCTTCATGCATGCTAAGCAAGCACTCCACCATATAAGGCCCAACCCCATGGGTAGTTTTTTTTAATATAAAATTAAGAAAAGGGTTAGCAAGATGGCTCAACAGTTAAGAGCACCTGCTGCTCTTCCCAAGGACCCAAGTTCAGTACTCAGTACCCATGTTGGCTGGCTCACAACCTGTAACTCCAGCACCAGGGGATCTGATGCCCTCTCCTGGCATCCATGGGCACCTTACATACACATGACACACACAAACGCATAAATAAAAAATAACTCTGAAAAAAAAAATGAGACTGGGGATGGTGGCACATGCCTTTAATCCCAACACTTGAGAAGCAGAGGCAAGGAGATCTCTGTGAGACCAAGGCCAGCCTGGTCTACATATTGAGTTCTAGGCCAGCTGGGGTGACAAGGACACAAAACACAAACAACAAAATACAAAACTGAAAAAAATCATTGGGTGCTGGCGAGATGGCTCACTGGTTAGGTGTGCTTGCTGATCTTTCAGAACACCCGAGTTTGGTTCTTAACACCTGCAGCAGGATCGCTGTAACTCCAGCTCTAATACCCTCTTCTAGACACACACAAATAATTTTTTTTTTAATTATTTTCTGGAGGGCTGGAGAGATGGCTCAGAGGTTAAGAGCACTGACTGCTCTTGCAGAGGACCCAGGTTCAATTCCCAGCATCCACATTGTGGTTACAAACCATTCTTAACTCCAGTTCCAGGGGAATCTGAAGCTCTCCTCTGACCTCCGCAGCATTGCACAATACAGGTGCACTCACATACATGCAGGCAATACACTCATACACATAAAATAATAAATAAAAATATTTTTTTTAAAAATTATTTTCTGGAGATATGGATCAGCAATTAAGAGCACTGACTGCTCTTTCAGGGGACCTGGGTTTGGTTCCCAGCACCCACATGACAGCTAACAATCACCAATAACTACAGTTCCAAGGGATCTGATGCTACTTTCTGACCTCCAAGGGCATTGCACAACACTTACACACATGCAGGCAATACTCTCATACACATAAAGTGAAAATAAAACTTTAAAAAAAAAATTATTTTCTGGCCGGACGTGGTGGCACACGCCTTTAATCCCAGCACTCAGGAGGCAGAGGCAGGCGGATCCCTGTGAGTTCAAGGCCAGCCTGGTCTACATAGTGAGCTCCAGGACAGCTGGGGCTACAGGGAGATCCTGTCTCAAAAAGACCAAAAAAAAAAAAAAAAAAAAAAAAAATCTCATCAAGTGATTCACTTTAAATGGAAGGACTGCATAATCTGTGCTTTATACCACAAAAGAGGACTGGTGTCATGGATCAGTGGGTAAAAGCACCTGTGACCAGCCTGAGTAGAATTCCCCAGGACCCACATGATAGGAGAGAAATGACTTCTGCAAGCTGTCCTTTGGTATTTACACACAAATAAATACATTTAAAAAATGTAATTAAAAAAATGTAAGATGACTCAGTGTGTAAATGCTCTTGTCTCCAAGCCTGATGACCTTAGTTAATCCCCTGGGGTTATCTTGATGTTCAAAGGCACATGGTGTGTGTACCCACACACATATGCTCATACTGGCTTGCATAAAATACATAGTCAGGCATGGAGGCACATGCCTTTAATTCTGGCACTTGGGAGGTAGAAGCAGGTGGATTTCTGTAAGAGCAAGGCCAGCCTGGTCTGCATAATAAGTTCCAGGCCAGCTGGGGCTACAGGGAAACCCTGTTTCAAAAATAAGTAAGACAAAAAAATTCAAAGGCAGCTGAGAACGTAGCTAAATTGGTAGAGTGCTTGCTTAGCACGAGCAAGCATGGGATTTAATCCCAGTGAGCATAAAGTAGGTGGGATGGTATGCACCTGTAATCCCAGCACTCTTGGCACTGAGGTGGCAGAGGCAGGAGGATCAGAAGCTCAAGGCCATCCTCAAGCTACATAGCTAGCCTTGGCTACAGGAGAACCTGTCTCTGAAAAACAAAAACAAACAGATCACTGTAGCACTGGATGTGGTGGTTTGAAGCCATCCAAGGCTACATGTGAGGTACTGTCTAAACAAACAAACAAACAAACAAAAGGTATAATTGTGCCAGGTGTGGCGAGGGTACAGTAATATATGCCTATGATCCCGGCACCTGGGAGCTTGGGAGGCAGGAGCCAGGAGGAACTCCAGTTTGAGGCCAGCCTGGGCTACATAGGGAGACCCTATTTCCCAAAATAAATAAATTTTAAAAACTGGAGTCTGGAGTAGTGGCGAACACTTGTTACCTCAGCATTCAGGAGGCCGAGACAGAAGGATCTTGAATTGGAAACTAGCCTAGGCTACCTAAGTGTTGTCCAGTCCAGACCAATCTGGGCTACCTAGCAAGCCCTTATCTCAAAAAAAGAAAGAAAGAAGGCCTGGTGTGGTGGCACACACCTTTAATCCCAGCACTCGGGAGGCAAGAGGCAGGCGGATCTCTGTGAGTTCAAGGCCAGCCTGGTCTACATAGTGAGTTCCAGGACAGCTGGGGCTACAGAGAGACCCTGTCTCAAAAAGACCAAACAAAACAAACAACAACAACAAAAAAGAGAGAATACAAAAGTTGTTATCAAGTTAGGAGAGAGATTAAAATAGATATTTAGTAGAATGGGCATTTTATCTTTTTGTATAAAGTTAAATGATTTTATTTTTTAAAGTTTCATTCCAACAGAATTTACGTTACTAACACACATTTCTTACTGAGCCTCATTATGTTAGCCACACTGATATACGACTCCTGGACCCAAGGGATCTTCCAACCTCAGACTTCCAAGTTCAGTGCTAGTGCTAGAACACTGTGGCCCCACACTCTCAACCCTATTCTTGAAGCTGGAAACTACAATTAAGATCATTTCATAGGGCAAAGAAGCAAGGCCTCCTAACAGGTTATGAGCATTCATAGCCAGGACCTTTGACCCTGGGTCTCTTTTAAGTTGCAAAAGTTTAATACATTCTCTATCAAAGGTGCCACAAATCTACAATATCAACACCCGATCTTGTTTGGGGAGGTTAAGGTGAGGACTTGCTATAAACAACATTTCCCAGAAGGCCGGTTTTCCCTTTCCACTCACTCCCTGCAGCGGAAGTCAAAGGACATCTCTGGTTGGAGGTCTGAAGTGACCAGGCCACTCACTACATTAGTTAGACAGCGGCAGAGGACCTCACCTCATAGTCTTTCCTTGGAAGGATCTCATCCTCCTCTTCCTGTGTCTCCCCAAGGATGGTCTAGAAAAACAGATTCACAGAGGAGACGTTTTTACTGATTAAGAATGGAAGAAGGGGAAGAATTAGTAAAACCAGTTGCTAGCTTCTAAATCAGCTAGAGTCATCATCAAAGGGGAGCAAGATTTCAAAAAAAAACATTCGGGATGGGGATCTGGTCATCACTGGAACTCTTCATTTCTACTGACTGACACATTCTCCCAATATTAATGCTCACCTTCAGGATACCTGAAAGATGTCCGATGGCAGCTTAGTAAGGAGAAAAATTCAGGTTCCACCTGACAACGGGCCTAATACGAAATCAGAAGGACCCTGTCAACTCTGGGGACACAGCTCAAGTTTTCCCAGGTTGCTTTGCAGGGGCTGGGTTGTCAGTGACCCAGAAAAAGGTGAAGGCGAGGATAAGAAAAGGCTGGAGAAACTAAATCCGCTGCACTAGCACAAAGTCCTGAGAAAGGACTCAATCGGAAAATGCTTTATTCAAAACTCCGAACAGAAATAAAATAGAATACAGTGGTTAACTCGAGCTGGCAGGGATTCTCCCAGGGAGAGAGACAAGAACTCAGACACTGCACGGGAAGAAGGGCGGATGCTCCTGGAGCGGCCACCGCGGTCCCCGGGCCACACCCGCAGCCACCTGCAGGCGCAGTTGCGCGCGGCCCCACCCCCGGCAACGCCTCTCGGTCCCTTAGCAACTGCCCCCTCCCCAGCTTGGCCCGCCGCCGCCGCTCACCAGCTCCTCGGGGGTGCGGCTTTCCCGCTCGCCGCAGCAGCAGCACCACCTGCAACAGTAGCACACGGACCCCCTGCACCCCGCCATCTTCCTCCTTTGCTGCCACTCCGGACCCCCTAGGCCAACCCCCTCCCACCCGGGATCCGCGCCTCACGTGACTGGCCCCGCGAGGGTCACGTGGCCTTCTCGAGCTGGGCGGGGGGGCGCGAGACTGGGAGTGGCTGCTGACGGGTGGGGCGAGCGCCCGCATCACATGACGCGATCCGGAACCCGCTTCCCCAGAGACCTTAGGGCGCGGCCATGTTGGAGGCGGAACTTCCGGTTGTCGCCTTTGGTGGCTTCCTCCCATTCCTCATCCGGTCTCCCCCGGCAACTGGCAGCTGTGCTCCGCCCCCTAGGGCGGCACGGAAGCTATGAGCCTTCGGAGTGGCGGGAGGGAGAGTGACAGCGAGACCTGGGGACGCCGAGGAGGGAGACGCCGCCCGGAACATCTGCAGGAGCGAGGCCTCCTGGTGGGCGCACAGCGGGGGACCGGCCCGAGCTCTGCAGGGGCGGGCTTCTCTTCGGGCCCCCCTGCATGGGGGGAACCTGGGGGTGAAGGGGTCCCGAATCTGGGGCAGTGATCCAGACCCCAGAACTGGCCAGGACCTGCATCCCCCGCTCTGGCCTGTGACCCAGTGACTAGGTTACCCGATTCCCATCCCTTAGGCTACCCAGTGCCCAGGCGGCTTCCGGCCCTAGTCTTTGAAGCTTGGAAAGGAGCCGTGGACCTCGGGCATTGTCGCCCAGGTGCCCGCTGCGTCCTGCTGTGCACAGACGTCCTTTCAGCCCCTTCTGGAGTTGGGGGCTTAGAGTCTGCTAGTTTGGCACAATCTAAGTAAGCGGTCAGTAGTTAGAGGAGAGGCCTTTTGAGAATGGAGTGGCAGCACTGGCCCGTTAGGTTTTAGTGAGTATTGGCTGTTACTGCTGCGTGTCTGGAACTGGGTCCCTGGTCCGGGTCTCAGGCAGAGACAGGAGGAGGAGAGGGAAACCTATTAGCCGACAGTTTAGACCTTGTGTGTTGTGGGAGCCCCGCTAAAAATGGGTAATTGGTGGGAGTTGGTTGAAATACGGCACATGCTACAAACACTTAAGTCTTGGGGAGCAAAACATTTGCAGTAGGTGCCTCGGCTCCCCAGGTTTGGTTCCAGTAGGTGAGTCAGGTATCACCTCCCTTGAATGGAAGAGGAAGGCTGGGGCTGTTGTGCCGTTACTAATCCTTTCTAAACCTGGGAGTTTGTCAGAACAAAACAGGCATCTCCAGGTGGAGACAGTGTTGGCACTAGGTAAGACAGGGTTCATGGTCTGGAATCAACTGCTTGACTTTAATTGCAACAAGGTGTATTTTGTGACTGGGGAGAGAACAGTGGGTGTCTTTAGATTCTTGAGGCTCAGAATGGAGAATTTCCCTGGCTTAGGGGTGGAAGTTCCCCAAAAGGAATGAACCTAACCTTGGCATTCATCTCTTGCTCCACGTCACCATACAGATACCTGCTGAGTGTTTGCCCATTACTGTGCAGGAATAGTGTTCTGTTTTGTTTTCAGGTATTTGTCATTTCTTGGCCAGACTGCCACATGGCACTGTGCCCTGTTGGCCAGGCTGTGGTTGCCGTCTCGGGCTATTTAGGTGCAGCTCTGTCATCACTGATCGTTTTGACTCCAGGGGCACTTGTAGGGGGAGCTGCCTGCAGGGCAGGCACTGATGGAACATTCTTTGTTCAGAGTTGGACATAAATCCCTGTCCTTAGTGCATTTGAGTCTGCCTGCATTTGCAGCCCAGCCCACATCAAGTTCTAACGCACCACACAGCGGTTTTTTGGGAGTAACATGAACTCAGAAAATCAGGCTGCCTAGCCAAACCCTGGCCCCTTACCCCCTTGCACACTACCTATAAACAGATGTTCCAGGCAGGGCCAGCCACAGCAGCTGTTCTTTTTTAGGAGGGGAAATCCAGTGACCCTGAATGGCTGATGGCCTTATCTCCACCAACCCCTGCATTCCCCGCCCACCCGCATCCCCCTCCTTCCATCCGGCCTCTTTGACTTGCGCTTTAGCCTTCTCTCCAGCTTGGAAGTCTTGTTCCCGCCCCTTTGCATGGCCCCAGCTCCTGCTCGGGGCTCTTTGTCACAGCTCCGCCCAGTTAGGCACACCCTCAAGGAAAGGTTCCTGTTTGTTCCCCACTCTGGGTCTAAGCTGACAGAGATGAACCATGGAAAAGTCAAGGTCCTCCCAGCTGGGCACCATTATCCTACACTGGGAATGTGGGCCTCCGAGGCCGGTTGCTCGAGGCTCTCTGTGCCACCCTCTGTCAGGTAGCTGTCACTGAGGATCCATGGACTGAAGAAGCTGTCTCAGTGCCTGGTAGGGACCATCCTGCAAAGAACCAGGCGACAGCAGGGGGCAAAGCGCATGGAGCCTCTGGTTAGGAGCTGTGTCAGCTTCTCTCACCCTTGCTGGCTGCCTTCCTACGCAGAGCAAAAAAGCAGCGTCTGCCACTCAGGTGTCGGGTGTGCCTGGGGCTTGGCTACCAGCCCTCTAATGCCCTCTGCCCTCGATCCCGTGCAGCAGGAACCCAGCCATGGTGAACGAGGCCAGAGGGAGTGGCGGCCCCAATCCCCGATCCGAGGGCAGCAGCAGTGGCAGCGAGAGCTCCAAAGATAGTTCGAGATGTTCCACCCCGAGCCTGGACCCCGAGCGGCACGAGAGACTCCGGGAGAAGATGAGGCGCAGGATGGAATCTGGTGACAAGTGGTTCTCCCTGGAATTCTTCCCTCCCCGAACTGCTGAGGGAGCTGTTAACCTCATCTCAATGTGAGCTGGGAGGTTAAGGGGTGGGGGCAAACTGGGGGGGGGCATGAGCTGTCAGCCTTGGGCTACTGCTGCCCTTTAACCTGGCAGGAAAAAGCATGGGGATGAGTGGGGCACAGAAAGGAACAGAGGCCAGGCAGGGAGTTTTGTTCTGTAACTTACAACTTCTTGCCTGTGAAAGTCCCTCTGAAGCAGCCTCTGATATGTTTAGATACACTCCTCAGGGCCTGAAAATGTTGATTCTCAGACCTCAGATTGCATTCTTTGGCTCATTTGTAGTTTAGGAAGTCACAAGCAGCAACTTAGGGAATGTGTTGAACAAGCTGGGCATTTGGAATGCCTTTCCAAATCAAATACAGCTAGTTGTGTTAGCCCTTGACGAATTGCGGCACCTTTTCATCGAAGTGTGTGCCATTTAGGGGGCTGGAGAGAGCTCAGCAGTGTTTACTGGCATGCAAGAATCACAGAAAGAGGGAGAGAAGAGTGTATGTCCTTTTTAGTGGTATGCGTTTTAATCCCAGCACTCAGAAGGCAAAAGCAGGAGGATCTCCGTGAGTTCAAAGTCAGCTTGGGCTACATAGTGAGTGCCAGGCCAGCTGGGGTTACATACCAAGACCTTGTCTCAAAAAACAAAACAAAACAAAAGGGATGGGGATGTAAATGGGTTGGTAGAGTGCTTGCCCAGCTTCCAGGATGCTCTGAGTTTGATCCCCAGCACTGCCTAAACAAGGTGTGAGAGCAATCCTGTAATCCCAGCATGGGGAAGTGGAGGCAGGAGGATCAGAAGTTCAAAGTGATTCCAGCCTGGTCTACATAAGATCATATAAACAGCAACAAGAAAAAACCAGTGGTGCCTTTCGCTCCCTAACTTGTGAAGTTAAAGACACAGCATGTTTAAACATACCATTGTAGCTTTTAACATAAGTGCTGGTGCCCACGCTGGCTTTTGAATCTAGTTCGGGAACTTGGCCTTGCTCAGGGACTGCAGAGGTGGCACAAAAGAAACTTGTGTCTGCTGACACTCCTTTGCCATTCCTAGAATGTGGCTGTCTGCCTGCCCTCTCAACCAAGGCTTTAAACTCCGCCAAGGCCAGTGTGCAAGGATTTCGAGAAGTATGGAGTGCTATTCAGGCAGAATGGTGGCATTGTCACATGTCAAGTCTATAATCCTAGCAATCCTAAGGCAGGGGCTGGAGCTGAGCACACCCTGTGTGGAGCCATGTGACTCCTCATAGTTGTTCTGAAGTAGGTACTGTTATGTGCTATGTCTTAGAAATGAAGATCCCGAGACTCAGGTTAGGTAATGTGCCCAAGGTCACACAGCCAGTGAGTAGCAGGAGTGGCTGGAGGGTGAACGCAGCTGCTCTGGCACCAACTTGCATGCTCTGCTCCGCCAGCTCCCTGGCCTCTAGGGAGATGAGGGTACCGTTTCCCCAAGAGCCCGACTTCAGAAAGAAATCCCCTACAGGTTTGACCAGATGGCAGCAGGTGGCCCCCTCTTCATAGATGTTACCTGGCACCCAGCAGGGGACCCTGGCTCCGACAAGGAGACCTCCTCCATGATGATCGCCAGCACAGCCATCAACTACTGTGGCCTGGAAACCATGCTGCACATGACCTGCTGCCAGCAGCGCCAGGAGGACATCACGGGCCATCTGCACAGAGCCAGGGAGCTTGGCCTGAAGAACATCCTGGCGCTGAGGGGAGGTGTGGCTCCAGCATCCCTCCTCACTGGGTTCTTGCTTTCCCAAAGGCCTCCTCTTTCCAGAAAAGTCCTTTATGTTCCCTGGGCCCCACGCTGAGCATGCTCAGGGTCCCCTCCCTTCCTCTCCCTTCCTGAGGATCAGTGGGCATTGTGGCTAGTGAGTCTACCATGGGCTCCATACAGGTGGGACCACCTCTTCCACTTCTTCACCTGGTTGTAGATCAGTCAGGTGTGGCTGCACAGTGCCATCAATTGCTGGTACTGCCTTGCCTGATCACAGAGTACAGCGCTCCTTTCCCAGGAACACCTGGGTGCCTGCTGACCTCAGGTACTCAGAGTGGGCAGGGATCCTGTGGTCTCTGTTCACCACAGGATCTCTTCTCATGATGAGTGGAAAATCCTCCTAGAGGGCTGGAGAGATGACTCAGTGGTTAAGAGCACTGGCTGCTCTTGCAACGGACCGGGGTTGGCACCCACATGGTGGCTAACAACCGTCCTAACTACAGTTCCAAGGGATCTGACACCCTCTTCTGACCTCTCAGGGCCTTGTACAACGAGTGCACCTACATACCAAGCAATATACCCATAAATTAAAAATAATTTTTTTAATTTAAAAAGAGACAATCCTCCTAGAATGTGGAACTCTGAGAGAGTAGGAGAGTGAGCAGAGGGAGGGGGTGCCTGAGCACACCTGGGGCAGCAGGACCAGGCCAGCGATTCTGTCCTCCAGGCTCAGTGCAGAGCCACACTGTTGTCCTGGTCCCAGGTCCAGCAGAGCATCCACAGGGTCGGCCCTCAGTGATTTGACAGCTGACCACAGCTCCTCTTACACCCGCCATGAGCCAGACTAGACTTGTACAATAGGAAGTCTTTGCCTTTGAGGAGCCACAGCCCCAAGTATAGGGGTGGGTAGAGGGACCAGAAAGACTCTCTGGAGGTCAGGGGACACTGAGTGACCGTGACCTCCAGCAACCCTACAGACCCTGTAGGTGACCACTGGGAAACAGAGGAAGGAGGCTTCAGCTGCGCCACAGACCTGGTGAAACACATCCGGAGCGAATTTGGTGACTACTTTGACATCTGTGTGGCAGGTGAGTGGGGAGAGAGGGGAAGGGATGAGAGACTGGGAAGCCAGCCAGTGTTCAGCTCAGGATATGGTGATTGCGTAGACCAGGGATCAGGGATGAGGGGGCTGGGGGGAAGCAACCCGTGCAGATGAGGACACAGAGCCGAATGCCACTGTCCTGGTGCTCCCCTGCCGCCCCCCCCAGCACCAACCCTGACTGCCCTGCTACCCCCCACCCACCCCCATTGCACCAAGCTTGTATGTGGCCCCACACATAAGCTTTGCTCCTCCAAATTCCATGCTCCCACCTTCTCACCAGCAAAAGGGGGACATTTATGACTCAGGGGCATGGGATCCCAAGACCAGGGTGAGGAAATGGCATCAGACCCTACCAGACACTGAAAGGAGTCAGGCGCTGATGCCCCTCCACATTCCCTCTGGGTCTGCTTCACCCTGCCTCCCAGGTGGGTCTGATAGGCCTGCTGCTCTGTCTGTTTGGTGTTGGCTCCAGCCCGCAGCCCAGGCTGACCGTTCTTAGTGTTAGCCCTCAATGCCCAGGACCGAGACTTGAGCTAGCTCAACTCTAATTTCAGCATGGGGGCAGGGGACGCCAGTAGAGGCAGGAGGATCACAAATCCAAAGCCAGCCTGGGCTACATGACAAGAACCTGTTAAAAACCCAACACCTGAAGCTGTATCTTATTGCTTACCTTGTATGTACAAAGTCCTGGATTCTGTCCCCAGTGCCACAAAAATAGACAAATGTGGTTACATTGTGTGCCACATGTCAAGCAGTAAAATTTAAAAACAAGGTTTGTGGCTTCAAGAAAATTGTCATGGGAGACTTTGGACTTTGCCCAGTCCTTCAGGTCTACATGTGCCCCTTTCAGCAGGGCTGCACAGCTGGCTAAGACTGGAAAACACTGAGCAGAGTGGGAAGAGCAGGCATTGCCCGCTGTCCTGTTCCTGCTGGCTCCAGTGCAGCGGGTTGTGGACTGTGCACACAGGCAGTGGGTGTGAGGTGCTGGAAACTAGCAGTGCTGTGAACTCACACTTGCCTCGTGCTTCTGTGCTTTGCTTACTGTAAAGTGGGTGGTAAGAAGGTCAGCAGATTAAAAAGGATCCAGCTGCTCATGGTAGAAAAAAAAACCAGCAAAACTCAGCTGTGAGCCAACACAGCTTGGCCATACTCACTGCTTTGCCGTGTAGCTTCAGAATCTCCTACTGAAAACAAATTCTGGTGCCTAATCTGATCCCCTTCTGCTTTGAAACAATAGTTATTTCTATCCATTCCTGAGGACTCTGCTTGCTTACAACTGAGTGGTCTTATCACAAGCAAAGCAGCCTGGCTTCCAGACAGCTCAGGCATCGAGTCAGCCCCCTGCCTAGCTATCTCTAGTTCTGCTGGACTGCTGGTGAAGGAAACCAACGCCCTCCCTGAGGCTGCCTAGGGCTATGGTCTCCCAGCCTTCCTGCCCACGTGAGGCTGCTACTGAATTTGGTCATTAAGGGAAGGAGTCATAGAGTTCACGAAGTCACCATCAGGCCTAGAGAGCCTCTGGTCCCAGTTCCCAGACAATTTGGGAACACCATCTGCATGCCGAGTACATGGTGGTTATCCTACTACCCCCCCACCCATATGTGTGTGCAGACTTCAGGAAAAACTTTTTTTTGCCTCTCTTTTCTTTTGATGGGGCAGGGGACGTGCAGGCGTGCTCCTGCACAGCATGTGAAAGTCAGAGGACAACTCATGGGAGTGGGTTCTCTCCTGCCACCTTGTGTGACCTGAGGATTCAACTCAAGTTACCGGGCTTGCTCACAGGTGCCCCTACCCACTAAGCCATCTTGCTGGCCCTGCAGGAGCTTTTTGTGGAGCAGAGCGATGCTTGTTCGCCATCAGAAGCACTGTGGTGGTGGCCAGTGAGGAATGCGGCTGGGTGACTCCTTTTCCCCCAGGCAGACCTTTTGGATGCTTGAAATAGTTACTATATTCACTCCGTTCATTCCTTGAAGCAAAACTGCACACTCTTCGATTTTTTTCTCATGTAATATGATTCTTTTTTAAAAAATATAAGCTGGGGTGGTGGCACATGCCTTTAATCCCAGCACTTGGGAGGCAGAGCAAGCAGATCTCTGTGAGTTCAAGGCCAGCCTGGTCTACATAGTTCCAGGACA
>NW_008352717.1:57759-80834 GCF_000622305.1 Nannospalax galili | reverse complement strand
TGGTGCACACCTTTAATCCCAGCATTTGGGAGGCAGAGGCAGGTGGTTCTCTGTGAGTTCAAGGCCAGCCTGGTCTACATAGTGAGTTCCAGGACACCCAGGGCTACAGTGAGACCCTGTCTCAAAAAAGACCTATATATATATGTATGCATGTATTGTCTGCATGTGTATAAGTGCATCCATGTCATACGATGTCCATGAATTCTGAAGAAGGCATCAGATCCCCTGGAACTGGAGTTATGGACGGTTGTTAGCTGCCATGTGGGTGCTAGGATTTGAACCTGGGTTCTCTGCAAGAGCAGCCAATGCTCCTAACCGCTGAGCCATCTCTCCAGCCCCATAATAGGATTCTTAACTTTTCATTATCTTGGTGTTAAGATTAAATACACACACATACACTTAGAGGGGCTGAGAATGTAGCTCAGTGGCTGAGTTCTTACCTAGTATGCATAAGGTCCTGGGTTCACTCCCCAGCACAAAACAAAATAGCAAACCAAAAACCATGAACCAACACCTTAGATGCAGTGCCCGGAGTCAAGCCTGGCTCCCTAGCGACTGCTCAGTATCGATGTCGAATTCTGTTCGTGGGCATAAAGTGCAGGCCTGATTTGCCTGACTGAGGCAGGGCAGTGTGCAACAATCGGAGTAACCCACTCCCATTCCTGAAAGAGCAGCTCAAGCCATCTCCTACAGGGCTCATGTGCAGGGTCAGTGGCATAGCCATCGAGCCTGGCCATCCACAGTTCACCTCTCTTGATGGCTGCTGGGAGATGTGCATGCAGAGCCCAGGCCAAGCATCAACATCCTCCCTCCTTGAGCATGTATGTAGAGACCAGCCTCTCATCTCTGTTGGTAGGTTACCCCAAAGGCCACCCCGAGGCAGGAAGCTTTGAGGAGGACCTGAAGCACTTGAAGGAGAAAGTGTCTGCAGGTGCTGACTTCATCATCACCCAGCTCTTCTTTGAGTCCAACACCTTCTTCAGCTTTGTTAAGGCCTGCACCGAGATGGGCATATCCTGCCCCATCCTGCCCGGGATCTTTCCCCTTCAGGTGAGGGGCTCAGGAGAACCCCACTCTGCTCCACTGTCCCAATCTGGGCCATGGCTCTGGGGAGAGATGCTGAGTCATGCTGCAGTTCTTCCTAAGTGGCACTAGATTCCCATCAGATGTTGTCTGTGCAACTTCTGTTGCCCTGATGACAGCAGGGATGTCTGTTTAGAGCTTGTACTTTGGTCTGCTGTGATTACAACTCTAATTAGAACTTTTGGTTAAGGTGAGCTTGATGGCACACACCTGTGATTCCAGAATTTGGGACGTAAAGGCAGGAGGATCAGGAGTTTGAGGCCAGCCTGCACTTCATGAGACCTTGTCTCAAAAACAAAAAGGTTAATGAGTATTTCTCAACCTAGGATCTCACCAGAAACATTTGATAAGCTAGCTTCACAGCTGGGTCTCTAGGTCTCACCTCTAAAAGTTCTGATATAACAGCCTGAGGTGGGCCTGGGAATCTGTATTGTATAGCTTAAGTCTGGCAGGTGACTGTGACCAGTGAGGCTTGGGAACTCTTAGGTGATGGGTGCTAGGCTCTTAGGTGCTAGGCTCTGGGACTCTTAGGTGCTAGGCTCTTAGGTGCTAGGCTCTGGGACTGACTCGGAAATACAGAAATACTGCAGGCAACCACTGGGCTCTGCCAAGGGTGAAAAAGCAATGTGAGGCCAAGCGTAGGCCTGTGATATCACCTGGCTATCATGGGTTTCTCCGTATAAAACTAGTTGGCCAACGGAGCCGGCATGGGGTAGGCTGGAGATGGGCCAGAGGTGATCCCACAACCCCTTGTGTCTTGGACAGAGCTACACCTCCCTTCGGCAGCTTGTGAAACTGTCCAAGCTGGAGGTGCCAAAGAAGATCAAGGATGTGATTGAGCCAATCAAAGACAACGATGCTGCCATCCGCAACTACGGCATCGAGCTGGCCGTCAGCCTGTGCCGAGAGCTGCTGGACAGTGGCTTGGTGCCAGGCCTCCATTTCTACACCCTCAACCGCAAGGTGGCCACCATGGAAGTGCTAAAGCGTCTGGGCATGTGGACCGAGGACCCCAAGTAAGGGTGGAGGCCCAGTGAGTCCCCAGGGAATTCAGAGCAGCTGTGGTACAGTGTCAGGCCTGACCTGGAAAGGAGGCCCTTATGTGCCACAGCTAGCCAAGGCCCCAGGGGTCCACCCTCCAGCTCAGAGAGTGCCCCACATGTAGTGGAGGTTCAGAGCCACATCCCAGAGGCCAAGCATGGTAGCTTCCTCCAGCTCACTCCAGTCAAGTCCTTGACCTTTCTCCCTCCTCACCAGGCGACCCCTGCCCTGGGCTATCAGTGCACATCCCAAGCGCAGGGAGGAAGACGTGCGCCCCATCTTCTGGGCCTCCAGACCAAAGAGCTACATCTACCGCACACAGGACTGGGATGAGTTTCCCAATGGCCGCTGGTGAGGGCCATAGGTGCTGGGGAGGCGTTAGGGGTGGGGTCTGCAGGAAAGCGTTCTGACCTCTGGTCCTCCCTACCAGGGGTAACTCCTCCTCTCCAGCCTTTGGGGAACTGAAGGACTACTACCTCTTCTACCTGAAAAGCAAGTCCCCCAGGAACGAGCTGCTGAAGATGTGGGGTGAGGAGCTCACCAGCGAAGAGAGCGTCTTCGAAGTCTTTGAGCACTACCTCTCCGGAGAGCCGAACCGCCATGGCTACAAGGTGAGTGGTGCAGAGTGGGGTTTGGACCCCATGGGGCTGGAATGCTTCTTCTCTAGTGGATGCACACCTCAGCCAAGGTAAAAGGTTAAGAAATCCCACCTGGGATGGGCCCGTGGAGGCACAAACAGGCTGGGTCTCTGCCGAGGACTGTCCAAGGGGCAACCTGGGCCCTGGCCCATCATCGCCCCAGCCCAGCTCATTCTGCCCTGCAGGTGACCTGTTTGCCCTGGAACGATGATCCCCTGGCAGCTGAGACCAGCCTGATGAAGGAGGAGCTGCTGCGAGTGAACCGCCTGGGCATCCTCACCATCAACTCACAGCCCAGCATCAATGGGAAGCCGTCCTCTGACCCCATTGTGGGCTGGGGCCCCAGTGGGGGCTACGTCTTCCAGAAGGTATGCTGGGTGCTCAGGGCTGCTTACCCTGACCAGCACCAGCACTACCCTACACACCACACCAGAACTTTGGCCTTTCCCTCCTGGGCCTGCATTTTGAATGGCAGTTGGACAGAGGTAGTGACAGGTCACCTGGGCTCTCCAAGCCTCAGTTTCTTCTGTAAAATTAGATGTGTTTTATGTTCTGGCACAAAGCATGTGAGGTGCTCAGCCCAGGGGAAGAAAAAGCAAACACTTACCTCTCGGGAGCTGTGAGGGCTAGCCAGATGGAGCTAAATTGCACTCTGAACCAAAGCCCTGGGCCCTAGATGCAGAGACCTGGGTTAGATACCAGCTCTGCTGTTTTCTTTGACATAGCCAGCTCACTCCACTTTCCCCAAACCTGGCTTCCTCCTCTGGGTGCCGTATTCTGAGGATTCTACCAAGTGACAGTAGGGAGGCCCTCTGCAGACCGAAGGGCCCAGCCAGCCCATCTGTATCATTGTGGTCATCTAACAGCTGGGAAGGCCATGCTGTGCCAAGCTCTTCCCACATCCTCCCTTACCCCTTCCCTTTTGTATTCACCAGTTCCACAGTTCATCCTGGCCATGCTACCTCTAATCCAGATGCATTCAGTGTCCTCCACTTGTACTGATGGAGGCCCCTCCTGGACAGCCAGGAGGATAGGCATCTGGCTGAGAGGTAGAGCAGGCAAGTCCAGTCTGTCATATGTGGAGGACAGCTGGAACAGGGTAAGGAGAGAAGACAGCATGTCTGCTGGGGAGCTAGGATTGATACAATGGGTACTCTTCCCCCACAGGCCTACCTGGAGTTCTTTACCTCCCGGGAGACAGTGCAGGCCCTTCTGCAAGTGCTGAAGAAATATGAGCTCCGAGTCAACTACCACATTGTGGATGTGAAGGTAGGCAACTCCTGGGCTCAGCTCTATGGCACTCAGCAGAGTACACTCGAGAGCATCCACGTTTATTCTGACAGTCCCCAGGTGCCTAGCCATGGCCAGACAGACTGTGCAAGCCAGCAAGACCAAATGGGGGCAAGTCTCTTCTCCCAAAGAGCTCCCAGCCTGGTGAGGGAGACAGATAACTTACACAACAACAAGTCAGTAGGAAAGTCAAGTTCAATATAGGGTAGTGCAGGATCCAGAGGAGAGACATCATACCCAGGGGGTTTCTGGAAGGGATCCTCTGTGTGTGTGTGTGTGTGTGTGTGTGTGTGTGTGTGTGTGTGTGTGTGTGTGTGTGGTGTCCACACCTGGTGGCTAGAGGAAGATACAGGATCCAGAAGAGAGACATCACACCCAAGAGGTCCGGGGTTTCTGGAAGGGATCCTGTGTGGGTATGTGTATGGGGGTGGGGGTAGGGGTGTGTGGGTGGATGTGATCCTGTGTGGCGTGTGTGTGTGCGTGGTATCCATACCTGGTGTCCTGCTGTCACGCTCCACCTTACTCCCTTGAGACAGGGTCTCTCACTGACTTGGAGCTATGTTGACAGCCAGCAAGCCCAAGCAGTCCTGTCTCCATTCCCTGCACCAATCCCCCACTCCCCACCCCACGTTGTGCTGCAGTTACAGGCAGGTGCAGGGCCACACACAGCTTTTTACCTGGGTGCAGGATCCAGACTCAGGTCCTATGCCCACATAGCAAGCACTCTTACCGGCAGAGCCATCTCTTCAGACCTTGGGCTGAGTCTTTTTAAGGACAGAGAGGAGTTGGCTAACAGGCAAAGGGCATTATGTGGAAAGGGCAGAGGAAAAGACTCTGCACTGCACTATCCCTGGGAAAACTGAAAATAGGAGGTAAAAGTATTGTGCCAGGGCCCGAGTTCTAGCAGTCCTGCATGGTGCCTGGGGCTTCCTGAGACAAAGGGAGCCTTTCTCCAGGAGCAGAGTGGCTTGCCTCCATTTCATTTTACACAGATTGTCGCAGGTGGCTGTACAGATGGCAGGTACCAGGGAAGGTCGGAGCCAGGGAGGCTAGTGGAGGGCCATGTGACCCAGGTAGAAAGCAGCGGGCCTAGGTAAGAAGAGCGAAAGAGCAGGTGGTGTAACACACAGCTGTAATCCTAGCACTTGGAAAGCAGAGGCAGGAAGATCTTGAGTTCAAGGCCAGGCTGATGGGAGTCCTTGTTTAAAAAATAAAGTGGGGCTGGAGGGATGGCTCAGCAGTTAAGAGTGCTGACTGCTTTTGTAGAAGACCTAGGTTTGAGTCCCAGCACCCAACATGGTGGTTAACAACTGTCCATAACTCCAGTTCCAGGGGATCCTATGCTCTCTTCTGACCTCTGCAGGCATTGCACCACACAGGTGCACTTACAAACATGTAGAAAATATATTCATACACATAAATTCTTTTTTAATAATAAAAAAGTAGGGCTAGAGAAATGACTAAGCCATTAAGAACACTGGCTGTTCTTGCAGAGGACCTGGGTTTGATTCCCAGCACCCACATGACAGTTAACAACTGTCTGCAACTCCAGTTCCAGGGGATCCAACACCCTCTCATTGTATGACATGGGTGCGTTTACCTACATGCAGGCAATATACTCATACACATAAAAGTAATAAAGTATTTTTGAAAATAATAATAAAGCATGCAGGGTATGATAGGGAGTCCAGTCAGGTGAATGAGGAGGAGACATGCCCACAATGCCTCTAGGACTGTGGTTCAAGTAGAAGGTGATGCTGTTCATAGGTGCAGGCTAGGAGGGCAGTACAGTAGGATGGGAAGCAGTTAGTGGGGTAAGGTGTCAGGGCACTGAGGCCTCAGCCCTGCTTCTGCTCTCAGGGAGAGAACATCACCAATGCCCCCGAGCTGCAGCCCAATGCGGTTACATGGGGCATCTTCGCTGGCCGAGAGATCATCCAGCCCACTGTGGTGGATCCTGTCAGCTTCATGTTCTGGAAGGTAAAGGAGTGGGAGGGAGCTTGCCCTGGCCACTGTGAGAGTCCTGGCTAAGCCACATCCCTGGGCCCTACAGTCCTGCCTGCAAGGTCACCCATTAGCACATAGTGTTTATTGCTGGGCAGGAATGGCTCTGGTCTTGTTCCTTTCTGGGACATGCCCTATAGGACAGCAGCAGGGGCCCAGACCAGAGGGCTGTCATGTTAACCCTGCCCATGTGTGTCTTTGCCCACATGTGCGAATACAGGATGAGGCCTTTGCCCTGTGGATCGAGCAGTGGGGCAAGCTGTATGAGGAGGAATCCCCGTCCCGCATGATCATCCAGTACATCCACGACAACTACTTCCTGGTCAACCTGGTGGACAATGAGTTCCCGCTCGACAACTGCCTATGGCAGGTGGTGGAAGACACGTTTGAATTGCTCAACAGGCAAACCACCAACAAGAGAGAGACAGAGGCACTGTGACCCTGTGTCCTGACCTCCTCCTCACCTGGAACCTGTGTTCCCTTATCTCTCCCCACATGAGGATGGCAGCTAGACTGGCAGGAGGCATCCACACTGGCTGGACCTGAGATGGCTGCGTTTAGGAGCCTGGTACCTCTGCTAAAGCCCATAGCCCGTGTTCTTGTGTCAAGCATCCCCATCCACAGGGGACCACCACCCTCTTGGAGAATGGGAAAAGACGGTTATTGCAACTGAGCCATTATATCTAGACAGCCTTGGTAGCCAGCCTGGGAGCCCAGTGAACTTGTACCTGGGTCCATGTAAGGCAGGCAGAGAGAACACAGGCCATAGGAAGAGGCATGACAAAATGAAGGGGCAGATACCACTGCCCTCCTCCCTACTCAGCTGTCTATACACCAGGCCCCCTGGGATGGGCCTGGACTGACTCCCAATAATGCAAGGACCTTTGACCCGAGAGCTTAGCTTTCTCCCTCTTCTCCAGGGCTGCTCAGTGAAAAGGGTGTGTCTGTGTATTTGTTTCTGGAGAAGTGTTCCTTAAGGGTTAAAGGCCTTCTGACCTTTGTCCTACATGGGGGTCTTGGCTGCCTTTTCTGTTCATTAACTGCCAACAGGCAAGGCGAGGCGAGATTCACCTGAGCAGGTGAGCTGAGCAGGCCCAGCTCTGCCCAGCGTGTGCAGCCCACTCCCTGCCTCATTTTGGGCAGGGCTCCTGCCAGCAGCCTCTGTTCAGCTTAGCCCTGGAGATGTCTCCCGGGACTCCTCCCCAGCCAGTCCTGGGGCCTCACTGCCTGGGGCAGTGACTGGCAGGTATAGATGGCTGCTCAGTGTCCTGGCTCCCAGCCTGCTGATCTTGTGGCTGAAGGAGTGGGGTTGGGGGAGGGGGGCAAGTCCATGGAATAGCTGAGGCTGAGAAGGGAATTTCCTCTTCCTCTCCAGGCCCAGATGGCTGCAGTGGGGGCCAGCCTTGAGAAACTGCACAGAAACAGCTAAGACTAAGGGGGACCTTTTATTGTTGCCCAGAGCTCCAGGAACTGGACCTCTGTCACTGTACTCCCTGGGGTGTGGGTGCTCTTCCTTCCTTTGGAAAGTTGGGCTCAGTCCTATTCATCCCATGGGAATATTTCACAGCTGCTGCTGGGTTCCGCTGCCCCAAGCCCATCACATCTGAGCTGCTGCCACTTGCTCCTAGGGGCACAGGCTACTGCTGGCTTCTCTGCTGTGTTCTGGCTACCAGGCGCTGGGACCACTTCTCAAAGGCCTGAACGCAGGGAGGGACAGGAAAGGCTGTTTGTCTCAGGCTCCTTCCAGGGCCGGAATGACACCTGGGCACCTAGGCCATGCTATATGTGCTCCAGCCAGAGGATCCTCCTGCCCTGGCAGCCAGCCCACCCTGTCCCAGGCCAAATACATGGGCTCAGAATAGACCAGACTTGTGACTTGGGAAGCCATGCCCAGTGACCTGCAAATGAGAAGCCTGAGCTTGGCCCAAACCCTACAGGGACCAGCATGGGCGGCCACTGCCACAAATAGCCTGTTTCTCAGGTTGTCTGACAATGATACTGCGCTGGGCTTGGGGCCACCAACAGTCAAGGGCTTCCATGTCTAGGCCGTGTACTGTATAACCAACCTGACCAACCCACCCAATGGAGAGACCTCAGGGTGGAGTTTGGAATATACATGCCCCACCTTTCCCCAGCTCAGCCTGGAGATAACACTGGTTTTAGAACACAGGCTGAGTGAAGTGAGGGGGTCACCTGGCTGATACCTGGCAAAGGATCTAGCAGTCCTCTTGCTGATGTAGCCGCTGAGCCACCCACAACTGCAGGGCCTTTTGCCGCCACGTCCTCCAAGTCTGTTCCAGGTGCCACTGCCTGAGCTATGGGAGAGTTGACAGAAGAGGCCGTCTGCCCTCCGGGAAGTCCTGGCTCTTCTACCTCTCTGTCACTCCAGGGTGAAGGGGGGCGCGACAAGGAGTGTCACATGAGGAAAGTTAGCAGGTGCAGATCCCATTGGCCCACCCCCAAGGTTTCAAACTAGTCAGTCCAAAGACCATACTGAAATGTAGTTTCTAGAGTTAGCTGTGGGATGGAATGAACAGGAGGTACTCCCCAGGACATCTGTAGGGTGGAGAGTGACCAAGTCCACTTACCAGAGTCTGAGACAGCTGTTCCATCCTTTGAGCATCTACCCAGCATTGCCATGTCTCTGCCAGGAGTCTGGCCTGCTGGGAAGCCTGGAACCTTTGGAGCAGATCCTGGAGACACCTGCTCTGTAGTGACCTACACCTGCAGGCCATGAGCATCATGACCTCTTCAAGATGAAGGTACAGCCCCAGGCCTGGGCCACCCCTCAAGGGTCCCACAAGCTCAGCCACTGGCCAGAGAGGACCATCCCTCCTCCCTAGACATGCACAGTTACTCCCATCACAGCTACATTTGAAGAGCCTGTCTATAGAGCCCTTCTGGTCCTGTAGGGAACTGGCTGGGGGCCCATGCAGGCAGGGCAGCCAAAGCTGGATGGCCGAACAGAGAGGCCTCTCTGTCGCCTGGAGAGGAGAGTTGGGTCCAGGAGAGGTTAATGCCTTGGACCAGGAGGGCAGTTGCCCCCTCCCCCTCAGGCCTCCAGGCTGTGGACTAGCTCAGGGCACTAACAAGAATGGGAGAAAGAAATTGATTCAACAGCTGGGATACTCAAGAGGATGTGGGCAGGAACCCTGTGATTCACAGAGATGGCTTGATGGCTAGGGACTGCCCAGGGGATCCAGCTCCTTACTCAGAGCCCAGGACTTGGTCCTCTGTTCACTGTAGCTGTGCTGCCATACCAGGTTGGGCAGCAGTCTCTGTGACCAGTGTTCAGCAGCTGTGAGTCTGAGGGAGCAGTCAGAGGAGAAGTCAACCTAGTGGGCTGGGGCCTGCTGGCCAAGAGGGATTCCTGATTTCCCTGCCAGAGTGGGCTCCCACCTGTGTGCACAAATGGGATGCTTCATCAATCTCTCACCCAACAGTCCCCAAGACACCAGGAGGAGCCAGCCAGCAGGACACATCAAAGTGTATGTGTATGTGTGTACATATATATTGGTCTTTTTGAGACGGTCTCACTGTAGCCTCAGCTAGCCTAGAACTCTCTGTGTAGATCAGGCTGGCCTCAATCTAACAGGTATCCTCATGCCTCCACCTTTGGAGTGCTGGGATTAAAGCCATGCTACCATGCCTACCTATTTTTTAAAAAAAACAATGAAAAGACTGGTGGTATACCTATATAATTTCACCAGGATCATGAGTTTGAGGCCAACCTGGGTTATATGAGCCATGTCTACAAAGCCTTGTTAACATAATATCTAAAAGTAAAATACTTGAGACCCCATAACCTCATATATGTGAATTCTGAAAGCCACTGACACTGATCTGTTCCAGTTTCATTTAAAAAGCAAAAGGCACTTTCATGATTTCCTTAGGCTTTCTAGAGTTGAGTTCTTCCTGGTAGCAGGACTCCTGGTGATGCCAAGTAGGATTGCTGCTTGGCCCGCCAGGATCTCTGGCTGGGTCCCCCAGCTGCATCCCCAGATGCTGGCAGTGCCAATTCTTGTCTCCGGTGTTCATGATGGCCTCTTCCCTCTTGCTGTCCACCTGCCTCTTAACTATTTGCGTGTCAGAGCTAAAGACTTCTGGTCTGGAAAGGGGGACTGAAGGTTACCTTTGGAGAGAGAAAAATAAATTTTTTTCTACTTTATTTTCTGTAATGAGCATCTTTAATTTTTCCAATAAAAAATAAAATTACTAGTACACTCCCCATGCATTTTTCTGGATCCTAGACTGCACTATGATTTAACAGTGAATTTAAGAGCTGGGGGTGTTGAGTGTGTACTGGACACTACAGCAGGGCTGGGTGTGCAAAGATGACTAAAACGTGACCCTTACTTGTAAGCAGACAATAGTTTGCTGTGGAAGACAAACCGAGAAACTGAGGTGAAGTGCAGAGCCAGGTGTAAGCATAGGGACAGTTCAGAAACCATCAGCAAGACAGAGGGAATAAAATGTCTTTGTAAGATAGTGTAGGAGAGGTAGATATCAAATATAACTTCTGCTGTTAGTCCTCAAAGTGGAAGGGATATCCCCACATGAGAAATAAAATAGTTGCAGGTAAACGGGAATATGGTTTTAATGTATCCGAGATCTGAGTTTCAAAGACCAAACAGCAGACTTTGGCCCAAAATAGTACAGTTTCTTTTGAGCATCTAACCTTTGAACTTTTTAGTTCACTTTACCCATTCTACCAGTTCTGTTTCTTTAGAGAACCCTGACTAATACACTGCCTGTAACTCCGAGTTATGACACGATGCCCTCTCTGGTCTCCCAGGCACCCCCACATGGGCACATACTCAAACATGAACATACACATTTATACATAAAAATAAAAGAGCTGGGGGTGTAGAACACTTGTGTGCAAGGTCCTGAGTTCTATCCCCCTACACACAAACACTTTAAAAAAAAAAAAAAGATGCACGTTTATCTGAGGGTGGGTTATACCTGCTGCAGCACACAGAGAGGTCAGAGGACAATGTTGGTGAGTCATTTCTCTCCATCCACTTTTACATGGATTCTTGGGATCAAACCCAAGTTGCCAGGCTTGCATGGCAAGCGCCTTTACCCACTCAGCCATCTAACTAATCCACACTTTTTTTTTTTAATTTTTAAGCAAGGTCTTAATGTGTAGCCCCAGCTGGCCCAGAATTTGTTATGTAGCCCAGGCTGGCCTCAAACTCACAGAGATCTGCCTGCTTCTACCTCCTAAGTGCTGGGATTAAAGACATGCACCACCACACCTAGCCCCATAAACACTTCTTTAAAAAAAAGACTGTGTATGTATGTTTTGCTTGTGTATGTGTGTGCCTATTACCCACAGAGCCAGAAGACAGCAGTGGATCCTCTGGAACTGGAGTTACAGATGGTTGTGAGCCATGTGGATGCTGGGAACCAAAACCCACATCCTCTGAAAGCAGCCGGTGCTCTTAACTGCTGAGCAGTCTCCCCAGCTTCATTAAAAAATTTCATGTAGCCGGGTGTGGTGTCATATGCCTTTAGTCCCAACACTTGGGAGGTAGAGGCAGGCAGATCTCTGAGTTCAAGGCCAGCCTGGTGCACATAGTGAGTTCCAGGCCATGTGGGCTACAGGGAGACCCTGTCTCAAAAACACCAAAAAAGAAAAAAATTGTTTTTCATGTATTTATTTTTATTACACTTATTTATTTACTTTGAGACAGGGTCTCACTAGTAGCCCTGGCTGACCTGGAACTTGCTATATAGACAGGCTGGCCTGGAACTCACAGACATCCACCAGCCTCTGCCTGCTGAGTGTTAGGATTAAAGGTGTGCGCCACCATAGCCAGCTTTTATTTTTAATTATGTTCATGAGTGGTTTTGTGAACATATACAAGTACCCGTCAAGGCCGCAGGGTTTGGATCCCCTGAAGCTGGAGTTAGAGGCTGTCGTCAATCTCCTGACCCGGGTGCTGAGAACTGAACTCAAGTCTTCTCCAAGAGCAGCAAGCACTCAACCTCTGAACCATCTCTCCCTTCCCTAGCAGGAACACTAGTGTGCTGCCCACCTATGTCTGGCCCCTTACTGAACACAGGCGCACACTCCCACAAACACTGTTTAAAAGATCATTGTGTCTGACCAAGAGCCACACACTGCCTTTGCAATCAGACCTGCCCAGGGTTGCCACTCAGATTTACTGACTGGCTCCACCTCCTCTATGTTGTCAGCCAACCAGAGCCAATGGGCATGCAAGAACTGGGATGCGGGGGTGGGGGGTCTGTAAAGATATTTGCCCCTGGAGAAGTGTCTAATCACTACTATCATGGGCAGAAACAAGCTGTTTCTCAGGCTGGTGGTTGATGAGGGAAGTTTTTCCCTCCCACTTGTACCTGTACCCACCTCACCTGCATCCGAAGGGCTGTGCTGTCCAGCAGCAGCAGGACGCACCCTCTGCTGGCCAGCCTGAAGTCAGCTCCCTGGACTGGGGTTGGTGGCTCCAGCCTCGGTCTCAACAGTGACTCCTCAGGAGGCTCTGGGGCCCGGCCTGCTGGCACAGGGTGACACCCTACTTGCCAGATGTGGCCTCTGGGACCCTAGAAAAGAAGGGTGCCCACATCCCAGGCCATCAAGTCCAGGATTCTAAGGTTCGGCCTGCAGGAAGCCCATCCCAGTGCCCCGAGGAAGGCAAAGCCACAGGCCTGGGCCCCTCCCAGCTTTCTTCTGGAAAGTTCATTCATCTGGGAAATACCAGGAGGGTGCAGTATCACATCAGGGACAAGCATCCAGTTTAAGGTGACACAACGTCCTGCCGGCTACAGTTTGCTCCCATCCCTAGCAGGAACACTGGTGTGCTGCCCGCCAGTATGTCTGGCCCCTTACTGAACACAGGCGCACACTTTTGGCAATCCTGCAAGGCAGTGTAGCAGCTAAAGTCAGGCATCTTCCCAAGGACGGATCATACGAGAAAGTGACAGAGCTGGGATTCATATCCAGAACCAGCTCCAGGAGCTACCAGCTACCTGGCCACCCAACAGGTACCACCCAGCCACCCCATGTTCTCTGCCACTGCCAAAAGCAAGCTTGAACCCTGGGCTGGAAGCAATGTGAGGCTGCCCTTAGCATGGGCACTCACTGGGCAGTCAGCTGCTGAGCGGTGTGGGCTGGGTGGACCTGGCCCAGGTGGGACTCCTGTACCCACAGGATCCAGCACAAGACTACCTGGGCTAGGGCCAGGACTTGAGCTCTCTTTTCTGCCTGATGCTGGGCCTCCTGGTGTCAGCCCAAGGTCACTTGCCATGCCACAAAGACCTGATGAGCCTCGGTCCTCCTCAGCTGCCTATCGGCCTGACTCTGCTGCACAGAGCTTCTCCAGTACAGGATGGATGCCTGAGCCACATGCTGTTCTTGTTCCCTGACCCCTGGTCTGCAGGCCTCCTGACAGCTATCGGCCTGACTCTGCTGCACAGAGCTTCTCCAGTACAGGATGGATGCCTGTGCCACATGCTGTTCTTGTGCCCTGACCCCTGGTCTGCAGGCCTCCTGACAGATAGCAAGTGTGGCCATAAGTACTGTTCTCCTCAGGCCTTCCTGGAAGGCTCGATGTTGTGCCCCTCACTAGCTGACACCAGGCCTGGAAATAACTGCAAACATGAGCAGAGGAGGGGCCATGCTAGCTGAGTCAGCAGCCACATCTATTCAAAATGATACCTGTACAATCCAATACTCAGGAGGCTGAAGCAGGAGCCAGCCTGGGCTACATGGTGAAACCTAGTCTTTTAAAAACAAGAGCCAGGGTCTGGAGAGATGAGTCAGGCCCAGGTTTGAATCCCAGCACCCACATGGCCGCTAACAACCTTCCATAGCTCCAGTTCGTGGGATCTGATGCCCTCTCCTGTCTTCTGCAGGCATTGCACAACACAGGTGCACTTACATAAATGCTGGCAATGATAGAATTGGCAGCCTAGCCTTGCTCAAGCCTGGTCTTACTCAAGCCTTATCAACTGGTCACTCCTTGGACTGAGTGACTGCTTGTGGAGCCCACCTGTCTCCTTTAGTGCTATAGATAACTCACCCACCTGTCTGAGAAAAGAGACCCTCAAGGATACCAAACTGAGGCACTAATTCAACTCCCCATAAATGCAGCTGTGTCTCACAACCCTGGTATAAAGTCCCCCATTTTCTTCGTTTAGTGTAGATGTCTGGTTCTTGAAGACAGCCTCTACCTCTCACTATATCCTATTTGAATAAAGGAAGATACATTCCTTGCCTGTTGCAGGTCTGGCTCTGGTTTCTTGTCTCCTACTCCTCTGTCTTACCTTTTCCAAAAATCTAACAGGCAATATACTCATACACATAACAAAAATATTTAAAAAAAAAAAAAGAGCACTGGCTGCTCTTACAGAGGACCTAGGTTTGGTTCCCAGCACCCTAACAGTAGTTAACAACCACAACTCCAGGGGATCCAGTACCCTCTTCTTGCCTTCTCCGGCTTTACATGCACATGGTGCACTTATATACATGTAGGCAAAACACTACGCTCATACACATAAAAACCAATAAAAAACAAAAACCGAGGACCCACAAAACCCTGGGTTCAGTCCCTAGCATCATATAAACTGGGCATGGTGTGACATACCATAACCCCAGCACTCTGGAGACAAAGGCAGGTGAATCAGAGTTTAAAATCATCCGTGGGGGCTGGAGAGATGGTTCAGCGGTTAAGAACATTGAATATTCTTGCAGAAAACTTGGGTTCGAATCCCAGCATCCACATGTCGGCTAACAACTGTCCATAACTCCAGTTCCAGGGGATCCGTGGACACCCTCTTCTGACGTCCTTGGGGATTGCTATACTTATATACATGAATGTGAAACACTCATACACATAAAACCAAAAAATTAAGTTATCCCTAGCTACATAGAGAGTTGAAGGCCAGCCTGGGCTGCATGACATCCTGCCTTTAAAAAAAATCCCCCTTTTGGCTACTGTGAGGGGACCACAAGACTGGCCTCTTCATACCTGAAGAAATCACCCCTGCCAGCTTCACTGTTTTCTGAAGCCATAGGACTATCCTGGCCAGGAGGTGGATGTCTGAGTCTTCTCACCAACTCCAAACAATGAGAGGTTGCTGGCCGTGGCTTTGGCCCCAAGCTGACTCTCTTTTCCAGCCCCCTCCCCTCCAGAGTGCCAGGCCTCCAACTTGGATCTCCCCCAGTCCTGGGATCCCTGCCTTTCCCAGGTGGAGAGGACCAGACCCCTCCTACCCTAGATACACCTACCTCCGAAGGCATCTCCGCTGAACTAGCGCTTGCTGCCAGCACCGGAACACCGTCCTCCACCGGACCTGGAGGTGGACTTGCCCCCACCTCTGGTACTGTTCATGCAGGAACTGCTGCCCTGGGTCCAGAGAGACCAAGAGCCACTGGGTGCTCCCCAGGCCTCTCCTGGGCCCTGCTCAGCCAGCCCTCTGCCTCACACTCTGTCTAGGCCAAAATGCTTCTGGTCACCAGGCCAATCCAGTTCAGGGAGTTGAGGGGTTTTGGTCTATTTCTTGGTGCTGGGAACCGCACCCAGCACTCTGCTTGTGCTAAGCACATATTCTACTGTGAATGCTGTTCCCAGCCTTGAATTTCTTTTGCTTAAAGTGTTCTGTTTAGGGGCTGGAGAGATGGCTCAGCAGTTAAGAACTTTAGCTGCCTTTGCAGAGGACCCAGGTTTGGTTCCCAGCACCCACATGGGGAACTAACAACCATCCATAGCTCCAGTTCCAGGGGATCCGAGGCCCTCTTCTGACCTCCGTGGGCATTGCATGACACAGGTGCACTTACATACACACAGGCAATACACTCATACACATAAAACAAATATTTTTTTAGAAAGTGTTCTGTTTGGCAGCTGGAGAGATGGCTCAGCAGTTAAGAGCACTGGTTGTTCTTGCAGAGGACCCAGGTTTGGTTCCCAACACCCACATGGCGGCTCACAACTCTCTGTAACTCCAGTTCTAGGGGATCCAACATCCTCTTCTGGCCTCCATGAGCATTGCACAACACTTGCATACATGCAGGCAAAACACCCATACATGTAAAATTAAAATTAATTAAAAAAATAATAGTGCTTTGTTTTGTTTTGTTGTAGAATGTTTGGACATTGGGAGAATTCAGATTTCTTTAAAAAAAAATCAAAGAGCTGGGAATGTGAGTGGCTGCCTAGCACACATGAAACCCTGGGTTTGAGCTCCACACCACACAATCCAGGCGTGGTGGCTCACAGCTTTAATCCCAGCACTTGGGAGGCAGAGGCAGGCAGATCACTGTGAGTTTGAGGCCAGCCTGGTCTACCATAGTGAGTTCTAGGCCAGCTGGGGCTACAGGGCGACCCTGTCTCAAAAAGACCAAAAAAATAAAAAATAAAAACAAAACCTAGATTTCCAGTTTCTCTTTGCAAGCTAGAAGATTCAGCTGCTTTGCATCAGCATTTATTCTAGATGGGCAAGCATGGGCTGGAGAAGCAGCTGTCCCCCATGGACACATCACCAGATTCCCAGAACAACCAAATCCTGTCTAACAGCTCATCAGTAGATGGGGGCTGGAGAGATGGCTCAGCAGTTAAGAGCAGTGACTGCTCTTGCAGAGGACCCGGGTTCGATTCCCAGCACCCACATGGCAGTGACAAACCGTCCTTAACTCCAGTTCCAGGGGAATCTGAAGCCCTCTTCTGACCTCCTCCACGTTGCATGATATGGGTGCACTCACATGCATGCAGACAGTACACTAACATATATAAAATAAAAATAAATATTAAAAAAAAGACAGTAGATGGATTGTAGAAAGCAGCCTTGAAAATGGCTCCCAGTGGGCCAGCAAGATGGCTCAATGGGGAAAGGTGCTTGCTGCCAAGCCCGACAACCTGAGTTCTATCCCCAGGATCCACATGGTAGTTGTCCCTCTGACCTCCATATGCGTGCCAAGGCACATGTGCATGTGTGTCTACACATATAAGCACATACACACATAAAAATAAATAAAAAATGGAATTTTAAAATTGAAAAAAGAATATTCTCGGGCCAATGAAATGGCTCATCAAGTAATGGCTCTAGTCGCCAAGCCCAGTGACCTGCATTCAATCCGCAGGCCCCACATGATGCAACGGGAGGACTGGCTCCCCTAAGTTGTCCTCTGACCTCCACATACAAGCCATGGCACACACACACACACACACACACACACACACACACAAATAAAATTTTAAAATGGGGAAAAAGGGGACTGGAGAGATGGCTCGTTTGTTAAGAGCACTGGCTGTTCTTGTAGATGACCTGGGTCCAGTTCCTAGCACCCACATGGCAGCTCAAAACCGTCTATAACTCCAGTTCCAGGGGATCCAATGCCATCTTCTGGCCTCCGTCGGCTCCAGCATGCATGTGGTACACACATACTCATGAGCCTTCACACACACACATACATAATTTTTTAAAAGTCTTAAACAAACAAAAAAAAAACAACCCTCAAGACTATAATCAGTTCTGGGGTGTGGCCCAGAGGTAGAGTGCTTGCCCAGCATGGGGAGGCCCTGGGTTCCATCCCAGAACACAGTTAATTAGTTACATAAAATTGTGAAGTACAGAAAGGGATCTTAGCCTCCTGGACTGTGACTTGGCTGGGGTCAAACTGTGTGCACACAGAAAGCTCTTCCTTCCTGCTGAGCCAGGATCCAGTTCATCCCTGTTCCTTCCCCAGCTGCTCCTCTCCCAGCCTGCAGCCTTAGCCAGCTCCCTCAGCAAAACTATTCTTTCCACTTCTCTGCCTTGGCCTGAGCCTCCCCTGTCTAACCAGCTGCTGGGCCCTGAGAGTGCTGTGACTCCATCCATTCCCTCCCCCTTATCAGGGCTCAGGATGAAGGTGACAGGGAAGAGGAGGGTGGTGCTGATGTTCTGATCCATAGTCACCCCATGAGGCAGGTGTCACATTATCCCTGTTTTACAGATGAGGATTTGTTAAAGGCTCACGTTAACAGGGGACAGAAGAGCAGAGACCCACCCCTGGGTCGTCCCCTACCACCCAGTCCTGGGATCCAATCCCTGGACTCTGAGATGACTGTGGAACTCTGGGTGTCACCACAGGACCCTGGCTTTCTCTTACCCAGTGCTCCCTCCCCAACCTCCCCACCCCAAGCCCTCGGCTCACTCTGCCAGCAGGACAGCCAGCACCTCAGGGCCATTCGCACTAGTCTCTGGCTCATGGAGCCACTGCTCCACTGCCTGCCACTTTGCCAGCTGCTGCCGCCACAGGCCCATCACAGCTCTGCAGCTCTGATGCCCAGCTGGCAGCTAGCTCTCTCTGGGCCCCTTGAGCTGTGGTCCAGTGGTTCCAGCTGAGAAGGATACTGGGAAGGAAGGGGAGTGTCCACCCTGCACGTAGTCACTGCCACCTGGGACCAGTCTCGCCCTCCTCTCACCTCCCTTCAGTGGTAGGAGTGACTTGGGTGGCTCTTCTCCCTCTTTGCATCAAGGGAGAGTGGGTTTCTGGGATTAGAGGGGTCAAAGGCCCCTTTAAGGGACACAATGACAGAGGATGGTAATAAGAAAGGACCCTCAACTCCCATTGCTGAGTCCAGTGCTCACCAGTCGTAAACACAGCTATAGGTACTGTGCCAGGAGGCATGGGCCTCTACGTGTGGATGCCCTACTGGGGTCGGTACTGTTATTGCCCCCATTAAAGATAGGGAAGCAGAGGCACAGAAATGTTTGCCCCAAGATCATACATCCAGAGGTGCAAAGCTGGGATTAGGACATAGGTTGTCCCTCTCAAACACTGCCCTGTGAGAGCCTCTGGGGAGAAACAGAGACATCTGAGTGCCTTGCCCCACCCCCACCCCTCACAGCAGGATGGGGCTGGAGGACTGGAGGCATTGAAGGGCCCTGATTCTGGGGGCCACACTGACTGGAACATGAGCAGGGAGCCTCCTGAAATGCAGACTCCAGGAGAGTCAGGAGACAGTAAGTCCACTGCACAGTGGACAGCCCTGCTTGCTCTTCCTGAGGAGGGGTCCCTACCGCCTCTGGAGGGTATACTGCTGCCACCACCTCGCTGCCACCAGGAACTTCAGGGCCTGCACATGCCAGAGCAGAAGGCACTGTCCCTGCTTGGCCACATGGCTGCCTAGAGGACACTCACCAGCACAGTCTCCAGGGAGGTGGGAGGTGGGGGCCCTAGGGATGAGAGAGAGAGAGAGAGAGAGAGAGAGAGAGAGAGAGAGATATGGATCCTGGGGTCTTCACTTCTCTACTCCATCCCTGCCTCTTACTTTCTCCAGCAAGCCTTGGGGTGCTCTGCAACCCAGCCAGGCCTCCTCTTCAGGGTGACTGCTCCGTGGCTCCAGGGCTGACATGATCTTCTTGCTGCCTGACTGAGTGTCCAGACCCTAGGCCCTCAAATGCCACCAGCTCAGAATGCAGCGCAGAGCACGCTTCTGCATGCCCTGAAAGAAAAAGCTACAGAGGGGGCAGGTGAGTCTCTGGGATTCTCAGCACCTCTAGCTGGAACAGGGCTAATCAAACGGGCTACCCAGAGACACTGGCTGTTGTGAGTGTGGCCATCTGAAGCCACTGGGTCACTGGGTCATTGGGGGGTTCGAGAAACAGCAATGCCATAGCTGGGTGGTGGATCTTAGTACGGGTCTGATGGCCAGCACCACAAAAGATATAAATAAACTGCAGGTGTCACTCCAGTGACTGCCCAGCCCACTGCCCCCTTGCAGGACACTCAATAAACTTTTTTTTTTCTAACAAACAACCAAAAACACAGGCCAAACTGATGCCCAACTTGGGAGGCAGAGGCAGGCGGATCTCTGTGAATTTGAGACCAGCCCGATCTACATAGTAACTTCCAGGTACATTAAGTGAGGCCCTGTCTCAAAAACAAAATGAGGCTGGGAGTGGTGGAGCATGCCTTTAATCCCAGCACTTGGGAGGCAGAGGCAGCAGATTTCTGTGAGATTGAGGCCAGCCTGGTTTACATAGCAAGTTCCAGGCCAGCTGTGGCTATAGGGAGATCTTGTCTCAAACAAAAATACAAAAACAAAACAAAATAGAACAAAAAATAATGTCCAGTTGTCCCCCACCCCCACTAACTTCTTGATGTCTGTGGCCTGCAGTTCTCACTTTTCCCAGCTGGACTGATCCCTTGCCCTTTCCCAGAGCAGGGTCGGGGCATACCACTCATTGACTTCATACTCAGGGACTGCAGAGCCCTCACACACAACCACCCTAGGATTTTTGGGGTTTTTTTTGTCTTTTTGAGACAAGCTTTCCCTGTACCCTAGCTGAGATTACAAGCCTATACCACCAGGTCCAACAGGACAGAATCTGGTTTGGTTTTGTTTAGTATTTTTTTGAGACAGAGGCCCTCTGTATAAGCCTGGAACCCGCTTGCTGTATAGATCAGGTTGGGGATCCTGCCTCTGCCTCTTGAGTGCTGAAGTTTTGGAATTCTTAACTCTGTAATCCTTGGCTTATGTTCCCTGAGATCCCAGGATGGAAGCTGGCCCCTGATGACCCCAGCTTCCCCTCCCCCACAGCCATCAATCAGCCTGAGCTCAGAGTCCTGGCACCAACCATCCTTGTACAAGCAGCATGGAGAAAGTGCCCCCAGCAGCTTTCTGTTCAGTCACTGGTGCAGGGTCCCTTGGCCACCTCCCAAGGCCTGACACCAGTGGGTGACACAATGTATCAGGCCTCCTGCCGGGGATGCAGGAAGGAGGGGGATGCTGACCCTGTGCTAAAAGATACTGCTCATGTACCCATGCTGTGCAGCTGACCTTGGGTCACCTAGACACTCACGTGGCCTGCTGATGCTGGCAGTCTCACGTCCTCCAGAGCAACAGGGCCCGGTGCAGGACCAACTTCCAGCAGGCTTTCCACATGGAGCCCTGGTGTGGCTTCTGGGGTAGCCACTGGGCCTGTGTCACTCTCTCCCCCAGGTTGTGGGTGGTGGCAGTTCTCAGAACTGAACGGTGGAGGACCTTGTTCCCTAGGAAAGAGTAAGTCCTGGTCACAGACACACAGCACGGCTTCAGGCCTCCTGGGCCTCCCCATCACTGCCCTCCTGTGTCCTCCACACCCTCCCTTCCAGGCCACCTGAAGACATCATTTTCCCCAACTGGTAGGGGTAGGATGCATGTCCTCCATCAGACCAGGAACTTACAGGGGTGGAGGGTCACACGCCTTCCAGGTGGAAAGTGAGACAATCCAGCACCCAGCCAGGCTGTAGGGAGGAGATGGAACTTGTTGGGGACCTCTGTTATGCAAAGTAGAAGCCCCTTCACGTCCGGACAGCTCATGCAGCTCGGGATTATGTGCTGGGGCTCCTTTCATAGCAGGGTGCCTTCCTGGCATCCTTCCTGACTCTCCTTTTGAAGTGCCCTCCACAAATGCTCTAAACACAAACATGGCCTCTGGCTTTAGGAATACCATGCTTTCCTGTGATTTTTCAGGCAGACAGCAGTCTGGCAGAAACCCACTTCCATATGTAAATACAATGTCTCACAAAGTACCTAACAGCCAAAGCTTTTACCACTACCCCCATGGTATAAATATCCTAGTCTTCTCTCAGTACTTGGAGCTAGAAGCAGACTTGGAGCTAAAAGCAGACTTGGAGCTAGAAGCAGACTTGGGGCTAGAGCGGGGACTGAGTCGCTGAGACTTGGAATAAAGAGCTGTAGACTGAGTTCTGTGTCTCCTGCCTGTAATTTAGCCTCCCTGGGGGGCAGCACCCCTCGTTACCGACTTGCGGACATTCTAGCTTTCGCTGTCCTCGTACTCTTCCCGCGTGGTTCAGTGGCCAGTGGACCTCGCATCCTGAGGAAAGTACACGGGTGGAAAAGGGACAGGATTCGGCTGGACAACGCTCCAGTAGCAGAGAAACTTTCAGCACCAGAGATGCACGGACAGAGACACGGGACCCGAGCCGGTGGGAAAAGCCTGCAGGGCACCCGCCGCCATGGCCAGAGACGCCCTGTGGCCAGACCCGCGCCGCGACTAGCCAGGTGTGGCACACGCACACCATGCCTGGGGCCCAGAGCACTCCCTATATCTGGCGCCACAACGTGGGAGCTTCTGAACCTCATGGGACCCTCTGAACCTCGTGGGACCCTCTGAACCTCGTGCCACAATGTAAGAGCCTCTGAACTTCATACCAGCTAGGAGCTGGTGCCCACAGAAACGCTAGATCCGTGAGTATCCCTCCCACTCAGGAGGGTAATCTAATCTCTTCCTCTCTTCTAAATTTCCTCCTTTTCTTTTCCGGTCTAGAAGTCCTCGTGAGGGACCGCTAGGGCCAGAGAGACAACTGAGGTTTTTCTGGCCAGGGCTACCCCCTGGTGTTAACTGAAGGTCTCTCTGACCCCTTAGGGGACCCCGACTGCCTATACAGGTGTGGACAAAGACCTCTATCTAGACATCTCCTTAATATCAACCCTGGTGATGCATCGGCAAATAAAAACCCATTGGGGTGGCCCCCAGCCTCTCAAATTTGCGGGCAGGTCTTGTGACTGGGGACCACTGTGATCTCCTGAAATTTTGATTTCAGGAATGTCCCTTTGGAAACCGTCACTTCATCCAACTTTTCCATCTGAACACTGCTAGGAAAAATCCCTAAAGTTCTAAGCTTTAGAGTCAGGCAGATCCCTCTACCCTGCCCCCAAGCGTTCAAGCAACAGCTGAAACCGGTTCAGTGAAAATTCAAATTAGCTAACCCCTGCCGAGCAGCCTATAGCTCAAAAGCGGCTCTCAGACAAAAGATTTAAAACTACAACTTTTTTTCTGCAAAGGCGCTTCAGCCCTCTAGTGTCCGATTGCTGTAAAAACATCTAAAAAAAATCTTCCCTTTACAATGGGGAACTCGGTATCACGACAGAGAAAGCGCCAAATTCATTCTCTTAAAAACCTACTTAAATCTAGAGGATTAAAAATTTCAAAAGAGGAAAGCTTAAAATTTTGGAATGAGGTGTACCAATTTGCACCTTGGATCTTATCAGCAGACATATG
>NW_008352717.1:38328-55000 GCF_000622305.1 Nannospalax galili | reverse complement strand
CTCGAGAAACCACTTTTGATTTTGGTTTCTCTCCTGGTTTTGGCTAGCCGGCGATCTGTCGCCATCTGGTTCTTAGCTCTGATCAGAGAAACTAGGTGGGAAGCTGGACGCAGCAAATATCCCCCTAGTCAGGTTCCAGAGGAGACGTCCCTGGACCACCTGGCCATGAGCCCAAAAGCTTGTCTTTTGGGACCTGGATTTGATGGCAATCTGGTTGATGTTATTTGTCTGTGCTTGTCTTGTTTTGTGTTTTGGTCTTGTATCTGTGTTTGTCATGGGTGCCTGTACTGAGATCTCAAGTAATTCTGTCATGTATGTCTATGATTATTGTCTTCATACGTTTCCATCAAAAACCCTAAATATCTTTATTTTATTGGTTGAACTGGTTGTTTAAGGTCCTTATTTATTGCATACCTTTTGGTTTGGGTTTGCTTTCATAATATCTCTTTGCTTTGCTCGCTTTGGAAGTTATTTTGGGTTTGACATTCTTGATCTGGTTTATATTCCTTTCAGACCTCTAAAGACTTGAAAATGGTTTAAGAAAATTGTACTGTTGGTTATAGGTTTGATCTAATCTGTTAACTCATCTTCATTGCTGGAAATAACTTCTGGGACTGATCTTCCTATCTCATCCTTTTGGCCTTGTCCTTTTCCCTCTGGTTCCTGCAGCACTGCTCAGTATGCAGGCAGATACGGTCTGTTTGGGGAGGGACACTTTTCGTACACTTTTCTAACAATACAGCTTAAGCGTATTGTTAGAACCTGCTCTTCTTGTGCATCAATCATACATACTCCTGCCTTACAACAAATGGGCGTCAACCCTAGAGGACTAAGATCTAATGCCCTTTGGCAAATTGATGTAACTCATGTCCCCCAATTCGGCAGACAGAAATATGTATTTGTAACTGTAGACACCTACTCTCACTTCCTCTGGGCCACAGCTCAAACCGGTGAGAGTTCTAGAAAGCTGATAAATCATATGCTTTCATCCTTTGCCATCCTTTGCGTGAAAAATCACCCATCACACTGGCATCCCTTACAACCCACAAGGACAAGCCATTGTTAAAAGGTCACATAAAACCTTAAAAGACCAATTAAAAAGACAGGCTCAAACAATATATTCTCCCAATATTCCATTAACATTAGCCTTGTTCGCTCTTAATGTACTTAATGTATATAGAGGGACAGATGCTCCTCCTATCACCCGACACTGGGCTCAAATACACCCAGTACCACCCATCATGGTTAAATGGAGAGACACCTTTGATGGATCCTGGAAAGGACCAGATCCATTGTTAACAACAGGGAGAGGATTTGCTTGTATTTTTCTACAGGATCAACCAAAGCCTATTTGGGTTCCAGCTAGAAATGTCAGACACCTCCCCACCCACGAAGAAGATGGCTCGCATGACCCTAGCAGAAACAAAGAAAAGAAAGTGGCAGAAACGTCATCCAAAGCCACACAAGATCACGTGGAGAGAAATCCATGACCTAGTGGAAGATGCACGCCACAGATGTCCACCTGAAGCCCCCTTTTCTGTCATTCTCATGGCAGTCTTTCCCCTGCTCAGCACCAACACTTCAGACAGCCCCCACTCTCCCTAATACCATGTTCTAGAGATTTTATTTTTCTAGGAAAAAATCAGATCCATGGGACAATCGCTGAAGTAATAACAAAATTCTTCTCAGATGTATTCTCTAGGTACCCCACAGCTAACTTTCATATCTCTCAACAGCTTACAGCTGCAGCCAAGTCTGTGCTAATTTACAATGTCATTTTACAGGAAAGACAGAGGACCAGATACTATGTCCTGAAACAAGTTTAACTTTCTTCCCACCTACCCCAATGCCTAACTGTTTCTTTTGTGCATCCAGTAATAGATTTTTTCTGACAGCAGTACCAGCTACCACCTTTCTCTACCCAGGAACAGAAAAAGATTTCACTGACTTTCATCTAAGTGGATTCAAACACCTGGCTATTACATTTCAGGTGTGAGAAGCTTTTTTTCCTACACAGCTGCTAGCAGAGAGAAGGTCTTCCTCCCCCCGCTGGCAGAGACCGAACTTACACTCTATGCTGCAGGCGTTGCTATGGCGACAGACTGCAACAAGCAGTGACATTCGTGACTGATAGCCTGAGGTTTCTCCAACAGCAAATGAACTCTCTCACCAGAACTGTGCTTCACAATAAAAGAACATTGGACTTAATAACTACCGGACATGGGGACTATATGATATTGGGAAGAAAGATACTGTTTCTTTGTAATTGAATCAAATGTTGAAACCAGTGTTAACACTCTCAAAACTTTGTAATCTATTGGCTTAGCAATCCCTTGTTTTGCATGGCTCCTATCCCTTATTGCCCTCTGATGATACTGTGTATTGTGCCTGCTCACTGTTTTTTAAGATTTCTCTGCTGACAGTTACTGCCATTTGCTAAAAATCACTACAGGAAACAGGTCATGGTCAGTTATCAAACGTTGGATTCTCCCGAGATGAGATTTATTTACTTATTTACTTTGTATGTGTTTGTGTGTGTGTGCGTGTGTGTGTGTGTGTGTGTTTGTGTGATCATGCACCAGGATGCCTGTACAGACATCAGAGGACAATTTGCAGGAGTCAGTGCTTGTTGGGGACCTCTGTTATGTAAAGTAGAAGTCTCTTCACCTCCAGACAGCTCATGCAGCTCGGAAACCATGTGCTGGGGCTCCTTTCATAGCAGGGTGCCTTCCTGGCATCTTTCCTGACTCTCCTTTTGAAGTGTCCGCCACGAATGCTCTAAACACAAACATGGCCTCTGGCTCTGAAAGATACCATGCTTTCCTGTGTGATTTTTCCATGCAGTCAGCAGTCTAGCAGCGTGGAAGAAATCCACTTCCATATGTAAATAGAATGTCTCACAGAATATCTATCAGCCAAAGCTTTTACCACTACCCCCATGGTATAAATATCCTAGTCTTCTCTTAATATTTGGAGCTAGAAGCAGACTTAGAGCTAGAGCGAGAACTGGGTCACTGAGACTTGGAATAAAGAGCTGTAGACTGAGTTCTGTGTCTCCCGACTGTAATCTAGCCTCCCCGGGGGGCAGCACTCCCTTGTTACCGACTTGCAGACATTCTAGCTTTTGCTGTTTTCATACTCTTCCCGCGTGGTTCAGTGGCCAGTGGACCTCGCATCCTGAGAAAAGTACACGGGTGGAAAAGGGACAGGGTTCGGCTGGACAACGCTCCAGTAGCAGAGAAACTTTCAGCACCAGAGACGCGCGGACAGAGACACGGGACCCGAGCGGGTGGGAAAAACCTGCGGGGTACCCGCCGCCACGGCCAGAGATGCCTGTGGCCAGACCCGCGCCACGACTAGCCAGGTGTGGCGGGGACCCCGAGATACCCGTGCACACCACGCCTGGGGCCCAGAGCACTCCCTATAGGAACTATTCCCTATCTAGGGAACATCGCACAGGGACAGGGACACAGCCCAGGCAAAGCCTGTCCCTCCTGGGGAGCCTTCCCAAACTCTAGGCCTGGCAGTTTTCCCTCCTAGAAAGGCCCAGTTCAGCTCAAACATCTCCTATAAGAAATCCTGAGTTCCACTGAAGCCCCCAGAAGGAGAAGCTTAGGGTCTGCTGGAATCCAGTAGAGGGGTGCTGTCTGGAGGGTAGGCAACCCCTGTATCTGCACTGGCTCACCTTCCTTCTACTGGTAGAGGACCAGCTGAGTCACCTTTGCCACATCTGAGGCCTGGAGCTGCTTTATTTGCACCCGCCATCCCAAGGTACAACCGTAGAGTCCTCACCTGACAGTGCGCCTGGTGACTCCGGCACTGGGCTCTTCTTTGCACAAACTGTTACCAGGCCCTAAAGCCCCTAAAGTAAAGGGAACGTGCCCCCGACTGCAGCTGCAGCCACCTGCCTCCTGCCACACGTGCCTCCCAGGCCTTGGGCCTTCACCTTTTTGACCCGTTTCTCATCTATGAAACAGGGCAGCCATGAGGATCTGAGCATGCCACCTGCTCAGGGTGCTGTCACCTCTGGATGCCTGGAGGACCTCCGACACCCACCCTTGCCAGACCCTATCCTGTTGGGTTCTGACTCAATGACCAGAGTGATGTTTCTCCCATCTCAAGTCCAGTCAGCTCAGCTTCCGTTCTTAGAGTAAAACACCAACCCCTCCGCATGGAACCTGACCCTCTGCACCTTTCTCACCCATCTCAAAACACTGTGGCTCCATCTGTGCTCCTGGTTGTTGGTCATCCTTTTAACATAGCTCGTCTTGCTACCTCAAGCCATCCTGCCTCGGCCTCCTGAGCAGCTGGGACTGTTGGCGTTCACCACCAACAGTCTTTATGTCCCGTCAGAGTCTTTGTATGCTCTGTTCCCTTTGCCTGGCACCCTGGTCCTCATTCTCCCTCCACTAGTTACTATTCATCCTCATGTCACTAGATCACTTCCTGTGTTAAAAGTTTTTGGGAGAGGGACTGGGAAGATAGCTCAGCAGTGGCTGCTCTCGCAGAGTTCCCAGGTTCAGTTCCGTTCGAATCTGAGGACCCTAACAACTGTCCTTAACTCCAGTTCCAGGAGATCCAACAGCCTCTTCTGTCCTCCGCAGGCACTGCACGACATGGGTGCACTTACCTACATGCAGGCAATACATGCATACACATAAAATAAAAATAACAAATAAAATTTAAAAAAAGTTTTTGGGAGAAATCAATATGGAGTTTGGAAATCAAAAATGTAGGCAGTGGGAAACTGGCAAACAGTCTGGTCTCTTCAATAAAGAAGAAAAATCTCCAAAACACTGTAAGGGTTAAAAATGGAGACAACTTTGGGGCCGGAGAGATGGCTCAGAGGTTAAGAGCACTGGTTGCTCTTGCACAGGACCCAGGCTCAATTCCCAGCACCCATATGGCAGCTAACAACCAACCATAACTCCAGTTCCAGGGGAATCCAGCGCCCTCTTCTGACCTCGGTGGGCATTGCACAACATGGGTGCACTTACATACATGGAGGCAATACACTCATACACATACAATAAAAATAATAAATAAAAAAATGGAAAGGAGCCAACAGATTAAAAGGATGCTATGGGGGCTGGAGAGATGGCTCAGCAGTTAAGGGTGTCTGACAAAATCAGCTCAGTTCCTAGACCCCAACATGGAAGGAGACAACCAATTCCCAAAAGTTGCCTTCTCTCTGCCACACACTCATGTATACATGTTTGTTCCTCATACATCCACACATGCATGCACACACACACATAGTAATTTTTATTTTATCTTATTTTTTGGTTTTTGGAGACAGGGTCTTACGACGTAGGCCTGCTTGGCCTAGAACTCCCTATCTAGACCAGGCTGGCCTTGAGCTCATATATATCTGACTGCCTCTGCCTTGAAGTGCTAGGATTAAAGCTGTGTGTTACCTCATCCAGCTAATAGCAATAACTTAAATTTTTTTAGAGCAATCAGTGCTCTTTTTAAGAAAATTTTTTTATTTATTATTTTTATTTTATGTGTATGCGTGTATTGCCTGCATGTAGGTAAGTGCACCCATGCCGTGCAATGCCTGTGGAGGACAGAAGAGGCTGTTGGATCCCCTGGAACTGGAGTTACAGACAGTTGTTAGCTGCCATGTGGGTGCTGGGATGTGAACCCAGGTCTTCTGCAAGAACAGTCAGTGTTCTTAACCGCTGAGCCATCTCTCCAGCCCCAACAATAACTTCATTTTTTTTCTCTTTAAAAGGTTTATTTTTCTCTTTAAAAGGTTTTTTTTTCAATAACTTAAATTTTTTTTTAAAATTATTTTTATTTTGTGTGTATGAATGTATTGCCTACATGTAAGTGTGCCTGTGTTGTGCAGTACCTCCAGAGGTCAGAAGAGAGAGTCAGATTCCCCTGAAGCTAGAGTTACAAACAGTTGTTAGCCACCAAGTGGGTCCTGGGAATCAAACCCAGGTCCTCTACAAGAGCAGCCAGTGCTCTTAACTGCTGAGCCATCTCTCCAGCGCCCAGTAATTAAAAATTTTTGCATTTATATTTTTTATGTCTTAACCACCAAATCATTTCTCCAGCCCCTAACAGTAATAATTTTTATTTTTATTATTTTTTATTTTTGGTCTTTTTGAGACAGGGTCTCCCTGTAGCCTCAGCTGGCCTGGAACTCACTATGTAGACCAGGCTGGGCTCAAACTCCCCAAGATCTGCCTGCCTTTGCCTCCAGAGTCTAACAGTAATAATTTTTAAAAGGCAGTGCTGGGGAGCAGGTAAATCACTTGCCACACAAGTGGGAACACTAGAGTTCAGATCAGGAGAACCAGACTGCAATCCCAGAATGAGGAAGTAAGAGACAGGAAGTCCCCAGAGCAAGCTGGCTAACTGTATTAGCTGAAATCAAGTGCTTGGGGTTCAGCCCTTGCCTCAGGGGCTGGAGAGATGGCTCAGCAGTTCAGAGGACCCAGCTTCAGTTCCCAGTGTCCAGTTACAGGTGGCTCACAACCACCTGTAACTCCAGTTCTAGGGGATCTGATGCCCTCTTCTGGCCTCTGTAGGAATTTGCACACATGTGGTACACAATCATGCAGGCATACACACATACACATAAAAACAAATATTAAAAAATAAAGAGTATAAATAAATAAAACAATCATATTGTAACCAGTTACCTAACTGTTCACCCTGGTTGGGCCCTGACATACATACTCACTGTTTCTAAGTTTTTGTAAGTGATACAACTGGCTTATTTCAGTCCAGATCTTGGTCTCACCTTGGTTCTCTAGGGGAGAAGCTAGTGAGCAGGGGTAGAGGAGCAGCCCACCAGCTGCCCAGGCCACACTACCCAGTCCAAGGTCTAGGCTCACCTGTGTCTCCAGGTGGGGTCCACGGCCACTTTTCTTCCTAAGGATGGGCCTCCCCCTGAAGCCAGGAAGGCTGATGCAGTCTCGGGGTGGGACAACCCCAGTTTCTGTTGCAGAGCTCGGTGCTCCCACTGTGTCAAAAGATAATGGGCAGGGGGATGTCAGCTGAAGCTGGAATGAAGTTCCTAAGAGAGCAGCAAGGAGAGCAGATGGCAAAGAACTGGTCCTAACCATTAGACTACCCTACCTCCCTGGGGATGAATAAATGAATGAATCCAAAGAGGCAAGGCTTTCCTTGGGAAGAAAAACTTCCACCCCCATTCTATACCCAAAGGAAGGTGAACACCTACATATCCTTCTAGTTCAAACAGGCAAACCACTGGTGAAGAGGAGCCTTTGTGGACCCAAGGCCAACAAAATGGCTCATTAGGTGAAGGAGCTTGCAGCCAAGGCTGATGACCTGAGTTCCATACCCAGGTCCCACATGGTGAAGGAGAGAACAGACTCCTGCAAATTGTCCTCTGACCTCCACATGTATGAGGCTGTAGATGTGGGCAACATCCCCCCCCCCCGAATTTTAAAGTGTAATACAAATTTATTTATTTGGTCTTTTTGAGACAGGGTCTCCCTGTAGTCCCAGCTGATCCGCCTGCCTTCTGGCCTCCATGGGCACGGCATGCACATGATGCACTTGCATATACATGAATTAAAAATAAGTAAAATGTAACAAAAGAGAAATATTATTTAAAAAGAAGATGCAGGGGCTGGAGAGATGGCTCAGTGGTTAAGAACACTGATTGTTCTTTCAGAAGACCCAGGTTCAAATCCCAGCACCCACATGGCAGCTAACAACTGTCTGTAACTCCAGTTCTAGGGGATCCGACAGCCTCTTCTGTCCTCCTTGGGCATTGCACAACATGGGTGTACTCACATGCAGGCATAACGCTCATACACATAAAATAAAAATAAAAATAAAAAAGAACTAAGCCGAGCATAGATTTATACGCTTATATTTCAGCATTTTCGTGGTGGAGGCAGGAGGATCTTGAGTTCAAGAATCCTGTGTAAAGAAGCATGAGATCGAGGTCAGCCTAGTTTGTATAGTGAGTTCCAGGCTGGCTGGGGCTACAAGGAAGACCTGTCTCAAAACAACAACACGGCTGGAGAGCTGGCCCAGTGGCTAAGAGTCTTAGCTGCTCTTGCAGAGGACCTGGATTTGATTTCCAGCACCGATTTGGCGGCTAGTAAAGGTCTGTAGCTCCAGTTCCAGGGAATCAGATGCCCTCTTCTGGCCTCTGCAGGTACTGCATGACATAGGTGCACTTACATACCTGCAAGCATAACTCATACACATAAAATAAAATTTGTAAAAATTTAAAAACTAAATAAAAAAAATAATGTGGCAGAAGCTAGATTTGAACTTGGGCAGAGCTGCTTCTGATGCTGATGCGTCCTGGGCCCCACTGTAGATGCAGCCTCCTCCCAGACAGTAGTCTAACATTCCCCAAGCCCCAAATTGACGAATCCTGACCTCTCTGAAGCTCCAGGCCAGCAGGGCCTTTGCATGTTTCCCTGATGCCACCTTCAGCTGGGCCTCCCACAGCCACAGGGCCCAGGCTCTGAGGCCCTGACACGGCAGCTGCCTTCTGCTCTGAGCTGCTTGCTGCCTCTGTGACAAGTGCTTCCAGGCTCTGAAACATCTCGACAGCAGCTTCCAGCTGAGGACAGACCAGGACTGATGGGGGGGTGGTGTGGACCCAGATCTCAGCTCCCCAGGACACCATCCCTGTGGACTTTCCAGCAATCATGAGGTTGATGTCCCCTTCCACAACAGAAGCCCTGCTTATAGACTCAAAGAACTTGGAACCCAAGGCAAGAGACTCTTGGAGACACAAGAATTGCTCCACTATGTTGAAGTTTGTGGTCCTCACCAATCTAAACCCAGCAGCAAGACCTTGTCCTTAGGGACCAGGAGGCCCCTCATTTCCCAGAACCACCAGTGTGAAGATAGTACTGTCCCACTTAAATCCTGCCAATGCTCTGCCATCAGACTTTTATCTCCATCAGGCCCTTGTCCCATGGCTCAGGCAGCCAGGAGAGGAGCTGTCCTTGGAGTGACCCCAATCCCCCACACCCCACTCTCAACAACAGGGCCTCACCAGGCTGCCAGGTCATGATGCTTTGGGCCTTGTTCTACAGAACCAAGAGGACAAAACACGATTCTCAGGCCGAAGAGTAGGCATGACTACTCCAAGCAAGCCCGCCTTCCTAGAGCCCCCACCTAGCTTCACGGGGCCTCTACCTGTGGAGCTGTCCATGCTGGAGCTGCATCTGACCTTCCAGAAGCTATCTCTTCTCTATTCCCAATGGCCTGTTCCTTCAGGGCCCTCTCTCCTTCCCATTCAGGCAGGACTTGGGGGAAGGCTGAAGATTCCAGTCTGGCCTCTCTGCTGCCTGCCCCTTAAATGACACTGAGGTATGAAGGGACTGGGGCACACCTCTCCTTTGCCCTTAGGGACCAAACAGAAAGGTCCTCTTGCTCTAAGTCAGGGAAACAGTCATCCAATGTCCCTAGAGTGACCTGGGGTAGCAGAGGCTTGTGTGCTGGGGACTCTGAGAGTCCAGCCTGGATCTCTAGGGTCTCCAGAAGACTTGCACTTTCCCTGTGGCCCAGGGACTTCTCTTTTGCTCATCCCAGTTGTGGAGAATAGGCTGGCCGGGCTGGGGTTGCTCAGAGGGTGCCCAGCTACTGTCAATGCAGGAGCCCCACTGTGCAGGGCCTGGGGCCTCCCAGAATGTCTGACTTCCAAGACCGGCTGTCTCATGTTCCTGGTGTAGCATGGAGGCCAGTAGCCAGTGGACAGCATCGGACAGGGATGGGGCCAGAGGCTGGCTGTGGGCAGAATCAGCCAGGTCCTCTAAGGTGAGGGGCTCCCCAACAAGTCTGGGTGCCCAGCCTCCCAGGCCACACTGGGACCTGGGGCCCAGCCATGTACATCCATCAAGAGGTGCCAAGCCCAGACAGCCTCAAATCTGAGCTCAGGGTATCTGCAGCCAGGGGTGTCTGCTTCCGGCTAGGGGACAGGTGAGTCCGTGGCCCTCTGCTGTTCCGCAGATGGGGCCTGCTGGTCCCTTGGAAGCACAGGTTATTCTGCTGTACAGTGGGCTCTCAAGCCTTTCGTTGGGGCCTCCCCATCTGAAACTACGTTACTTTGCTGCCGGAGCCCTGAACCAACTAGCCGGCCAGTGGTGTCTTTCAGGGCCAGGCGGGAACTTGGGCTGGCCAGGTTGCTCTGGACTTGATGAGGTTCCTGGCGTGGTGATGCTCTTGGGGAGAGGGTGGTGGCCTGGCACACAGGCACCCACTGGCTCCCTCCAACGCCCAGACTCTTCCAGGGCCTCCGATGCTCTACAAGTAGGAGAGACATATATACTCTGGGAAAGGAAATGGGTGACCAGTTCTCATATGAGGCCAGCAGAGCCTCCAAGTCTCAGAGCTGGGATGGGATTAGGGCTCCAGGTGGGAGGGAGTTAGGACCTCAGCTCTGCAACCCTGAGGGGACCAGTGTCTGCAACCTCTGGGGTCCCGGAGTCAGGTGGTGACGTGAGGCCTGGTTGAACAGAGCATGGAAGGGAACAGACACTGAGGGAGAGATGGCTGGGTGGGTATAGGGTAGATCCAGGCAAGCTGTGGAGATGGAAGCAATGGGCTGAGGAAGAGTAAAGAGAGAAGTGAAAAAAGGGAAGAGGGCTGGAGAGATGGCTCAGCACGGTCTGCTCCTGCAGAGGACCCATGTTCAAATCCCAGCACCCACATGGCATTAACAACCATCTATAACTTCAGTTCCAGGGGATCTGACATCCTCTTCTGCCCTCCTTGGGCACTGCACGACACGGGTGCACTTACATACATGCAGGCATAACACTCATACACGTAAAATAAAAGTAAATGAAAAATTTTTTTAAAAAGGAGTGAAGGGTGACCTCTGACCTGTAACAACTAAAGTCAGTAGCTCTGGGGGAGCGGAGGCAAGGCTTGGAGCCCCTCCCCAGGCTCTAAGGTCCTACCACCTGATCCTGAGCCCTGATGCAACAACTGGGGCTTTGCACAGGGCCTGGCAGGTAAGAGGTCATAAAAGTGTCACCTTCCTGGACAGGCACTAAAGCAACTTATCTGATGGTCATGTAGCTAAACACTGGGTGAGAAAAGAGGTGAAAGGTCCCTACCCTAGCCCCTTAGCAGCACCCCTAGTTGCCCTAGTGACCCCAGCTGTTCCTGACTTGGGTGGCAGAATCTGAATTTGTTCTTCGGCTGTTTCCACACTGTGCTCAGCAATCTTCTTATAGTTCTAGAAGCCAGAGCAGAGGGGTTTGCAGCCCGCTATCCCTAACGCAGACTGGGTGGGGATCCCCACTCAGCACAGGGGCACCAGCCAGGCCCATTCTTGGTCCCTTTTCCTGACCTCACTCACCAAGACAGGAGACCCCCTCTCTCCCAGAATCACTTCCTCCCTAGAACCTGGGCCTACATTGCCCCACCCAACAGGTATTCCACCCTCCAGAGGCCAAGCCCCCCTAAGACTCCATCCCTGAGGCCCCCTCCCTCCAAAGGCCCCACCCTCCTGGGACCCCACCCTCCCAAAGTCCCTCCACTGGGCCCCAGGCTGCACCAATCTTGGGAGGCAAATCTCTAGAGCTAGAGAGGCCCTAGGTGGGTAACTGGAGAGGACTCTACTGCCACTGCCTGCCCAGGCCCACTGAGCTTCCTGCCTGGCCTCAGGACAGCCACAGACCTTGGGGCACATTCTCCTTGTGTCTGATGACAGGTCTTGGCTCCATGGCCTGTGGGGCAGCTGTGTCCTTAGTTTACACCAAGTTTGCCAGTCTTGGCCTCTTCAATCAGATGAGTTGGGTTGGAGGTGTAGCTCGGTGGTAGATCACTGGCCTGGCTTGCATGAGGCCCAGGAGCAGGAAGAAGGTATGAGGGCAGGCTCTGCATAGAAAGAACAGGGTGCCTGGCCCACATGGCTCTGTTCCCTGCCTTGACTGGCCCATACCACATCCCCAGCTGTCAGGACCCTCTCTGCATAGAGAGGCCCCCTGGCGTCACCTCTCACTGTCTCACAGAGCGACTCGCCTTTCCACTGTAATCTGTTCTTCTTTTGAGACAGGGTCTCAAGGCTGGCCTTGAACTCACTATGTAGCCAAGGATGACACTTATCTCTACCTCCTAAGTGCTGGGACTAGAAGCTTGTGCCACTACACCCAGTTTATACAACACTGGGGATCAAGCCCCAGGCTTTGTGCACTCTACCAATGAGTTACACCTCCAGCCCCCACCCATTTCCTCTCTTCCCCAGCTCACATATTTAAATCCTATCTCAAACACAGCAGTAAGCTCTTCCCTGGTGGCTCTGGAAGTCCTAAGACTTGGGTTCTACATATGAGGATATTACAGTTTGCAAGGACTAGGAGCCTGGCAGCTGCTCAGCCCTGCAGAGGGGACCAACCCAGGGCAGACTTCTAACCCTGGCGGCCTCTCTCCTCCATTGCTCCTCAAATATTTAAATGCTGCCTCTCACCACTCACCCCCATCGCCACCCACATAAGGACACTCAGAGCCTCCTTCTTTTTCCCACTAAAGAAGCCTGTATCCAGTTTCCACGCCTCACATACCTGTCTTCAACCGGGGCTTTCCTTTACCCAACCGAGTTTGAATAGGGCCGGAACCTCCGCCAAGGACCGCTAACGCCCAGGGTAAGAGTGAGGAAGAAGTTGTTCCGAGATTGGAGCGCGACTCGCCCCTGCACCGCCGGGATCCTCCCACTTCCTTCCAAACCTCCCACATTTCCCACCTGCCAAGCCTGTGCCTGGGCAGCCTGGTAGTGCACCCAGCAAAAATGTCCTTTGTATTGTACGTTTTCTCCTGCGATACTTGAGGGGGTCGGAAAGAGACTTGTGCTGTTGGATGACCTTAGGCAAATCTCAGTCCTCTATAACAGAGAGAGAGAGAGAGAGAGAGAGAGAGAGAGAGAGAGAGAGGCTGGGGATTGAACCTATGGTCTTGTGTGCGCTAGGCAAGTGCTTTACCACTGAGCTATATACCCAGTCTCTGCTTTTTTTTAAAAAAAATTATTTTGGCCGGGCGTGGTGGCACATGCCTGTAGTCCCAGCACTTGGGAGGCAGAGGCAGGTAGATCTCTGTGAGTTCAAGGCCAGCCTGGTCTACATAGTGAGTTCCAGGACAGCTGGGGCTACAAGGAGACCCTGTCTCAAAAAGAGCAAAAATAAATAAATAAATAAATAAATAAATAAATAAATAAATAAATAAATTTTAAAAATATTTTTTAATTTTGTGTGTATGAGTGTATTGCCTGCACGTATGCAAGTGCACCCATGTGTGCAGCACCTACGGAGGTCAGAAGAGGGCATTGGATTCCCTGGAACTGGAGTTATGGAAGTTAGCTGCCATGTGGGTGCTGGGCATCGATCCTGGGTCCTCTGCAAGGGCAGCCAGTGCTCTGAACCACTGAGCCATCTCTCCAGCCCCAAATCTCTCTTCTTAAGCTTGGTACCTGGGACCTTTTGCCACTATTCTCCAGCCTCAGCCCATAAAGCTCCCTGAACCCTCACCTCTCTTTCCCTTATTCTCCCTCTGCTGCATTCTGAGCATGTACTGGATAGCTTTCGAGTCAACTTGACACACCTGGGTTGAGGGAGCCTCAATTGGGGAATTTCCTTCATTGGACTGGCCTGTGCCGTGTCCATGGGGCACCTTCTTGATTGTTGAGTGATGTGGGAGGGCCCGGCCCACTGTGGGTGGTGCCACCCCTGGGCAGGTGGGCCTGTGTTGCATAAGAAAGCAGGCTGAGCAGAAGCCAGGGGAGCAAGTCAGTAAGCAGTGATCTTCCATGGCCTGTGCTCCAGCTCCTGCCTCCAGGTTCCTGCCCTGAGTTCCCTGATGAACTGTGACCCGGGAGATGTAAGCTGAATAAACAAACCCTTTCCACCCCAAGTTGGTAGTGGTCAGTGTTTTGTCGCAGCATGGAGAAACAAACTAGAACAGAGCAGTTCCTTTACATCTGTCTTCCAGGCTATGGACCCTCCTCAGGGTTTGCTCCACTGAGTTTCTGGTCTTAACTCGGTTTGTCATCTGTAAAGGATGTTGCCTCCTTTTTTTATCTTAGTTTTTAGGTTTTTTGGTCTTTTTTGAGACAGGGTCTCTCTGTAGCCCCAGCTGTCCTGGGGTCACTACGTAGACCAGGCTGGCCTTGAACTCACAGAGATCTGCCTGCCTCTGCCTCCTGAGTGCTGAGATTAAAGGCGTGTGCCACCATGCCCCGCTAGCTTTTGTTTTTTAGAGAGAGGATCACACTATGTAGACTAGTCTAGCATTGAACTCACAGAGATCTGCCTGTCTTTGCCTCCCGACTGCTGGGATTATGCACCACTACAACTGGCCTCTTTTTTTTGGTCTTTTTCTGACAGAGTCTCTCTGTAGCCCCAGCTAGCCTGAAACTTGCTATGTAGACCAGGCTGACTTGGATTTCACAGAGATCTGCCAGCCTCCACAGTGATGGGATTAAAGGCTGGCGCCGTCAGGCTTGGCTCATCTTCCTTTTTTTAAAGATGTATTTTTACAGATCCAGAGAGATGGCCGCTAAGAATGTGCTTGCTGCCGCTCCAGAGGACCTGGGTTGGTCCTCTATGTCAGGCATCTATGTCAGGCAGCTCATAATCAGCAGAGGGCCTCCTTGGGAGCCTACACATGTGGCGTGTGCACACACACACACACACACGCACACACACACATATATATATATGAAAAAAAAATTGAGTCAAAGTCTATTTAGCCTGGCTGGCCTGGAACTATATAGACCAGGCTAGCCTTTAACTCACAGAGATCTGCCTGCCTCAGGCTCTCTAGTGATTGCTGGAATTAAAGATGTGTGTCACCACGCCAAGCTTAATTTGCATTTTTAATTGTGTGTTTGCACTTACCTGCTTTGGTGCACATGTGGCAATCAGGGGACAGCTCACCAGTCTCTCCTTCCACCTTATGAGTTTCAAAGACTAAACTTTGCTGAGTCGTCTTGATGTCCTGTCTTATCCCTACTTTTCAGATGAGAAAACTGAGGCACAGTGAGATTCAGAGACACTTACACAGAGGTCTCAGGATACTGGAATTTAAACACATTTATTTTGGGGGGGATGGGCTACATCAAGTATGTGGAGGCCAGAGGACAACTTGGAAGAATCAGTTCTGGGAGATGGACCTCAGATTGTCAGGCTTGGGCAGCAGGAGTGCCTTTACCTGCAGAGCCATCTTACACCCTCCTTTGCAATTTAAAGCATGGCTCATAAGGTGCAGAGGGGTTTGGAGAACTGGACTTTTCCTTTTTTTTTTTTTTTTTTTTTTTTTTGACCATTTTGGAGTCTGAAGACAGCCCAGAAGTGGGTGGGCAGGCAGTTTAACAGACAGAAACAGGTACTGATGGCCTCTGGAGTAGTATCTCTGACTTCACCCTCGGGAAGTTTCAGTTTGGCACAAACAAAATAAATTTGCAAACTGGACAAGTGACTTCAGCTCTGTAGACTAGAGGTAAGAGACCAAAGGTGAGGAGAAATCAGTGTTTTCTAAAATGGCAAACTCGCCGGGCATGGTGGTGCACACCTTTAGTCCTAGCACTTGGGGGGCAAAGACAGGTGCATCTCTGAGTTCAAGGCCAGCCTGGTCTATACAGCGAGTTCCAGGCCAGCTGGGGCTACAGGGAGACCTTGTCTCAAAAAGACCAAAAATTAATAAACGAATGAATAAATGGAAACCCTAGACTAAAACCTTGGTCTAAAAGCTGTCCTACTTCCAAATCATCACAGATACAGGGACTTGTGTCATGTAAGGACAGTGGTTGTGAGAATAGCTGGCTGAAGAGCCCTGGTCCACAAGCACAGCTCTTCTGAGCCTTGCCCAGCCTGCTCTGAACTTGTGTGTCCTCCCTCGCCCTCCAGTCGCCGATGCCAAGCCTGCCACCTGTGACTGACTTCCACTCCCTCCACCCATCAGCAGATCCTGCTCTGCCTTCACTGTGTTGGGGAGTTGACAGCTCATCCCCACCAGTCAGATTTGATTTCAAGCCATGTTCTCAGAGCCGCCTCACTCAACGAAAGCCAGTCCACAGTGGCTCCTGACCTCTTCTCCTGCTGCCTCTGAAGGCCAGCTGCACCTGCTTCACGATGGCACCACACGCATTCTGGCGCGCCTGCTTCAGGCCTTCCTGAAAGCTGCCCTCTACTTGGATCCTGTCTTGTGCAGTGTTGCCTCAGGGGTGAGTGGCTTTTCTCCTCACTCCTGTGCCCTGGCATCTCGTTTGTGGGGCAGCCATGTGACGTGGGCAGCCAGCACTGGTGCCCCTCACTGCTGATGCCTGCCCCAGGGCCTCTCCTGGAGCAGCTGGAAGTTTGTTACCCACTCTGGGACAGCCCTTGACCAACAAGAAAGCCCAGTTCCCCTGCTGTGGCCTCAGTTTGCTTTTGGGAGCCCTTCTAGAGACAGTCCTCCTCTGCCCTTCCCTAAAGAGTCAGTCAGCCCCCTTTGGGGGCCCAGGACCAGCAGGATCTGAGGGCTCAACAGTGTTTCTTCTGCTTGGCGAGGCTCTACAACCTGTCCCAGCTGCCTCGGTCAAGCCCCTCCCTCACCTTCTCAGTCTCTGACCTATTGTGGGGCGCACAGGTGTCGGGAGCCACTAATCATTGAGCTGTTGCCAGCCTCATTTACTGAGTTTGTGTCATGCAAACCAGTTCTTAACCTGCCTATTCAGGGGGAG
>NW_008352717.1:34662-36642 GCF_000622305.1 Nannospalax galili | reverse complement strand
AGGATTTGTCTAAGATCAGGCAAGGTCCGGATGAGCCATATCAGGATTTTGTGGCTCGACTACTGCAAACTGCCGGTCGCTTCCTGGGGGATAGTGAAGCAGGTTTACTTTTAGTGAAACAGCTTGCGTTTGAGAATGCTAATGGACCCTGTCAAGCTGCTATTAGGCCTTTTAGAAAGAAAGGTGATTTATCAGACTATATAAAATTATGCTCTGATATTGGGCCATCATACATCCAAGGAGTAGCCATGGCTGCAGCATTGGAGGGAAAGCCTATTCAGGAGGAATTTTTTCAACAAACAAAAGGGCAAAAAGGACGGGCAGCAGGGCCTGGGGGAAGCTGCTTTGGGTGTGGCCAGTTGGGACATCAAGTGAAACAGTGCCCTGATAAGCAGAGAAAAGGTCAGAGAAACAAAGAGCCAGGCTTATGTCCCCGTTGTAAATGAGGGAAGCATTGGGCTAATGAATGCAAATCAAAAAGGGATGTTACGGGAAACTTGCTCCTGCAGGGAAATGGGGAGCAGGGCCAGCTCCAGGCCCTGAAACAATGTTATGGGGCACTCCAGACATTCGTCCCCAAGCAGGGAAATCCATTGAAGACCTGTTCAGTGCCACCCCAGGAAGCGCAGGACTGGACCTCAGTGCCTCCACCTACACAGTATTAACCCCTGACATGGGAATGCAAGCCATACCTACAGGAGTGTATGGGCCATTGCCAAAAGGAATGGTGGGATTGGTATTAGGAAGAAGTAGTGTCACCATGAAGGGAATTCTGGTAGCTCCTGGAGTGATAGATTCAGACTATCGAGGTGAAATCAAGATTATGACTCATTCCCCCTTAGGAATTGCTGTAATAGAGTCAGGACAAAGATTGGCACAATTGCTCCTACTCCCTCTGGTTCATTGTGGCAACAATAGTAAAAAGCAGCATAGAGGGACAGGTAATTTTGGTTCCTCTGATGTTTATTGGCTACAAGCTATTGGTCAGCAGCGACCTGAATTGAGCTAATTATTAATGGGAAAAAGATATAAAGGACTTTTGGACACTGGGGCGGATGTATCTGTAATCTCAGAAGGACAATGGCCATCAGCCTGGCCAAAGCATACCTCCATGACAAGTTTGCAGGGCATAGGGCAAAGTCAGAGTCTGTATTAAAGTAGTGATGAGCTACATTGGAAGGACCTGGAGGGACATAAAGGTTCTTTTACTCCCTACATTGTGAAGGGGTTTTCCTGTCAATCTTTGGGGGAGGAATGTGATGAGTAAGATGGGGGCCTATTTGTATAGTCCCAAGGAGTTTTCGCAGCAAATGTTTAATCAAGGAATGCTTCCACAAGCCGGACTAGGAAGAAATGGACAGGGAATTCAGGCACCATTACAAATGTGCCAAAAACTGGATACAAAAGGGCTAGGATATTTTTAACAGAGGCCATTCAACAGCCTGCACGTCATGCTGATGCTATAATATGGAAATCCGAAAAGCCAGTATGGGTGGATCAATGGCCTCTTACCCAGGAAAAAATAAAAGCCGCTGAGCAGTTAGTGCAGGAACAGCTCAACAGCAGACATATCGAACCTTCTAGGAGTTCTAATTCACCCTGGAATTCTCTTATTTTTGTGGTTAAGAAAAGATCAGGCAAATGGAGATTGTTACAAGATTTGAGAGAAGTCAATAAAACAATGGAATTGATGGGCGCATTACAGCCTGGTTTGCCTATTCCTTCTGCTATTCCACAGGACACCTTTAAAATTATCTTGGACTTAAAAGATTGCTTTTACACTATTCCTTTGGCTCCTCAAGACTGTAAGAGATTTGCATTTAGTGTACCTTCCATAAATTTTAAGGAGCCTATGAAAAGGTATCATTGGAAAGTTTTACCTCAAGGAATGGCCAACAGTCCTACCTTATGTCAAAAATTTGTAGCTCAGGCTATAGCACAGACTAGGTATCTATATCCTGAAGCATATATTATTCACTA
>NW_008352717.1:32332-32698 GCF_000622305.1 Nannospalax galili | reverse complement strand
TGACAGCTCATCCCCACCAGTCAGATTTGACTTCAAGCCATGTTATCAGAGCCGCCTCACTCAACGAAAGCCAGTCCACAGTGGCTCCTGACCTCTTCTCCTGCTGCCTCTGAAGGCCAGCTGCACCTGCTTCACGACGGCACCACACGCATGCTGGTGCCTCACTCAACGAAAGCCAGTCCACAGTGGCTCCTGACCTCTTCTCCTGCTTCCTCTGAAGGCCAGCTGCACCTGCTTCACGATGGCACCACACGCATTCTGGCGCGCCTGCTTCAGGCCTTCCTGAAAGCTGCCCTCTACTTGGATCCTGTCTTGTGCAGTGTTGCCTCAGGGGTGAGTGGCTTTTCTCCTGACTCCTGTGCCCTG
>NW_008352717.1:29799-31118 GCF_000622305.1 Nannospalax galili | reverse complement strand
CGAGGCTGGCAGTATTCACTGTGAGCCCTCCCAAGAAGCATCTTTTCTGTCTCCTTTCCTTTCTTTCAATCCTCACTCCCCCTTTCAGGTACTGTCCGTTTTGGCCGGCTGGCACCAGCATAGTGGCGCCCGAACAGGGACTTGAAAAGTAGGGGATAAAGTGAAGGACACTGCTGGAGAAGTTAAGTGAGTGCACTCGGTACAATTGGGGAGCGGTGAGTATTTATCTTAGGAGAAGATGGGACAAGCAAACAGTCTCTCAGTTTTTGTAAGGAATATGTTTGGGGGCCCGAGGAGCAAAGGCTGGGGCTAAAGAGGAGAATCTGATAAGCTATGGCTGGGATAAACGTGAAACCAAACCTTCCGCTCCACCAGAACCAGATCCACCCTTTTATGAGGACCCCCGTCTGGGGCTAGAAGAGGGATCTCTTGACCCTGAGGATGAGTCTGCCCTAGGAGAGGAGACGGTTGAGTATGATCAGGAGAAGTGTCCTGATCACTGGGAAATTAAGCAATTAAGGACAGAGTTAGACGCTGTGAAGAAGGAACTGTTAAAGAACAAGGAGAAAAGAATTAGGACCACCCCAACACCCCCTCCGAAGGCTGTTGCGCCTCCCATGATTGCCATGGCTCAGGAGCCTTCGGCAGGAATCTGGTACCCACTTAGAACCATGCAATCTCCATTACAACAGGCCATTAGGGCCGCGGCAGAGAGAGGGCAACAGGGCGCGGTCTCATGCACCTGTGCCTTTTAAGCAGCTTAAGGAACTAAAGACTGCTTGTGCTCAGTATGGTCCCACTAATATGTTAGCTGGTGAAGGACAATATAGGGACATTGTTCAACAGTTGCAGTATGATGTTGCGGCCTATGCGCAGATCAGTGCTGCAGCCCGAAGAGCCTGGTATAAACTGCTGTCTAGTGGTAGGCAGACTGAGGATTTGTCTAAGATCAGGCAAGGTCCAGATGAGCCATATCAGGATTTAGTGGCTCGACTACTGCAAACTGCCGGTCGCTTGCTGGGATATAGTGAAGCAGGTTTACTTTTAGTGAAACAGCTTGCGTTTGAGAATGCTAATGGACCCTGTCAAGCTGCTATTAGGCCTTATAGAAAGAAAGGTGATATATCAGACTATATAAGATTATGTTCTGATATTGGGCCATCATACATCCAAGGAGTAGCCATGGCTGCAGCATTGCAGGGAAAGCCTATTCAGGAGGTATTTTTTCAACAAACAAAAGGGTCAAAAGAACGGGCAGCGGGGCCTGGGGGGAGCTGCTTCGGGTGTGGCCAGTTGGGACATCAAGTGAACCAGTGCCC
>NW_008352717.1:25152-26997 GCF_000622305.1 Nannospalax galili | reverse complement strand
CCTGGGGGGAGCTGCTTTGGGTGTGGCCAGTTGGGACATCAAGTGCAGAGAAACAAAAGGCTGGGTGTGGTGGCACATGCCTTTAATCCCAGCACTCTGGAGGCAGAGTAAGGCGTATCTCTGTGAGTTCAAGGCCAGCCTGGTCTACATAGTGAGTTCCAGGACAGCTGGGGCTACAGGGAGACACTGCATCAAAAAAAAAAAAGGAATAATATTTACAATTTGCTAATATGCGTGAGTTGGTATTCCCAAAGATAGTTAAGGTTAGTACCATCCCCAAGGCTACGACGGTATTTACTGATGGTTCTTCTACTGGACAAGCAGCTTATGTGATTTATGGGCAAAGTTATTCTTTTCAAGCTTCCCCTGCTTCAGCACAGGTAGTGGAACTTCGTGCAGTAGCTGCAGTGTTCCAGCTTCTGACCTCAACACCCTTCAGACTCTATACAGATAGTCATTATGTAGCTCCAGCTCTACAGGAAATTGAAACAGTACCTTTTATTGAAACAAGAAATGTTCAAATTTGTTTACTGTTAAGACAAGTGTAAAATAGTATTAAATCTAGAAAATATCCTTGCTATATAGGACATCTCAGAGCGCATAGTGGTCTTCCTGGGCCACTAGCTTTGGGGAATGCCTTGGCAGATAAAGCCACTCAGCTTATAGGATTGACTCAGGTAGAGCAAGCTACAAATTCTCATGCCATTCATCACCAAAATAGCCAAAGTTTGAGAAAACAATTTCATATTACTAAGGAAGCTGCAAGACAAATTGTGTGACAATGCTCATCTTGCCCTCAAACACAAATTGTTCCTCATTATGGGGTTAATCCTAGAGGGCTGAAGCCTAACCAACTGTGGCAAATGGACATTACTCATGTTCCAGATTTTGGCAGACAAAGGTATGTACAAGTTACTACAGATACATTTTCTGGCTTTATTATGGCTACTGCACAAACAGGGGAAGCCACAAAAAATGTTATAACTCATTGCTTGACTTGCTTTTCCATAGCTGGTATCCCTAACGTTATAAAAACAGATAATGGCTCTGGCTATACCAGTCAGGGATTCCAACGTTTATGTTTGCAATTGGGCATTGAGCATAAAACTGGGATACCATATAACCCACAAAGACAAGGTATAGTGGAAAGAGTTCATGGTGCTTTAAGAACACAATTACAAAAATTAAGGGGAGTTATATCCCCAGACACCAAGTAATCTTTTACATCATGCTCTTTTCATTTTAAACTTTTTGAATTTGGATAAAAATGACCACTCTGCAGCAGACAGAACGTGGCATCCTCAGTCACAGGATACCTACCCCCAAGTCAGGTGGAAGGATCCTGTAACTAGGCAATGGAATGGCCCCAACCCTGTATCAATATGGGGAAGAGGGCATGTTTGTGTTTTTCCACAGGACGCGGATGGAGCCAGGTGGCTGCCGGAGATGCTGGTGAGGTTCGCCGGACAAACGCCAAAGAAAAATTAGAAAGAATGATGAGGAGACAAACGTGGCTGCTGCTGATGTTCCCGCAAGTGATCTTGGCTGAGTTATACTGGACTTATGTTCCTGATCCACAATATTGCATCCTGCGATATAGAGATAGTAGTGACTGTGAATGACTCTTGGTTAATTGCTCAGCCTTCTTCAAAACACCTGATGATGCAAGTGGCAATGAATTTTTATTATTTTGGATTGGGAAGTGGGTTGCCTATTTGTTTTGTTAAAAATGTTAAGTCCTGTTGTGTACAAGTAGATGACTGTGTTCTTGTGGGAAAAAAGTGGATATTGTACCAATGTCAAAGTGTTATTGCCAAGAGATAATAGAGTAGAGGAAAAAAAAAA
>NW_008352717.1:6963-23671 GCF_000622305.1 Nannospalax galili | reverse complement strand
TAACATTTTTCTTGTTTTAAAGTTATTGGTTTGTGAAATGCTTGCTTTGAAACTATTGGTTGTATAAGCACGGGCTTTTGTGTAACAGTTGTGGGAACCTATATAATCTTTACCTGCAGTTGCCTCGGGGTCGATTGCTCCAACCAGGCCTGTGTGTCTTGGAAGGGCGGTTGACCCCAGCTAGCTGGTTTAATAAAACTGTTTGATTCTTGCATCTCCATATTCGTGAAATTGTTCTCCAGAAGAGACCCACTGAGTCACGGACCCTAACACTACCTCTACCTCTCCAGTGCTGGGATTATAGGTATGGGCCACCACATCTGGCTTCAGCCTCTTTTGGCTGACAGATAGCTGTGCCCCTAGGAAATACCAGGCATCTAAGACACAGGCAAAGAACAAGCTCTAAACAAGCAGTTCAGTCACAGCAAGGGTCCTGGCCCTGTGGCCCCAGGAGGGCTCAGCCGTGGCCAGAACACAGGGGCTACAGTAGGCTACTCCTTGCCCCATGGCTCAACATCACAACCTGCTCCAGGGGCAGTGTTGTCACTTAGGACTCCTGACACCCTGGTTCTTGACACTGGATGTCATAACCACCTCTGAGCAGGCACTGACTTCTAGAAGACACTGAAGGTGCTTCACACAGCTGCCAAGTGGCAGAGCGGGATTTAAACCAGTGCCTACTCATCTGATGCAGGTGGATGTCTCTGTACCACAGTGACTGGCACCCACTCTGCTTCCTCTGGGCTCTGGGCAGGCCCAATAGGGAGCCTTTCCTTCCACCAGCCACAGACAATGGATGGCTCAGCCCAGGGCTCCAGTTAGTGATTCAAAAGCGAAATCATCCCAGGAAGGACAAGACCCCATCCAGGAGATCAAACATGGCTCAAACATAGCTCAGCCACAGAATCTCTGAACTTTAATGTCAGGGCTCCAAGAGGGGGCAGCTGTAGACCTTTTGTCTCCAGGCCTGGGATCCCAGGCACCAAGCAATCAGGCAGTGAGAGGCACAGGGACCTTACTCCTATGCAGGACAGGTCCCAAGGCTGAACAGGATCAGAAGCTTCCAGAGCTTCTTAGGAGGACTGGACAATTTGGGGGGAGGCCTGGGAAGTGGCCATCATTGGCCCTAAGGCCTGACCCTGTCACACTCAGATCAGCAGGGGCATGGTATAGTTATGGGGCAGGAGATGAAGAAAGCAGCCATAGTTCCAGCCTGGGGACCAGCAGGTACCTTGAAGAGAAGGGAGGCCTGGAGAGTTAGGACTGGGGTGTTCCCAGGCTGGGGAGCCCAGGAGCTCCTGACCTCCCAAGGGCACATGATTCAGGTGGGGACGCTCCATCTTAGGTCCAGGAAAGGGAGAGAGGATCATTCTGCTGGGCACCAGGAAAGCCACACAGCTAGGGCCAGGTGCACAAAGCAGTCTCAGTACCCCCGCGGAACAGCTTGGCCCCTGTCCTCTAGGTCTGCAAAGGGCTCTGCAGGTGAGTCTGGAGAGTCAATCGTCTGGTAGACACTACGTTCCTGAGAAGGCCCAAAGAAACCTAGAGGGCAGGAGACATGGGGAAAGAGAAAGTGAGAATGTGAGACCTTCTACTAAGACCAGTCAGAGACCCAACCCCCTCCCAAGGCCTGTGCCAGGCATCGTGATGCCAAGGACAGTGGGCAGTGGCAGAGGCCTAGACACCAAGCCTTTAGCAGGCAGCATCTGCTCAACCCTCTCATGTCTGTATGTGGCAGGAATTTGCAGATGAGGAAACTGAAGGCCAGAGAAACAGACTGACTTGACTTGACTACATGGCTTGAAGCTGATGAACTGGGGCTCGATCCTAAGCAGCAGGTCCCCTGAGCCAGTGCCACCAGTCACTGTGCCACATCTGCACACGCCCAGGAACCTGAAGAGACTGCCAGCCCTGAGCCCACAGACTTCTCTCCTGCTCTCTTCTAGGCAGGAAGACCTACATCACTGTCTCCAGAGCCTGGCACAGTTGCTGACCCAGAGGGCTGGGGCTGAGGGTGCAAGGTTGAGGCGCCCACCAACTCTCTCACATCCTCTCTACACATTTGTCCTGGGACCACCACCAAGTCCCAAGGACTGTGGGTCTTGGCTTCCTCCCTGTTCCCCTCACACCAAGTCTGGTCTGGACAGTGCTGAGGTCAACCAGAGTGGGCAGCCTCAGGCCGGTTCTTTCCCAGGTGGGCCCCAGGCCTCTCAGGAGCAAAAGGTAGACTATAGCCAGCTCCTCTGACTCCTTGGAAAGAATAAAAGGAAAAGAAAACAGGCTGAGAGAAGGCAGGAAAATGGCTTGGCACCACAAGAGATGACAGTGTAGGAGGCGAGTCAGGAGCACCTGCCACCTGGTGCTGTTCCCAGCAAGGCACAGCAACACAACCTGCCTAGGCACAGCACCACCGCCTGCCTAGCACTATGTCTGTCCAGAAGGGGTGGCTCTCACATGGCAGAAGCAGGGGCTCCAGAGCCAGGGCAGAGGGGAAACAGAAGGGAGGACCTACCCTGCAGCCATCTAGAGGCCCCAGCCAGAGACTGCCCACTGCCCCGGGAGCTGAACCCCTCATGGCTTCGCCTGTGCTCTAGTCTGAGGTTGAGCCACCAAGTCTGCCCACAGCCTGATAGCAGGGAAAGGTCACACTAGACTAACTGGCAGCTTGGGACCAGGTCTCTGTAGCAGGAGCTTGTGGGCTGGGCCCAGGAGAGGCAGAGCAGGGCAGGACTTACCGGGGCGGAGTTCGCCCCCTCGCTCACGGTGCATGTGGTAGACGAGGCAGCAGGAGAAGGGCTTGAGCAGCAAGCTAAGGATGGCCATGCCGGCACTAAAGCGGCCAGTGTCCCCAGTGGCAAACTTTGAGTAGAAGATGCTGATGTAGACAATGTCCAGGAAGATAGTAGTCACCAAGCCACCAAGAAACTGCAAGAAACACCACCATGGGATCATCGTGGGCACTGACGCCCCACACCCCCAAAGTTCCCCTCATCCATGCCGGTCTGGGAGTGCATCTCATGACTGGCACCTACAGCGCTTGGGAGCAGGACGCTGGCATCTGGGCCCAGCCTGCTGCCCCAACAGAGCCCTCTATCTACATCTCTTGTTACCAGGGCTGTCATGGGACCCAACACCAGAACCTCTGAGAGGGACAGTCCCATAGACTGCCTGTGCTACAAGGAGGCCAGAAGAACCATGGCCTCAGTGGTAAGAGCTGGGTGCCCACTACCTCAGACCAGTATCAATTCTGACTCCATAAAGTAGAGGTGCTTCCTCTTGGCCTCACAGTCACATCCTTTGCCTCCCCCAAAGAGCCAGAGGAAACTCAGACTGCCTGGGAAGGTGGCCAATTTTGGGGTACTGTGACCCCATCCTATGCTGTTTTGGGGAAGGCAACAGCAGAGGTAGTAGGCTGTGCAGCTGGCCCAGTTAGTGGGCTAGTAGCCTATGTGCAAGGCTTCAGAAACAGAAAAAGTAGAGTATGAGGAAGAGAGAGGACGGGGTCATATGCAAGGAGACAGACAGACGAAGACAGGCCTGCTATAGCCAGTTCCCTGCCCTCCCCTCACCCCTCACTCACCATGCCTATGGCATCAATGGAGTCTCTCTGGGCTACAGCCCACACACCCAGGGCCAGGATGGTGAAGTTGCTCCAGGCATAGGAGCCAGAGAATGCAATGCAGCCCCTGCAGGGAGAGGAACGTCATCCCCAGTTAGTCACTACCCCTGCAGCTGCCCAGGTTTCCCACAGTCACCTCCCTCTTGCCCCAGGGTCACAGGCCTCCCGAGAACAGGCCACAGGGCTATGGTGTGCGTCCCACTGACTACACCTCCCACATGGCTCCCAAACCTGGCCTCATTCATCCTTTCCTGCCAGGATAGGCCAACAGCTTACCTACCCAGGTCTTGCTGGCACTCCTGCCCCCTACAGGTGGTTCCTGAGATAGCAACCAGCGTGTGCCTCAAGCGTCACTCCTCTATCCCAAACTTCCAAGTTTTCAGTCCACGCCCCCCCTTGGCCCCACCCCTACCTCCTGGCCACTGAAGCCCCCTCTGCCTAAACACGAGCCTTTTTTTGTTTGCTTGTTTAAGACAGGATCTCCCTGTAGCCCCAGCTGGCCTGGAACTTGCTATGTAGACCAGGCTGGCCTCAATCTCATACATATCCTCCAGCCTCTGCCTCCCAAGTGCCCAAGTGCTGGGACTAAAGGTTGGTGCCACCACACCTGGCAAACAGCCCTTTGTTGTCACCTTAGTTGCAGCTCAAATGTTGAGACCTCTCCCATGCTGACCTGACGCAGCCGGCCCTCCCTGCTCTAACAGGATGGGCATCACTAATAGTGGACGTTGCTTATGTGTTTGTTGAGCTGGTGAAGATCAAGGTAACTTGGGCACTTGCCAGGACCTCGCACCATCCGTAAGTATTCTAAAGTCACTCATTCATGAATCTTGGTGGTATGCTCTTGTGTTACCACAACCTCTTTTTACAAATTCTGAGGCAGGGCCTGATGGGTGACTTGCCCAGGTCACACAGCTGTCAGCAGCAGGTCTGAGGTGGGAACACTCGGGAAAGAGGCCAGGCTCTGGCCCACCCTGTTCTGTTGAACAGAAAGCCAGGAGGAGGAGGACCTTGACTTAGAGTCCACTCTCTCTACTGGGTCCTGAATGTTCCAGCAACCAGTGGGGCACTTAATAAATTTAAATGACATTCACAGAGAGTGGCATGCAGACAGCATGTGCAAAGCACATGTGTGGAGTGCAGTCAGGCCTGATATCTTCCAGTCCTTTCACCTTCTGTCTTAGGAAAGCAGGGGCCTGGACCCTGCCTAATGACCAATGTGGAATCTCAGGGAGTGACCCCGACTCCACCATTCATATCACTCACAGTGTTACCACACTTCAAACTCTGTAAAACACACATGACTTCAGTGGCGATTTGCCTTGGTGGAGGAATCTTGCCGGAATCTCCAGATACATGACAGAGGTAAAGCGGAGGTCCAGCTGCACACCTGGAGTCCCACCTAGGGACAGGGGTGGTGGATGGGGTGTCTGGTGAGTTCTGCTGCAAGGCTGGTCCTTGAACCACCAGGCAGGATAAAAAGCGGTCCCAGCCCTGGGCAGTGTGGTCTTCTCAAAGTCACTGGCTGAAACACTGCAGAACAGACCTAAGCAGGCTGACTCAGATATGTGGACACAGACCCCAGGCTGACTCAGACATGTGGACACAGACCCCATGAGAGTTTGGACAGAACCCAGGTGTCATGACATACATCCAGGAGACCTACGATCCAGCCAGACACCCAGAGTCACTCACCAGGTTGTCAGCAGCCAGTGAACCAGGAGAATTACCTGCACAAAGAAGGGGTAAATCAGTCTATGAATGCAATGGTCACAGGCGGTAGCAAAGTTTAGAGTCAGAACATACAAGAACCCCCGCCTGGCACAGAAATGGGCCTCACAATTGTCCTGAAGAAACACCAGCACCAGCAAAGGGCCCAAGATGAAGGAGGAGCTGGGTGGGGAAAAGCTGCCCCCACCGAGAGTCAGCACCCATCCCCTGCCTTCACGGCTGGGGACTAGTCCAGGGAGCACAGAACTTGAGCTCTGGAATCAGAAGTCAACGTAAAAACAGGAGGGGCCTCCAACAAAAGGTGACTTCTGAGCCAGGTGTGGTGGCGCACACCTGTAGTCCCGGCACTAGGGACCAAAATAAATAGATAAATAGTAAAAAAGGTGATTTCTGAGCCAGGCGTGGTGGCGCACACCTGTAGTCCCAGCACTAGGGACCAAAGTAAATAGATAAATAGTGAAAAAGGTGATTTCTGAGCCAGGCGTGGTGGCGCACACCTGTAGTCCCGGCACTAGGGACCAAAATAAATAAATAGTAAAAAAGGTGATTTCCTAGGACACTGGAGCCAGTGCTGTGGGCAGACAGGAAGGCAGTCACAGTGGCTGGAGGGGAAGAGCAAGGAGTAGGGCTGGGAATGCAGCTCAGTGGGGAGTGCTAGCCTGGCATACCTAAAGCTCGGGCTTTGGGGCTGGAGAGATGGCTCAGCAGTTAAGAGCACTGACTGCTCTTCCAGAGGACCTGGGTTGGATTCCCAGCACCCACACGGTGGCTGTGAACCGTCCTTAACTCCAGTTCCAGGGGAATCCAATACCCTCTTTGGGGCATTGCATGACACGTGTGGTGCACTTATATACATGCAGGCAATACACTCATACACATAAAATAATATATAAAATATTTTTTAAAAAAAGCTTGGGGTTCAAGTTCAATCCCCAGTACTGCCTAGACTAGGTGTGTGGTACACTAGTCTACACACACACACCTGCAATCCTAGCAGGTGGAGACAAGAGGATCTGGAAGTTTAAGGTCCTCTTTAGCTATGTAGCTCCTTCAATGCTAACTTGGGCTACACAAGGCCCTATTTTGAAAACAAACAAAATACAGCAGGGGAGAGGTGAGAGACATGGGGTCCAAAAGCCATGGTTAGACCAGATTTCAAGCTCAGTGACTGAGGGGAGCCTGAGGCTTCTGCAGGGAGACTTCATAGTATAACTCACATTAAGGACAAAATCCCTCTGGCCTGCAGAGAATTCTGCAATATCCCCTTTTACTGTGCTGTGCACCTTTGAAATTGCAGCCCCTTTCCTGGACTGGCCTCTACTGGTAACCTAGAGGGCACCACATGGACAGCTAAGATAGGAGGGGCAGATGCTACAGAGAGGGCAAGGGCCCTGTTAGGGTGGTCACAGACTTCAGGGCTGAGTGTTAAGGATGAGCAGAAATCATCCAGGCTAAGGCAGGGAGCCAGACTAGGGCTCTCAGTGGGAGAAGGGCAAGGTAGAGGCCGGGATGGGAATGGTGCTGAGACCTCCTGAAGGCCAGGAGCCCTTCCTGGGAGCTTTCGCAGGTGGAGATGGCAGGGTTAGGCTGCTAAGGAAGAGATCCAGGAGCTGGGGACAGGACAGTGCACTGGGCCAGGGCAGAGAAGCAGGAAAGGGCCCAGGAGGAAGGAGCTGTCACACCTGTGTCTCAGAGCTCTGCAGGAGACGAGGAAGGAGTGTGTTTCTAGAACTACTCGTCACTGCATACTTATGGTGGGCCAGGCCCTGTGCCCCCCTCCTCACTAGGCTTCCCGACGGCCTCTGGAACACAAACTTTTTATTCCCGTTTTAGTCCAACAAGTAGGCTCAGAAGAAAATTCAGTTGATTGATCAAGATTCCCCAAAGGGTGGCAAACCTAGTTAAACTTCAAGCCTGGGGTTGTAGCTCAGTTCGTGCCTGCTTACTATTTGTAAAGCCCGGGTTCCACCCCAGCACCACATAAACCAGGCAAGGTGGTGCACACAATTATTCCAGAGGTGAAGACAGGAAGATCAGAAGTTCAAGGTTATCTTTGGCTACAAGGTTTGGTATCAGCTTGAGCTACCAAAGACCCAGCCTCAAAAAAAGGGAGAGGGGGCCAGGTGGCCAGGTGTGGTGGACCATGCTACAATGAGACCCTGTCACTAAAACAAAAGAGAGAGACAGAGAGAGAGAGAGAGAGAGAGAGAGAGAGAGAGAGAAAAGGGGAATGATTACGGAAGACACTGATGTTAACCCCTGGCTTCCCTGTACATGGAGAGACACACAGACAGAGACAGACAGAAAAAAAAAAAGAGAGACAGAGAGAGAGAGAGAGAGAGAGAGAGAGAGAGAGAGAAAAGGGGAATGATTACGGAAGACACTGATGTTAACCCCTGGCTTCCCTGTACATGGAGAGACACACAGACAGAGACAGACAGAAAGACACACACCACACAAATAATGTTAAGCCTCACTCCAAAACTAGTGCTCCTGACCTCCACCCTCCTGGGCCATCAGCTGAGAGGGGCGGTTTGGCCTTATGAGAAATGCACGCCTCCTCCACCAGGGGTACTTAGCCTTTCCCTCCAGGGTCCAATGCCAGGATGAACCAAAGGGGGCCTGGCTCCGTGGCCTAAGAGAAATCCCTCTTTTAGCTACAGAAAACCAATAAAGAACTTCGGACAGGATCCACACACCCAACTTTTTGGAGGTCCCAAGGCTCTGAGCAGGTTGGTCTGTGGGGCACAGGATGTGGCCTAGAACAATTTTCACATTCTACCTCATGCACACAGCACCTGTATGCTGGGCAACATTCTCTGTACTTTCTGGAAAGGAACGGAACAGAAATCTTAGGTCCTCTAAGGCATCCCCCCCAGTTCAGCTGTAAAAACTGAGGCTCAGACCCACACAAGCTAGTAGGAGACCCAGGACTCAAACCTAGGCTGTGCTATCCGGCCACATGGCCTCTCCCCATTATAAAGAAGGAAAACTGAGGCACGAGAGGCTTAGTCTCCTATGGGTTTCTTCTCTGAAGGACTTAAATGATGCAATGATGCTGTCGATTGACATCTGTCATTTTCCTCTGGCAGTTTCTGCCAGTATCTGCTGTGTTCAAGGGAGGGCTTGGGGCTGCTGCTCAGGATCAGCGTGAGCCAGGGCCACTCACTAATCAGGGAAGCTGAGAGGAAAGAACATTTAGCATGAAGAGGCAGCGCCCACAAAGGCACTGTGGCAGAAAGGCCTGTGGAACCTTCTGGAAACTGTGACCACCTGGAGTGGAAGGCAAGAAGTAGGGAAGGCAGGAAGCTGGGGGGATGCATGAGGGATGGGGAATCTATCTTTTCCTCCAGGGCTAACCGAAGTCCCTGTGGTCTTACAGGAAACTGGCCCAGGGCTGGGGAGATAGCACAATGGATAAGACTACTTCTTGCCTAAGCCCAGCACACAAAGCTGGGCAAGGCACTGCTCCCGCTGGAGGGGGAGGGGACAGAGACAGCCTAGCTGAGGGCTCAGGGAGAGACCCTGTCTCAAGATAAGGCAGAGAGAGGCAGAGCAGGGCACCCTATATCCTTCTCTGGTCTCTAAGCTCAAAAAGGTAAGTGTACCCCACCCCCAAGAAGCAAAAGACAGCGAAACCCTGGCCCACAGAAGAAACCTTGGCCCACTGGGGGGAGGGTCTCATGGAAGCCCGGGAGGGTGGCCTTAGCGGTCCTGATGTCCATCTACAAGGCTACACACAAGGATGCAGAGGAAGGAGGCATGGAGGAGCCAGCTCACACCACCGCTACCTTTTGCTCTTGACCTCTTCAGAAACATCCATCAGCTGCAAGCACCCTGGCTCCTCCACCTCAGCCACGTACACAGTAGGTATGGAATGGCCAGGTGTGGAGGAGCCCGGCATGTCTTAGCCTGCAAGCCCTGGCTTATCTTTCTTTAGTTTTGCTGCTGGGGCTAGAACCCACAGTCTCAGGCATGCCATGTTTACACGTTCTACGACTGCGCTGCACCCCAGCCTGCAGGTCCCTGTTTACCATGCAGAGAAAGATGGGTGGGACAAGGTGGGGGGGGCAGAAGGTGGCTGACCACCCATGATGAGACCCAGGCTGGAGCAAGAAAGGCCCATGGCACAAAGCAAACACCCTGCCTGGGCTTTCTCAGTGTATCACTGCTTTATTCATGAATACTGAAGAAACTTACACTCTGTGCAATTTTTCTTAAACCTCTGGGACAGGAAATCTGCCAAGAGACTAAGCCTCTTCTGCCACAGTTTCCCTCTCCTTATAATGGGAACCTCAGTCCTCAGAGCCCTAAATTCCAGGAAAAATTGCATGGGGAAACAGCAAAGTGGCCCCATCCTTCCCAGCAATGCTCAGCCCGAGGGGCCAGCAGCTCACCGTGGACACCGAGCTGAAGGCTGGCTGGTGCTTCTAGGGGTGGAGGATAGGGAAACAGGAGCGCTGAGGGTTCTCCAAAAGAAAAGAAGTCTGTGAAGGGCCAGGTAACAGCAGGAGGGGGCAGGGCCTGAGCCAGGGGACTGCCACTACTGTGCTCAGCCCAAGACAGGCTGACCAGTTCTTCCCGACAAGCTCAATGGGCCAGGGTAGTAGCAGGGGTCACTGGGTAGCTGGGTGGGAACACAGGTTCCTCCCTGTGTCACCTGGGGACAGTCTATCCCACCGGGCCCTCGACTGCCAGGAAGGCAGGCATCTGACAGCCCTATGCTTGTCCACTGAGTCACCACAGTTCCTGGATGGAATCCTCACTCAGTAGTAACTGCCCAGGCCCCGCCTGCTCCTCACCCACACTGCACAGAACCCAAGCCCCAAGCTGTTTACGGGGCCAGATGGGGCAGAACCCAGGCTGGAGAGACTCAGAAAAGCAGGTCCAGCACATCAACTCCCAGATGGGCAAGGCCCAGACCAAGACCACAGGGCTTGAGTTTTTGCCTCAGGGTCTCTCAAATGGAGGCCATCCTGGCCTAAAACTTGTAGTGAGAGCCTCCTGCCTGTCTCAGGGGGCTAGGATTAAGATATCTACCATCAAGTTTGGCTTCTGGTCTGTTTTTAATCCCAATACTAAGCTTCCTCCCCTCCCCGTATCGCCCTAGAAAGGATGGCCTGTTTTCAACATCTTTTTACAGTAAGGAAACTGATACTCAGAGAGGTCAAGATACCTACTCCATGTCACACAGCTACTAACTAGCAAAGCTTGGCCTTGAAACTTGGTCCCCAAATCCTCCCTCTGTCCACTGTGCTGTTGTCAGAATCTGCAAGAACAAAGGCAAGGCAGATGGGAGTAAAGATTAACCTGGAAAAGGGAGGGTGGAACAGAAGGCAAGGGGCCATGAGGATTTACCATTAGTTTGGGGGTAGAATGTGGCTCAGGGGTCGAGTACTTGCCTGGCAAGCACCAGGCCCTGGATTTGATCCCTACCACAAAAAACAAAACAATCCTTTGTTTGCCACTCCCAAGAAAGGAGGGGATGGGACTTCCCCAGCCTCAACTGAGTACTCAGTGCATTCCAGTGTGTCCTGTGCAAACACTTGGTGGCCTGTTAGATGAGACAGTGGAGTGCCCCAGCGCGGCTGAGTCCAAGGCCTAATAGCCAGGGCTATCATAGCACTATAGCACTGGCCAATTGGTAGGTTCTAGAGTCAAACCTGAAGATTTGATCCTGGTTTCCGCACAAGACCTTGGGCAAGTCTCCTGACATCTCTTCTGCAAAGCAGGGTTAATCTGTCTCCCTGGCTCTGGCTGGGGACTGGGAGGTGGGGGTATGCTAAGTACTTAACCCAGCACCTGCCAGGGAATCCCTCCGGACACAGCGGCCTCATTACCACCAACTCAGCTTCACTAAGGCACCTCCACCTTGGGTCCTCCCAAGACCTTGGGACACAAGTTTAGTTCTACTCGACTTGGGCTTGTCCCAGTGCTATTCCTCCTGCCCAGGGCTTGCTTCAAGAGAAGCGTGTGGGGCCCTGTTAGGATGTGGTGGCACACGCCTTTAATCCCAGCACTGAGGAGGCAGAGGAGGGAGGATCTCTGTGAGATCAAGGCCAGCTGGTCTACACAGTGAGTTCCAGGCCAGGTGAGGATACAGGGAGACCCTGCCTCAAAAAGACAAGGGGGAAAAGAAGCATATAAAGTGCTAGGTTCCATCCCCAGCACTACAATAGTCCAGGCCTGTAATCCCAGCACTGGAGGGAAGCGGAGGCAGGAAGATCAAGGTCAATTTGTACTATGTGAAACCCTACCTCAACGTAAATGTGTAAATAAATACCTTTACCTCTCTGTCTGTGTGTGTGTGTCTGTCTGTGGTGTTAGAGGGTCCAACCCCAGGCCTTGTGTGTGCTAACCAAGTGTTCTACCACTGAGTCACACACCCAGCCCACAAGACACTCTCAAGTATTTGAGGGGCAGGCTCTGGGCTTTAGAAAGGGCACCTGTCCTGAAACCGGGATTGCCTTCAACAATAAGTACCAAAACCCACAAGCCCTGCAGCCACCTGTAAACTTTTCCCCAGCTAAGGGTTCCACCCAAGCCCATTCCTTTGCTCCAATCATGTCTTCCTCCAGCTGCTGACCAGAAACTTAGGAAAGGGAAACCAGCCAGGGCAAGTCACAGCCTAGCTTACGTGTAATCACCCAATTGGGGGGTCACATCGCTGCCCCACGGCCATCTATCTCTTCAGTCACTCTGGTCTCAGACACTCGGGAGTCTAAAGGTCCTGTCTCAAGGTGCCTTTACCAAGACCCAAAATGGCTGGTTCAGTCCAAGGTCCACACTCCCCAGACCGAAGTTAAGTCACTGCGCCAACCCCTCTGTTGCAAACGGGATGGGCGGAGAGAAAAAAGGAACAGCTTAGAAATGAGGCCACCGCAGTCAGTCCCGCGGCCTGGACTCAAGCTCGGGGATTTTCGGCTTTAGGAAACGCCTGCAGCTCATAGCTTCTTAGTTACGAAATACGGCCGCTGCATCCGTCAATGAGGGAGATGCAATTATCCGGGGGGATCTGCGTCTCCTACCCCGGACCTGCACACACAAGGACCCACTGGAGGGGAACCCCGCCTCTCCGGGGTGGGGATCCCTGGCCTGCTCCTGGGGAGGGGGACCAGCCAGGGTGCGCTCCCCGACAACCCCAGCCTCCGCCCCCGGTCTGCGCCTTCCGTTCGGCTCTCAACCCCTCTCCCAGGCTCCGGGCCCTCCCGCCTCCTCCCGAGCCCCGGAGCCGGACCCTCGGCGGCCAGTGCCCGCCCGCCGGCCCCGCCCGCGCGGCCACCTTCAAGTTCACGGCCGGCAGCTCCATCCCGACCCCGGCGGAGGCACCTGCGCGACGGCGCCGGGGACTCCAGGGCTCCGAACTCAAGGAACAAACTTCCCCGCCCCGCCCCGCGGAACGCGAGGCCCAACCGCGGCTCGGCCTCCGACCACGTGAGGCGGGCTCGCGCGGACACGTGACCGCCGCCGGTTGCTAGGAGATGGCGTCCTGCACGGGCTCAGGCTCCAGACACCGCCCAGGCCTCACCTGCAGCGCTGGAAGCAGGTCAGGATTTCTGCTGCTCAGGATGCAACCTGCTGCCTGGGAAATATCTTTTTTTTTTCTTTTTTAATATTTTATTTATTTTTATTTTATGTGTATGCGTGTATTGCCTGCGTGTAGGTAAGTGCACCCGTGTCGTGCAGTGCCCGAGGAGGTCAGAAGAGGCTGTCGGATCCCCTGGGACGGGAGTTACAGAGAGTTGTTAGCTGCCGTGTGGGTGCTGGGATTCGAACTCGGGTTTTCTGCAAGAACAACCAGTGTTCTTAACCGCTGAGCCATCTCTCCAGCCCCCTGGGACAAATCTTGAACGTGGGCTGGTGGGACCACCTGTAACTGGGAGAGCCTGGGGTATTTGGGCAGAAACTGCTGGTGGAACAACAGGTGGAGTCTGCCCCAGGGCACCCCCCTCTCTCCTGTCACCCTATACTACTTACAATACCAGCCTCATCATCCTTAGGAAAATGAAGAAGTTAATTCATATTCTTAAAGAAAAAATTGGGGGCCAGAGAGATGGCTCAGCAGTTAAGAGCATTGGCTGCTGCTTTTACAAAAGACCTGTGTTCGATTCGCAGGCTAACAACCGTCCATAACTCCAGTTCCAGGGGAATCAGACACCCTCTTCTGACCTCAGCGGTCACTGCACGTATGGGTACACTTACACACGTGCAGGCAATACTCTCATACACATAGAATAAAAATAATAAAAAATTAAAGCCAGGCTTGGTGGTGCATACATTTAATTTCAGCACTGGGGGAGGCAGAGGCAGGCACATCTCTGTGAGATCAAGCCCAGCCTGGTCTACATAGTGCGGTTCAGGTCAGCCAGGACTACATAGCGAGACCTTGCCTCAAAAAAATAAAAATAAGGGAAAAAAGAAAAAGTAAAGAAAAAAAAGAGAAAACAGTTGCAAGCTGGTACTAGAGTAGTTTCAACTATTAGTGAAGTAGAGGCAGGAGGATTCCTTGAGCCCAGTAATTGAAAGCCAACCTGGGCAAGAGTGAGAGCTTGTTTTAAAAACAAAAAGAGGGACTGGGGAGATGGCTCAGTGGTTAAGAGCAGTGGCTGCTCTTGCAGAGGATCTGGGTTCGATTCCTAGCACCCATATGTCTGCGTGGGTGTACTTACCCACATGCAGACAATATGCTCATACATATAAAATAAAAATAATAAAATATAAAACAAGAAAGCGTTGGGCTCTGTGTCAGCGCCTGTCTAGCAGGCTTGAGGTTCCAGAGTCCATCCCCAGCATGGGCAGGGGCAGAGTTTGCATCAGAGCTCCACTAGAATTCAGAATGGCCAGGGCTATGTCTGGAATTTTGTGAATGGCCAATACACAGTGGCTTTAGTACCATCATAGTACAAGGATTCAGCTGCTTGGAGCCCACTTACTCAGCATACCAAATGTTTGAGCAAACTTGTTCTGGAGAGCCAACAGAAAGTCTTCCTTGCACAAGCCCTGAGAGGATTTGAGGAAAAAGGAGGTTTTCTCACATGGGATCTTGAATGAGGATCCTTTCAGGGTACTCTTGTGACTTTTGGTCTCCAGAAGGAACCCGTTAAACTGCCTGAGTGGGCCCAAGGCAGTAATATCCAGACACAATTCCCCAGATTAAAAGGATTTTCTAGCTGGGCAGGGTGGCACACACATTTAATCTCAGCACTCTGGAGGCAGAAACAGGCAGAGACAGGCAGATCTCTGAGTTCAAGACCAGCCTGGTCTACATAGTAAGTTCTAGGCCAGCTGGGACTACAGGGAGAACCTGTCCCAAAAAGACAAAAAAAAAGTGGGGGGGCTGGAGAGATGGCTCAGCAGTTAAGAACACTGTTCTTGCAGAAGAATTTCATTTTACTTTGAGACAGGGTCTCACTCTGCAGTCCTGGCTGGCCTAGAACTCATTATTAGATCTAGTTGGCTGTGAACTCTCAGAGATCTTCCTGCCTCTGCCTCCCAAATGCTGGGGTTAAAGGTGTGTGCCACCATACCTGCTCTGCAGGTCAAATTTAAAGATTTATTTTTGCCAGGAGACAGAGGCAGGTGGATCTCTGTGAGTTTGAGGCTGGCCTGGTCTACCTAGTGAGTTCCAGTCCAGCTGGGGCTACAGAGAGGCTCTGTCTCAAAAAGACCAAAACTTTTTTTCATTTTTATTTATCTGTAGATGCCTGTATGCACATATGTCCTTGGGAGTGAGGAAAGGGTGTTTGATCTCCCAGAGCTGGAGTTACTGGTGGTTGATGAGATGCCCAACTATCTCATCTGAATGCTGGGAACAGAATTTGGGTCCTCTGCAAGAACAACCAGTGCTCGTAAACCAGAGTCATCTCTCCAGTCTCCCACAGGCCCAATTTAATGTCCTATTTGAAAGCGCATCCCTCAGCCTAGGGGATAGGCCAGTCACACATTTACCATTGTAATGGAGAGCAATTTCGTTTTATTTTGAGGCAGGATCTTCTTATATAGTCCAGGATAGCCTGGAACTTGCTATGTAGCTCAGGCTGGCCCCATGCTCAAGATTTTCCTGTTTCAGCCTCCTGAGGACTGGGATTATAGGTGTATGCCATTACATCTTGTTAATTATTATATGATTTCTTTAGCTATAAAAACATAAAAATTAGCCAGGCATGGTGGCACATGCCTATAGTCCCAGCACCCGGGAGGCAGAGGCAGGTGGATCTCTGTGAGTTCAAGGCCAGCCTGGTCTACATAGTGAGTTCCAGGATAGCTGGGGCTACAGGGAGACCCTGCTTCAAAAAGACAAAAAAAAAAACCATAAAAATTATGCACATTAATGGAATGTGCTGTTTCCATGCATGTGTGTATACATTATGTAAAGTTTAATTTTTGGGGGTCTTTTTTTGAGACAGTGTCTCCCTGTAGCCCCAACTGGCCTGGAACTCACTATGTAGACCAGGCTGGCCTTGAACTCACAGAGATACGTGTGCCTCTGCCTCCCAAGTGCTAGGATAAAAGGCATGCACCACCATGCCTGGCTAAATACTTTTTAAATTTTTTAAAAAATTTAAAAGAAAAATAATAAAAGATTTTTAAAAGATTTAAAAGACAGAGGGAGTGAAAAAAACAGCCTTAATTTTTAAATTTACTTTATTTTATGTGTGTGCATGTGTGGGTGCACATACCGTGATACGTATATGGAGGTCAGAGGACAACTTGCAGGAATCCGTTCTCTCCTTCTACCATGTTGGTCCTACAAATTAACTCATGCCTTCCCCCCAGATGGGTCCTGGAAACTAGAGTCCCTGCCCCCCCAAAACAAGCCACAAAACCTACAAAGGTTGTTCACCTGGGTTTGGTTCCAGGCACCCACATGGCAGCTTACAACTGGCTGTAACTCCAGTTCCAGGGGATCCAACACCTACTTTTGACCTCTTCAGGCATTGCATAACATGAGTGCATGTACATACATGCAGGCATACACATAAAATAAAAATAATAAAAGATTTTTAAAAGATTTAAAAGACAGAGGGAGTGAAAAAACAGCCTTAATTTTTAAATTTACTTTATTTTATGTGTGTGTGTGCATGTGTGGGTGCACATACCATGATATGTATATGGAGGTCAGAGGACAACTTGAAGGAATCAGTTCTCTCCTTCTACCATGTGCGTCCTACAAATTAACTCATGCCTTTCCCCCAGATGGGTCCTGGAAACTAGAGTCCCTGACCCCCCAAAACAAGCCACAAAACCTACAAAGGTTGTTCACCCTTCTCACTTGAAGACACTCGTTCCACAGATGGTCCTAAAATTGTAACCCTTAAAATACACACACACACACACACACACACACACACACACACA
>NW_008352717.1:0-6866 GCF_000622305.1 Nannospalax galili | reverse complement strand
CATGAATTTCAACACCAACACACACACACACGCACACACACACACACACACACACACACACACACACACACACATGCACACACACACAGACTGCGGATGTAGCTTATTGGTAGAGTCCTTGCCTAACATCACAAGGCCCTGGGTCTAATCCCAAGCACTTCATAAATTAGGTATGACGGTGCACACCTGTTGTTTCAGTGCTCAGGATGTAAAAGTAGGAGGATCGGGGGTTCAGGATGAGCCTGGACCATATGAGACCCTGTCTCAAAAAAATTGTGATTGGGGAACACAGATGCCTCTATGTGTGGAGGTCAGAAGACAACTTTTAGGAGTCGGTTCTCTCCTTACACCATGTGGGTCCTGGGAATCAGAATTGAACTCAGGTCCTCAGACTCAGTGGGAAGCCACAGAGCCATCTCAGCCCAACCTTGAACTATTTCTTTTAATTTTATTTTATGTGTATGGTTGTTTTGCCTGCAAGTGTGTAAGTGCACCTGTGTCATGCAGTGCCTGGAGAAGCCAGAAGAGGCTGTTGGTTCCCCTGGAACTGGAGTTGCAGATGACTGCCATGTGGGTGCTGGGAATCAAACCTAGGAATCGAACCCAGGTCCTCTGCAAGAGCAACCAGGGGTCTTAACTGCTGAGCCATCTCTCCAGCCTTCATGTCATCTTTTGTGGACAGTCCACTGTATTTAATAAGGATTTCTTGCTGGAGCGTGGGTGGGAGGTTATTTACTGGAGTAGGGCAGTTTATCAGTGGAGAAAATAACACCCCCTCCCCCAACAACTGCAAACTGCCAGTAAGTCCTTCAGCAAGGGATGAGCCTGGTGGTGATGATGAAGGCCCAATCTTGAGCAGGTCTTGTGCATGTAAGCACAGCTGCGGTGAGTTCACAGGCATGCCATGCCCAGGAGACATCTTTCTTCTGCACTCATCCCTGTGCTTTGGCTCTTATACTCTTTCTGCCCCCTCTTCAGCAATGTTCCCTGAGCCTTGGAGGGAGTAACACAGATGTCCCATTTAGGGTAGAGCACTGAGCAGTCACTTATTCTCGGCACTTTGCCAGTAATAGGTTTCTGCATTAACTGCTGCTCGCTGCAGAAGAAGCTACCCTGGGGACTGTGTGGAGACACCAAATGGGAAAGGACTTTAGAATGAGTCCAGCTGTCCTTTGCTCCACAAGGCAGGGACATCAGTGCTGATGTGAGATTCTGTCTCATAAGGAATCACACAAGGGCCAGTCAAGCTGGAAGAAACAGAGAAAATAAATCCGAACTTCATCTGAAGGTCACATTCACCTGTGAGGAAACAGGAACCAAGAAGTACGTCAGAGAAGTGACCTATGGATTGTCTCGGGAGTGGGCTCAGGGCCCTCCCTGAGGAGCTGATATTCACAGACACACTGGCTCTTGGCTTCTTGGCCTTGGGTCTGGTAGGGGTGGAGAGGGCCTAGATGATTGGTCAGAGCTGTTCTTTGTCCTGTGGACATGGTCTTCTTGCTCTGACCAACATCCAGCAATAGTGGAAAATGGGGCAGGAGAGGATGGAGGAGTGGAAAGGGACCACGGAGGACTGGAACCAGTTGTACACGGGGCTCTCCTAGGCCCCCAGCCCTTTTCCCTCGGAAGGAGGCTTTTCAGGGGCAGGGGGGACCTGGGCCTGGAGGGAGTCTGTGTGCTTTGCTCTTCTACCTCTTCTTCCTGGGCTTTCTGAGTGGTGCGGCCACTGATGGATGTGTGAAAGTCCTTCTCCAGAGGAGACTTGCTTTTATGACTAGTCAAAAGTGTGGGGGGGTAGAATTCTGTAACCTGAAACATTTGTACCAAAGGCACAGAACTTGAAGTTCCAGTAATATCCACCACTGTCTTAAAAAATAATGTTTTAAACATTTGTTTGTGTGGGGTATGGCAAAGTGCATGTGGATACAGGTCAGAGGACAACTTGTTGGAGTTGGTTTTCTGCTACCGTGTGGGGTCCAGCAGTTTAACTCAGGTCCTTAGCTTGGTGGAAAGCACCTTTCCCATTGAGCCATCTTGTGTCCCCATAATTCTTTTTGTTGTTGTTGTTGTTTTGTTTTTTGAGACAGGATCTCCCTGTAGCCTCATCTGGCCTGGAACTCACAGAGATCCACCTGCCTCTGCCTCCCAAGTGCTGGGATCAAAGGCATGCGCCACCATGCCCAACTACCCATAATTCTTTTTAAGTTAGCACATACAATAATGGATTTTCTTTTGTCTTTTTGAGACAGGGTCTCCCTGTAGCCCCGTCTGTCCTGGAACTCACTATGTAGACCAGGCTGGCCTTGAACTCAAGAGATCCACCTGCCTCTGCCTCCCAAGTGCTGGGATTAAAGGTGTGCACCACCACGCCCGGTGACAATAATGGATTTTTTAAAAAATTTATTTTATTAATTTTAGATTTATTTTTATTTATGTGTCTGTGTGTATGTATGCACATATGTATACAGGTACCCAAAGAGACCAGAAAGAGGCATCAGATCTCATGGAACTGAAGTTACAGTTGATTGTAACCACCCAGTGTGGATGCTGGGAACCAAACTTGGGTCCTTTGGAAGAGCAGAAAGTGCTCTTAAACACTGAGTCATCTCCTAGCTTCCACAGCAATGGATTTCACTGTGACATTTTCTATTAATTAATTAACTAATTAATTTATGCGCATGTGTGTATATACACTCATGCCATAACGTGTGTAGAGGTCAGAAGACAACTTGCCGGAGTGAGTTCTTTCCTTCCACCCTGTAGGTCCCAGGGATTGAACTCTGGTTGATCAGGCTCAGCAGTAAGCACCTTTACCTACTGAGCCACCTCGCCAGCCCTCATTGTGGCATTTTCCTACTTCTCTGTATTTGTTCTTATTTGCTTCTCCTCTCTGTGCCCATCCCTGTCCCCCAACCACTGACATTTACAGACCTCAGCTAGGCCCCAAGGAGCTCTTCTTGGAGCCTTAATCTATAGGAAATGTTCCTGTCACGCGGCCACTTTGTGGGTTTCAGGTGTGACACCATCCTGGACAAGGGTGTCTGGGGTGGTCTATCCTTTGAAGTTCTGTTGTTTCTTGGATCCTAGGTGATTGCAGGTTTAGGCCGGTGACTGAAGGAGTCCTTGAGGTGCCTGCCACTTGGGGAGTCAAAGCAGGACAGGGAGAAAAGCTGACAACAGGGGCCCTTGGTTACTCTTCTCTTTTTGCCTCTAAGGGGAATGAGATCGACTGGATATCCTGAGTGCAGAGAATAACAGGTGACCCACAGTGAAAGAGGCCGAGAGGCCAGGTGCTCATCCTGCTTGTGGGGCCCAGTGAGGCGTCAGTGCTGTTTAGCAAAAATGGCCTCTTAAGTGCCTGTTTCCAGGTCCAATGAAAACTATTTCAAGGTGAGGCTCATTCTGCCAGAGGCCTTCTGCTGTCACTTAGCAATAGTACCAGCTCCCTCCAAAGACTCAAGTCAGGCAGAGGACCCAAAAGCCAGGAGGAAAGATAGGTGGGGAAATTGCCTCTGCCCCACTGTGTTCCAGGAAACCAGTCAGAAGGAAGGTGGACACGAGGGACCATTGCCCAAGAGGAAGGGCCACCAGCTGCTCTCCAACCCTCTGCTCTGTGGCTTTTTCTTCATAAATTTATCCGTGCAAGGCAATCCTCGATTTCATTACACAATACTTTGCATAACTGTATGCAAATGCCTGTGCACATGACTATATGTGTGTGTTCATATGTCCTTCTCCACTAAGCACCTTGTTCCAATTGTACTCTGGCCCCCAGGCCAGGTCCTCCCTGAAGGCATTTGCTCCTCCCAACCTCCCCCTGGTCAGCCCCACCACTTCAGGACTTCAGGCCTTCCCTCTGTCTGGCCTCCCATCTTTCCATGAGGATGGTGCTGGAATTTCCGGGAAGACCCTCTGTGGCCCTGGTCCCTGTGACCCCAAGTTGCGCATCTGTGACCAGCCTATCTGGGTGTTCCCTTTCCCTGTGTCTGATCTGCATTCTCCAGTCAGCCTGCTTCCCGTGCAGGAGGTGGTTAGGAGCTGGAGCCTGAGTTTGTATCCAGGCAGCTGGAGATAACCAAAGAATGAGGAAGAGAGGGAGGAGACCTCCTGATCCCACTAGGTGAAAAGTACTTCCCAGGAGTATCCTGTGGGGTCAGCCGCAGAGGAAGGTGGAACTTCTGGTTACAGGCAGGGTGTGGGGCGGTCAGACAGGATGTGTGTGCGAGAGCTCCAACTCAGTGCTGGATGAACTTGTACCATTTGAGAAGTCAGAGGCTGCATGGGCTCTCTGACAGACTTGGGCGGGGTCTCTGATTCTGCTGTCTACTAGCTTAGCACCACTTTGGCTAAGTGACCTATATTTCTCTGTATCTTAGTCTCTCTTCTCTGCAAAGGGGCTCTTTACTATTTCTAATTACACAGGAGTTGGGGGCTCTGTGCAATGAATAGGGGCTGTCCTAATCAGCTTTTTATTGCTGTGAGTAAAACACTGACCAAAAGCAACCTGAGGAGAAAAGGGTTTATTTGACTTACAGCTCATAGTCCATTTTCCAGAGAAGCTGAGGGAAGAATTCAGGGCAGGAACCTGAAGGCGGGAGCTGAAGCACAGACCACAGAGGAACTCTGCTTACTGGCTTGCTCCCTTGGCCTGTGCTCAGCCTTCTTTCTTATACAGCCCAGGCCCACCTGCTCAGGGGTGGTACCACCCACCATGGGTTAGGCCCTCCTACGTCGCTCAACATTCAAGAAAATACCACAGACATGTCCCAGGCCAATCCAATAGAGGAAATTCCCCAGTTGAGGGCCCCTCTTCCCAGGTATGTCAAGTTGACTACTAAAGCTATCTAGCACAGGGGCCTCGGGTGGGTTTGCATGAATGAATTAACCATCTGTCCCTGACACTGATACAAGGTTAAGGTTGAGGACACAACATACAGAGCTGCACAGACCAGTCACCAGGACCAAAGAAGTCCAGATGTCCTGCCTGTGGTCCCCCAGGCATGTACCTAGGAATTTTGGGACATGTGTATGCAGAGGTAAGGCTGAGAGAAAGATGGAAGAGGAGACACCTCTGTACAGTGATCTCCGCTCCCTGCCTGTTATCCTCAAAGGTTAACGAAAATTGCTACAGGGTAAGGCTTATCCCAGTGGGGCCTCCTCAGTTGCTTAGCAATAGTGCCAGGTTCCTCCAAAGACCAGAATACTCAGGTCAGGCAGTGGGACACCCACCCAAAGAGCCAGATGGAAAAGGCAGACTCTCCTCTCTCCCCAGGCCAGCACTGACTGGGATTTTATATCCTAGGCACTCCAAGTTTGGGATAACGCCATCAACTGCCGCCACCACCCAAGGCTTGAAGATGACCAACAGAGCAAGGAAGCCCAGAGCTTCGCGGCCTGCCACAGAAACTCTGCTACATGCCTGGTGCTGGGCTGGGGAGCCAAGCTCTGAAGACTCCATTGTGGACACTTTTCTGTGTTGAAGACTTTAGGACCCAAAATGGAAGTCTTGGAGAACTCTACCTTTAAGCAACATGAACTTCTGCCTGCATTTCTGGCCTGACGGCCTGTTCTACAGATTGCAGACTTGCCAGTCCTTATGATCTTGACAGCCAAGTCCTTAAAGTAAATCTCTGTGTGTGTTGATATGTGTACACATAGACATATATGTGTGATATATAAACATATAGCTATTTAAAGGTATATGACTATGAGCATCTATTGGTTCTTTTCTATTTTTTTGTGTTGTCTTGAGACAGGGTCTCATGTAGACCAGGCTGGCCTCAAACTCATTAGGCAGCCGAGGATGACCTTGAACTTCAGATCCTCCTGACTTTACCACCTGAGTCCTGGGATTAAAGGCATTGTTCTACCATGCTCAGTTTGGGTTCTGTTTCTTTATCAAACTGATAGATGTAGCCCCCTGACCCTCTAGATTGTACCCAGGCTGCTAACATTCTGTAGTTTTGGATTTGATTGGTCTTGGCTCTTTAGCTCAGGACCACTCTGATCTGTATTACTAGAGATGGATTAAAGTTAACATCTCAGAGCAGAAAGGGTCTTTGAAAACCAATAGGCCTTTCTGCAACCATTGACCAGAGGTCAGCAGTGGGTGGGCAAACTACAGCCTATGGGCCAAACCTGGCCACTGATCTTTTATGTCAAAAAATTGTTGTTGTTTTGTTTTGGGGTAGGGTTTCACTATGTAGTTCTGGCTGTCTTGAGACTTGCTATGTAGACCAAGCTAGTCTGGAACTCATAGAGCTCTGCCTGCCTCTTGAGTGCTGGGAATATGTCAATAAAGTTTTATTAATAAGCACACAGTTGTGCTCACATGTTTTCAGTCATATGCTTCTGTGCTGCTGCCTGAGGGCAGAGCTGAGTAGTTGAGACTTATGATGTCTATAGGAAGGGGACTTTCTGTACTTGGTTCCTAGCAGGACATTCTTGACCCACTGAACAGGGGACATTGAGTCCTAGGAGAGGTTTGATACAGTACTTTGCAGTCCTAAGTTGTCAAACAGGCTAAGTCCCAAGTGCACCTCAGAGACACTGAGCCAGAGGCCCCATGGGTTCAGAGACCCACAGTGCTCCTTAGAGGATTCTGGGGCTGGAAAATGCTCATGCTTTTTTTTTTTTCCGGTCTTTTTGAAGCAGGGTCTCCCTGTAGCCCCAGCTGTCCTGGAACTCACTATGTAGACCAGGCTGGCCTTGAACTCAAAGAGATCCACCTGCCTCTGCCTCCCAAGTGCTGGGACTATAGGCGTGTGCCACCATGCCTGGCCTTCTCATGCTTTTTTTAATGATTTAATGATTTAATGATTATGGAACTTGCTGTACATGCTCAGTTTATTACTACTACTTTTAGG
>NW_008352716.1:0-2978 GCF_000622305.1 Nannospalax galili | reverse complement strand
ATACTCAGAATCTCCACACTGATGCCGGCTACTTCTTTACCTGGGGTGGGAGGATGTGTTTGTAATTTGCTGCGGAGTTGCCTACCCCACATGGACTTTGGTTTGCAGTATTCTGTTACCCTTTCTGAAGTTAATTTTCAGGGTTGTTGTTGTCAGTCTAGAGTGCCTGTTTAAAAATCTTGGAAGATATGTATTTATTTTATGAATTCTGAACAAAATCAGCAAGAAAAATCCATACTGGCAAGGTATAATTTTTCAGTTTATGTATTTTAGCTTATCGTGCAGTTTACAAGTAGAATAAATCAGGATACTGAAATTTATTTTGTGTGCGTGTATGTGGGCTCACACTTGTCACTATGTGGACAAGGTCAGGAGCCCTGATTCTCTCCTTTAGCTTCCTGGCCTCTAGGGGATCCTGTTTGTTTGTTTGTTTGCTTGTTTGAGACTGGGTCTTATGTAGTCCTGGCTGTCTTGGAATTCCCTAAGTAGACCAGGTTGGCCTCAAACTCAAAGAGATCTGCCTGCCTCTGCCTCTGAGATTTCTTAGGAATTGATGTAGAATTCCCCAAGGTTTGGAATCACCCCTTCAGATGAGGTGGAATCTTCAACTTTGCTGAGAACCTGACTTATTAAATATTTGATAATGAAGGAACAAATATAGTCTGTCGTCAGTGGTGGACTGTCATACTTTCTCCTTTGGTGGCTTAATTTAAATGTTGAGCCTAGATCTACTACAGCCTCTCTCCACTGCTGATCGCTTTGCAGATCATTCTTAGGCTCCCCTTTTCTTCCATGGGTAGAAGAGTGCAGCTATCTCCCCAAAGTTCCCTTCCTTCACATGCTTATGACATTGAATGGTCATGACTATGCTAAGTCAAGCAGAGAAAGTATTCAATATGTGATCATAAATTGATCAAAGTCGTTTGTAAATAACTTTGGTAGCATCAGTAAAATCAAGAGCCTTTGCTTGGAATATAAAAGCTTACAAAAATGGTTTGCCGTTGTTGATTTTCTGAGTCAGAGCTGCAAGCAGACTTGCTTGTAAGATTGCCATCAGCATAGTTGAGCATCATTCTATAATGAAGTGTAAAGTTTAAATTTGTGTGTGTGTATGTGTGTGTGTGTGTGTGTGTGTGTGTGTGTGTGTGTGTGTGTGTGTGGGCCTGGAACACTCACCAGAACCTTCTGCTTCTCACAGTGCAGGGCCTGTACTCATTTCCGGGGCAGCAGGGGGTGTGTGTGCACTTTCTTGGTAGTCTAGTTTGCTTTGAAGAAGCTCCTGTTGATGGGGCAGGAACAGATCTAGGCTTGTTCTGGGCAGAAGCAAAGGCAGTGGTGGGGGAGGTGCTGGGGAAAGCTGGATCCAAGATCCAGGAGCAATTCACATTTACCTCCAAGTGATGGACTAAGTGCGTGGCAGTGGCCAGTGCTTTCGTCACCTCTCCAAATCCTCGTGCTCTGTGGTACTGCCGTGCCCTATATTCCTCTGACCTACTTGAATTATCCTCTTTCAAGCTACTCTTCAGAGCTGATTCAAGACCTGGCCTCTGAAAAACTACTATAAAGTTCCACATTATTTGATGGTCCCAGGTGACATCTCAAGCCTGTTCTCAGTGTGGGATGATTCATTCGGCTAACTAATTACTATCTTGGAAGTTCAGAGGTTCATGAAAAGATCAGAATAAGAGAAAGACAGAATGCTTCAGTGGAAAAATATCTTTGCAGTGAGAGACTGCCAGCCTTGGGCAAGCTATGATAACTGAGCCCCCAGTTACTTTGTTTTTGTGCTTACTTTAGGGAACTGAAGTAAGAACTGAACTGAAGTAAAGAGTGTATAAAATGTTGTCTACATATTGAATGTACATTGAATATATGCTAGCATTTATTAATATTGTAATTTTATAGATGATCTTAGGCTAATTTTTTGTTCTACTTTTTGAGACAGGGTCTCCTGGCAGCTCCTGATGGCCTGGAACTCACTATGTAGACCAGGCTGTGTGGGAAACTCTGCTTCCTTGTATCCACTACCCATGGCTCTTATCTTTCTGCACCTCTTCTGCAATAATCCCTGAGCCTTGGGTGACATAGGTTTGACACAGAAGTCCTACTCAGGATAAGCACTCTGTAGTCTCTTGTTCTTTGTTCTTCGGCCGGTTGTGTCTCTCTGGCTTAATCACCATCTGCTGCATGAGGAAGCTTCTTTGGTGAGCGTTGAGAGATGCACTAATATTCTTTCTGCCTGTTCCAGGATGTTCCCTGAGCCTTAGGTGTAGAGGTTGCATTGTAAGTGTGTCACTTAGGGCTGGGCACCTCACAGACACTTATTCTCTGCGTTTGACCAGTTGTGAAACTTTATAATAATCTCCATCTGTGGTAAAAAAGAAGCTTCTTTGATGAGTGGTGAGAGGCACACTTGTCAGGCTCACCAGGAGCTCTCTAGCAGCTTGTCCTGGCCTAGTACAGCAGGAAGATTGGGACTTTTCTTAATAAATAAGGAAATAAGGGGTGTTGGAATACTGGGTAGGCAATTACAAGTCTGTAACATTGATACAAGATGAGACTATTTCTTAGTTCTTTGGAGAATGGTAAGAGGCAATGGTTATAATGGGTAGCTCTCTCTCTCTCTCTCTCTGTGTACATGCACATATACAATAATGCATATATGTTTGAGAATGTATTAATAACAACCTTCTAGATAACTAGGTGGCTGGAGGGCATTAAATAACAAAGAGTGTCTTCCCCGAATATAAGGACTTCAGGCATGAAATTAGAGTACTATTGATATTTCTATATAGGTCTTGAGGGAGGTCATATAGATGGCTAGATTTAAATCCCACAGTAATCCTGGGAGATAAAAAGGACTAATTATTTAGTTCTCATTGATGAGAACGCTCATAAATTATAAACCCCTGCCTAAGATAGCATGTCCAGTTAGTACAGAGTCATTCTAGACCTTCTGGTCCTAGTCCATCTTCTTC
>NW_008352715.1:1513627-1530163 GCF_000622305.1 Nannospalax galili | reverse complement strand
AGAATCAGAAACTACAAAGGAAATTCGCATGTCAAAGTCACAAAGAAAAAATAGTAAGATGAAAAACCAAAATAATATATCCCCACTAAGTACCAATAGTCCTCTAAAGGAGTACAAGGAGAACTCCCTAGAGATAATACAGGACATGGAACTCAAAAGAACAATTATAAACATAAAAGAATTCAGTGAATTTAAAGAACACACAAAGAAATAAAGAACTGAAGGAAGATAGGGATAAACTTCTGAATGAATTCAGAAAAGAGTTAGCAATATTGAAGAATACTCAGGCTGCAGTGAAGAAGGAAGTGAAACACCCAGTAAGCCAATTAGAAACGACAGGAGAAAGCCTCGCCAATAGGATGAATGAAATGGAAAACAGAATATCAGGACTGGAAGATAAAGTGGACAAATTAGACCACTCAAGCAAAGATTATGAAAAATTAAAAAAAACACAAGAATGGAATATGCAAGAATTGTGTGACACCATAAAAAAAAACAAAATTACCAATCATAGGCATACAGGAAGGAGAAGAATATCAAGATAATGGTATGGACCAGATCTTCAATAGGATTGTAGAAGAAAATTTTCCAAAATTAAAAAAAGACATGACCAAACAAATACAAGAAGCATATACAACACCAAATAGACAGGACCAGAAAAGAAACGCTCCACAGCACATCATAGCAAAAACACTAAACGTTCAGAACAGAGACAATACTGAAAGCTGCAAAAGAAAAACAACAAATCACATATAAATGAAAACCCATCAGGATTACAGCTGACTTTTCAGTGCAAACTATGAAAGCCAGAACGGCCTGGACCAAAGTATTCCCAGCTCTAAATGACCACAGATGCCACACCAGATTACTTTACCAGCCAAAATATCTATCATAGTTGAAGGGGAAAGAAAAATCTTCCATGACATAAATAGGCTGAAAGAATTCATGTCCAGAATACCAGCCCTTCAGAGAGTTCTTGATGCAATACAAAGAGCTGAAGAAAGGAACAACTATACCCCAGGGGCGACAGAAAGAAATTTAATGAAGGTATAACTGTGGAAATGCACAGCTATATCAAGAATGTGAAGAGACATTAAAATGACAGGATTCAATACACATCTTTCATTAATAACTTTAAATATTAACAGACTGAACTCCCCAGTCAAAAGATACAGACTAGTTGCATGGATTAAGAAACAAACCCCATCATTTTGTTGTCTGCAAGAAACTCATCTCACTTTCAAGGACAGGCACTACCTTAAGGTAAAAGGATGGAAAAAAATATACCAAGCAAATGGTACTAAAAAAAGCAGGCATTGCAATTCTAATATCTGATAAAATAGACTTTAAACTAAAACTAATCAGAGGAGACAAAAATGTCCAATTCATTCTGATCAAAGGAAGAATAAATGAAGATGATATTACAATCATGAACATATATTCACCAAACTCTGGTGCACCCAACTTCATAAAAACAGTACTACAGGACTTTAAGACCCATATTAATCCCAACTCATTAATAGTAGGGGACTTCAAAACCCCATTGTTATCATTAGATAAGTCAACAGGACAGAGAATTAACAGAGAGACATCTGAATTAAACAATACCATATATCAAAAGGACCTAACAGACATCTACCAAATATTCCACCCAAGCACCAAAAAATATACTTTCTATCTCACTAATGTAGAATTTATTATAACTCTATACAGTCAAAATGTACAGTGAGGCAGTGATAGTCCAACAAATACAAAAAGATTGAAATAATTCCACGCATTCTAACAGACCACAATACAATAAAGCTTAAAATCAACACCAGAAGAAACCCCAGTAACCACATGAACACATGGAGATTAAACAACACACTCCTGAATGATGAATAGGTCAAAGGAGAAATTAAGAAAGAAATAAAAGTATTCCTGGAACTAAACGAAAAGGACAACACAAAACCTCTGGGACACGCTGACATGAGTCCTTAGAGGGAAGTTTATAGCTCTAAGTGCCTACATCAAAAAATCGGAAAGAACACAAATAAATGGCTTAACATTGCAACTGAACACACTTGAAAAGCAACAACAATGAAACCCAAACCCAGCAGACAAGAAGAAATAACAAAAATCAGAATGTAAATTAATGAAAAAGAAACAAAGAAAACAATACAAAGAATCAACAACTCCAAGAACTGGCTCTTTGAGAAGATAAACAAGATTGAGAGATCGCTAGCTCAGTTAACCAAAAGAAAGAAAGAGCACCTCCAAATCAACAAAATCGAGATGAAAGAGTAAACATCACAACAGACACCAAAGAGATCCAGATCATTATAAGAGAATACTTTAAAAACCTATATGCTACTAACTTTGAAAACCTAAAAGAAATGGATGGGTACCTAAAAGCATGGGAACCACCAAAGCTAAACCAAGAAGAGATTAACAGCTTAAACAGACCCATAACATATAAGTAAATTCAAACAGTAATACAAAACCTCTGGACTAAAAAAAGCCCAGGACCAGATGGATTTACAGCAGAATTATACCAGACATTTAAAGAGGATGTACATCCAATACTACTTAAGTTATTCAAAATGATAGAAACAGAGGAAGAACTTCCAAATTCCTTCTCTGAAGCCAGCATCACTCTAATACCGAAGTCAGGTAAAGATACAACCAAAAAAGAAAACTATCGACTGATATCTTTAATGAACATAGATGCAAAAATTCTCAACAAAATACTTGCAAACCGCATACAGACACAAATCAAAAAGATCATCCATCATGATCAAGGCGGCTTTATTCCAGAGATGCAGGGATGGTTCAATATATGTAAGTCAATAAATGTCATAAATCATATAAATGGGCTCAAAGACAAGAACAACATGATCATCTCAATAGATGCAGAGAAGGCCTTTGACAAAATTTAACATGCATTTATGTTCAAAGTCATGGAAGGAATTGGAATGGAGGGAACATATCTCAACGTAATTAAAGCCATATACAACAAACACAGCAGCATCATTCTACATGGAGAAAAACTGGAAGCATTTCCATTGAATTCAGGAACCACACAAGGCTGTCCACTATCTCCACTCCTCTTTTACATAGTGTTTGAAACCCTTGCAAGAGCAATAAGAGAAGAGAAAGAAATTAAAGGAGTAACTATTGTAAAAGAAGAGATCAAATTATCCCTTTTTTGCAGATGACATGATATTATATCTAAGAGATGCCAAAAATTCTACAAGAAAACTCCCAGAAATTATTAACATGTTCAGTAAAGTGGCAGGTTACAAAATTAATCTACAAAAGTCTGTAGCCTTTCTATATACCAATAACAAGCAATCAGAGAAATAGTACATGGAAACACTCCCCTTCACAATAGCTGCAAAAAAATAAAACATCTGGGAATAAACCTGACCAAAAACATTAAAGACCTCTACAAAGAAAATTTTAAATCCTTAAAGAAAGAGATTGAGGAAGACAACAGAAGACGGAAAGACTTTCCTATGCTCATGGATTGGAAGAATTAATATTGTGAAAATGACCATCCTACCAAAAGACATTTATAGATTCAATGCAATTCCAATAAAAATCCCCATGACATTTTTCACAGAGTGGAAAAAACCATCCTAAGATTCATATGGAAGCACAAAAGACCTCATATAGCCAAAGCAACCCTGAGCACTAAGAGCAATGCTGGAGGGATTACTATACCAGATATTAAACTGTGTTACAAAAATATAGTCATAAAAACAACATGGTACTGGGCACATTGTACTTCCCTCCATAGACTCATAGATCAATGGAACAAAATTGAGGGTCCAAATATGAGTACATTTAATTTCAGCCACCTGATATTAGACAAAGGAGCCAAGAACATTCACTGGAGGAAAGACAGCATGTTTAGCAAATGGTGCTGGTAAAACTGGATCTCCACATGTGGAAGAATGAAACTAGACCCCATCTTTCACCTTGCACAAAAGTCAGCTCTAAACAGATCAAAGACCTCAAAGTGAAGCCTGAAACTCTGGAACTGTTAGAAGAAAACATTGGCAATAACCTACAAGATATAGGTGTAGGAAAGGATTTTCTAAATCAGCCATCAACTGCTCAGGAAACAAGGTCAAGAATCAACAAATGGGACCTCATTAAACAAAAAAGCTTCTGTACAGCAAAAGAAACAATCAAGAAAGTGAAGAGAAAACCCACAGAATGGGAGAAAATCTTCACCAGTGACACATCTGACAGAGATTTAACATCCTGAATATATAATGAATTCAAAAAACAGAGAATCAAGACAGGAAGCAACCCAATTAAAATATGGGCTAAGGAGCTGAACAGAGAGTTCTCAAAAGAAGAAATAAAGATGGCTAAGAAGCATTTTAAAAGGTGTTCAACATCACTAGTAATTAGGGAAATGCAAATTAAAACCACTTTAAGATTTCATCTTATCCCAGTCAGACTGGCTAAGATAAGAGAACAAATGATACCAAATGATGGAGAGGATGTGGGGAAAGGGAAACACTCATCCACTGCTGGTGGGCCTGCAAACCTGTTCAACCCCTGTGGAAAGCAGTGTGGAGAACTCTTAAAACTAAAAATGAACCTACCATTTGACCCAGTTATACCACTCCTTGGCATATACACAAAGAACTCATCCTATTGCAGAGACACTTGTATGTCCATGTTTGTTAATGCTCTTTTCACAATAGCTAAGAGATGAAAGCAACCTAAGTGTCCCTCAACTGATGAGTGGATAATGAAAATATGGTTCATTTTTACAATGGAGTTTTACTCAGCAGTAAAGAAAGATGAAATCATGAAATTTGCAGGTAAATGAATGGAACCAGAAACTGTTATACTAAGTGAAGTAACACAGACTCAGAAAAAAAATAAACGGCATATATTTTACCTCATATGTGGATCCTAGCACCAAATCCTTATAAGTGAATATGTATCCAGAAATAACTATAGGAACCAGGATAATGAAGAGGAACTAGGGAAGTAAAGGAAAAGAGAATCTGAAAGAGAAGAACAGTAGAAAACAGATGTTAACAAGGGATAATGGGGTTATTTTAAGGGGAGGGGGGAGGGAAGGTTATACAAGGAACCTAGGGGATAAAGGGAAAGAAGGAGCTCAAGAGAGATGGGAGCATAGGATAAGGGTATTACTAAGGGAGAAATGGGAAAAGAGGGGCACCTTAAATGGGAAAACTATGGTGGAAGGGTTAGGCGATGTGAGAGATAATGCCTAGCTAATTTTAGAAAACCAGAGGGAATCATATTAGGCCAACAACCTACTGAAAAATTATACGTACAACCAGATCAAAGAAGGTTATATATTCCTAGGCAATGTTTATCTGAGAACATTTGGTCTTTGCCTAAGCTCCATCTACAAGGCATATGGTAATTAAAAGTACCAGACTGGTAGAACTAACCTTCTTGGATGTTTAACAACTATACTTGGAGGCCTATACTAATTTGGTCAGGGGGACATAAAGGACAGTTTTTGCTCCTTGGCCTCCTAGGTCGACTAAGTTCCAGGGGACTATGAGCATCTCTGAAAATGTCTTGTAACTGTGGTGAATCACCTGTCATCTTGCCAAGGAAGCCATGGAGACTCCACCAAATGGACCTGAACCAGTGTCCAGTCTACAAAGAGGAGGATCTACGCTGAGAAATCATTTCCTCCATGCTTCCAAGTGAAGCCAGTCATGCTGAGCAGGGCCATTGACTTATCTTCACATACGCAGAACTGGTAAAAGAAAAGAGCCAGGGGCTCCTCCCAAGCCCGTGTTACCCCTGAGGAATAGATCCTCAAATGACCTTAAGAGTAAAAATAAATTGTTTTATCTGGGCCAACTGTAGGTCTTAAACACCCAAAAGAAAGTATAACCAAAGATTAATAGGGTCAATGTAATTTTTTTTTTGTCTCTTTTGAGTCCATATGTATAGCTAAAGGCTATATAACAAGAAACAATTCCAGACAGGAGATAATTTCCTTTTTGTTATCGGCCAAGGTGGCGTAAGAGATGCCTAGACAGTAACCCAGCATAGAACTGGGAAAATGAACAGCAGACCCCAATCTTATCTAAAGGGATATTGACAACTGATTGCTGCTAGATGAGGAACAGCCAATTTTTCTAAAACAAAGATTTGTAAATAGACTGACTAGATTCAGCAGACGGACAAGCACTGGAGAATGGCTGGGGTTGTTGACAACACAGTGGACAGTAACATGGATGACAAAGTATATGGGCCCCAGTACGTGGGAGGGGGGAGGCTATGGGAGGGTGCCATTTGGGAAGTGGGTATATAGATGAATAAAATTGTGTGGGATGTTCTTATGATATACACACAGAAAAAAACAAATTAATAACCATATTGGAGGAGGAAGCATAAAAATTCACTTCATGTTAAATATTAGAGGTTATAAACATTACCAGTGAAACCTACCTGATGACTTTATATCCATACTCAGATACTAAGGATCCAAGTGTAACTGACTGTGACTAGTAGTCATCAGATACATAGAGATTAAAGACACACAAACATCTAAGTGTTAGCAGCATTAAAAATGCAGGAAACAGCATATTTTAAAATGAAATGGAGCTCTTCTTTAAAGGGTAAAAACTCATTCAATTTTATATCTTACAGGCTTTATACTGAGTTCAATATTGTATAACTGCATTAATTCAACTGTGAATCTAAAAATTTACAGCCGCTTTTGAAAGAGATGTATCCTTGCTCTGGACTGTGTTACTGAATATGTTAAAGCAGTAATGAAATGCTTCTTGAATCATGTGGTTATTAAATTTTTTTTAAATTAAAAAAACAATTCTTCAAAGCATAAAAATTTACTTAATTATTTTATATCCATGCTCAGATGCCAAGGATCTCAGAGTAACTACTGTGACTAGTAATAATCAGATACATAGAGATTAGAAATACATATGCAAACATCTTAGTGTTAATGGCATTAAAAATGAATTTTTCTGTATGAAACTATGTATTTTAATAATGAAATGGAGACCATTTTTAAAGGTTAAAACCTCATTTAATTTTGTATCTTATAGGGTTTCTACTGAGTACAATATTGTATAACTGTATTAATTCAACTGTAAATCTAAAAATTTACAGCCAATTTTGAAAGAGATGCATCTTAGCTCAGAAAATTGTTATTGAATATGTCAATGCTGTTGTAATGAAATGCTTCTTCTAACTATGTGGTTATTAAATAAATAATTTTAAAAAAATCTCAAAGTGGTTTTAATTTGAATTTCCCTGGTGACTAAAGGTGTTGAACATTTAAAAAATATGTCTCAGCCATTTGGGTTTCATCTTTTCAGAACTCTCTGTTAATTTCCTCACCCCAATTTTTAATTTAGTTGTTTGGGTTTTTTGATGTTTATTTTTCTGAGTTCATGTATATTCTAGATACCCTCTGTCAGAAGTATAGCTGGTAAATATTTTTACCCATTCTGTGGGTTACCTCTTTACTCAGATGATGAGGTCCTTTGGTGAATGGAAGCTTTTTAATCTGATGAAGTCCCATTTATCAATTGTTGGATTTAATGCTTGCACTACAGGAGTCCTGTTCAGAAAGTTCTTCCTTGTGCCTGTAAGTTCCAATATATTTCCTACTTTCTCATCTTTCTGATTCAGGGTTTCGGGTCTTTTTGAGGTCCTTGAGCCATTTGGAGTTGAGTTTTGGGCATCATGAGAGATAGAGTCTAGTTTCATTTCATTTTTTTTTATATGTAGCTATCTAGTTTGACCAGCACCATATCTTTGAACAAATGTTGAACAAAATGTCTTTTCTCCAGTGTGTATTCTTGGCTTGTTTGTTAAAAATCAGGTGGCTGTAAATGTATAGACTTAACGTGGGTTCTCAGTTCTATTATTGGTCAACTGGTTTGTTCTTATGCCAGTACCACTTTCTGATTGTATTTTTTTTAATTACTATAGCTCTGTAGTATAAATTGAGATCATGGATGGAGTAAATAATACCAAAGGGCTTTAGAAAAAGTAATATGGAAACTTACCAGTATAAAAACTTCTTAAAGTATATACATAAACAATAGAAAAAGAGATTAAAAGGAGTTACCCTATCACAGGGGAACATTGTCCCTACTAGACCCCATAGGGTAGCAAAGAAAAAGTCCAATGCCAGGAATGGACTCCCTCTTCTGAAACTGTTGACCAAGGGTCCCATAGACCCTCCAACAACACTGACCATTGCTCTTGCTCTTGGTTACCTACCAGAACTTGGTGATGAGACCCTGTTACTAAAGACATGAGCTGTACACGAGCTGTAGAAAAAAAGGGAGAAATCAAGCTGGTACTGACTTCAAAGCTTCCACTCTACTGGCTAGCTTTCATAGTGCTAGAAGATACTATGCATGTTACAAGAATGGAAAAGTAATTGTCAACCTTACCCAGCTGTGAATCCTGTGAGTTACAACAACTGGTCTTGCAAGATACACCCACTGATGCAAAAGTGGCATGAATGTTATGGGAGTAAATAACCACCTTCTGACTGGATTTAAGATCCATTTCACAAAATGGAACACATACTTGATACTGATATCAGGCCTAGGAATCTGTTTTTAGACAGGTTACAGGTCATAGAGGAGAGCCTACTATTATTATTCTCCTAAATGGACATATATAAACCAACTCCTAATGACTTATTGTTATACCCATAAATTAATGCATCTCTCAGCTCCCAGCAGAGAAGCTTCCTTATGCAGCAGATGGTGATTAACACAGAGACCCACAAGTGGCCAGTGTGCAGAGAATAAGAGGCTGAAGAGTGTTTATCCCTAATTAGGACACCTATATCAAGCTTCTGCCTCTCAAAGCTCAAGGATCATTGGTGAAGAAAGCCTGGGAAGACTGTAAGGTGGTGGATGATCACAAGGAAATCACAAGGAGTTTTCCAGACAGCTGGTTAGTTACTTGTATGAACTCACAGCAATGGTGACAGCATGTAGAAATCCCACAAAAGCTCAAGTCAGATGAAATCCCAGCCTGGACATGGGAATGTGGGTTAAAAACTCCAACCCTAGCTGAGGAACCATTGGCAATCAATTGCTGTTGGGGGAGTGGATCAATCTTTTTAAAGGATGTGACTATGGTAGGTTAACCAGACTTCAGTAGACAAAAACATATGGAAGTGCATTTTGGGACACAAATTTGACTTGATAGGCCTTAAATATTACAGATAGAGGAGGGAGGTATAAATATGAACAAAATCTATTGTATGAAATTTGGAAAAATTCAACAAAAACTTTAATATAAAACTATGAAGTAAATTACAGTATATCCAGACAATCTTGTTCAGCACTAAACCAAAAGCATTGGCAAGTCATGCAGAGTATTTTATTGCATATTATTAAATGAAAGAAGTCAATCATGCTCATTCTGGAGAAGACAACACTATGGAGTGAGCCAAAAGGTCACTGGCTGCAAAGAATTTGTGAAGGAGGGAAGAATCAGGAAGCAAAACAGAGAGGAATTTTTGTCAGGGCAATCATTTTGTATGATACCAGAGTAGTGGATCTATGTTATACATTAGTTACAGTTCACAAAATGTCAAACACCAAGAGCGAAACTTCATCAAATCATGAATTTGGGGTAATGATGTGTATTAGTGAAGGTTCATTGATTTTTATCAAGCATACCATTATACTGCAGGACGTTGCTATTAGAAGAGGAGTGCTATGTGCAAACAAAAGGTCAATCAGCTGGAGCTCTGTAATTTTTGCTCAGCTTTGTTGTCAAGTCCAAACTGATCTAAAAATAACATTTATTCATTAAATAAATAACATGTAATTGAGAAGAAAATTTTGTGGATGAATAGTATGTTTTTAGAAAATGAAATTAGAGATCCAAATTGGAGAGATGTACACTAAAACATTTTGGTATAAGCTCATTCCCACTTGACTCATAAAGTACCCCCCCGACACGTTGGCCTGTTTAAAGCTGATTACAGTTAAACACCATGAAAATTTTTAACATTTATTTTATTTATGTCAATATGCCTCTGGTAATCTAAATATAATTTTTAAATGCGTTTAAATCATGGGATAGTTCTGGAAAATTTTCTGGCCTAAAAATGTATGATCTTGGAAAATATTACTTTTGCCCTGATACAATGTTGATATTGGATTAAATTTCCTATAGCAAAACATTAAGAAAATAAAATACTTGAAACAACAGTCTTCAGTTATTATACTACAGGCAGAATTTGATATCTGCAATAGAAGGAGAATGAACAAAGCAATCACTAAGATCACTTAGAATTACTGCATAGAGGCCCTGCTCCAGAGGGGGAACCCAAGAGAGCACAAGATAGCAAGAAATTCAGAAGACAGAATTTAAGGGGGTAGTGTCATAAGGTGTGTGGTACAGAAGTCAGAAGAAAAACGGAGTAGATGGATGAAAGCTTCACAAACTTTCAGAATCCCCCCCCCCCCCAAATCTCTGGAAGGTTAAGAATCTGTATATATCAAAGCGAGAAATGAAGAGGTCAAAGGCATCTATCTGGAAACTATCAGCTAGAAAACCACCAGAGCTGCTACAGGACCAAAAGATTCCATTCTCCACCTGAGCCAGAGTGCAGAGCTATCCTTCGGCAATTGGGGCAGTCTTTAGATTCTAGTAAGGCTCTGCTTTCAGACTAAGGTTAAACTATAACCAAGCATCTCACACACACACACACACACACACACACACACACACACACACACATCAAAAACTTGAGAACCAGCTTCTAAAACTAAGAGGATGTTCAATAAAACATTTACAAGGATTAAAAACCTGGCCTTCATTCAAATTCAACAAAGTCCACCCACTCAATAAAGTAAGAGTCACAATAGAAGGCATAACAGAACAAGAAAGATGCAGGAACTGGAATTCTTAACCAGTATAAAATCTTCAGTAGAAAAGACAGAAATGATACACACCATTAATAGCAATATATTTAAAACATCTATAAAGGATACAATAAAGTTTTAAGAAAAATTTTTAACAATAAGGAAAGAGGCACTATAAAAATTGGCCAAAGGCCCATCAACAGCAAATTTTTCACCAAAAGCTTTAAAAGCCAAAGAGCTTTGAAAGATGTATTTCAAGTTGTGGAAAACAAGAAATACTAACCCAGACTACTAGACTCAGCAAAATTATCTGTCATAATTGAAGAAAGAAAAGCTTTCCATGATAAAAACAGGTTTTCATGCCCAGCAGGTCAACTCTACAGAAGATACTGCAAGGAATCATTTAGACTGAAGAGGAAGATACATACTGTGGCCACAGGAAAGAAAAAATATAGTACAATAACAGCTAAGCAAGATAAGAATAGGAAAACACCAAACACTATAATCAGAAGGCTCAGACCAGCAGGTTTGACTAAAAAAGAAGATATATCCATTTGTTGCTTCTAAGAAATGCTCCTTACCATAAAACACAGACACCACCTTAGGGTGAAAAGATGGAAAAGTATTCCAAATAAATGGAACTAAGAAACAAGATGTTGCTGTTCTAATTGGTCCAACATGAGACCAAATTCTGACCCAAACAAAATGCTGTATGATTTCACTACTCCACTCTTGCCAGTTGGGAGTTCATCTGAGCTAAGAATAAACAAAGAAACATCTGAATTTAAATGATATCATAGAGTGAATGGACTTAAAAGACATCTTTAGAACATTCTACTCAAACACTACAGAACACACATTCTTCTCAGAACCCCGTGGAATAGTCTCTAAAATGGATCCTGCATTTAGACACACAGCTAGGCTTAAAAGACATCTTCAGAAGATATGACCCAAACACTGCAGAATATATTCATTTTTCTTAGAAGTCTATGGAACTTTCTATAAAATAGACCATGTATTTAGAAACACAGAGAGTTTTAATAAATATAAGAAAAATGAAATAATGGCTTATGCTCTCTCCAGTCACTGTGAAATAAAACTACATATCAACATCAAGAGAAACTATAAAGCACACAAACTCATGGAGATTAAATAAAGTGCTATTGAATGATGAATGGGCCATTGAAGAAATCAAGAAGGAAATTTTAAAAATCCCTAGCAACAAATGAAAATTAAAAACATTGTATCAGTGTAGATGGAGAGGGGAATATAAATACCATCAAATTATATTGTATGAAAATCACACAAAAAAATTAAAAACAAAAAAAACCCTGTTATACAACGAAACAAACAGACTTAAGGGGGAAGTGTATAGCTTATGTGTATACATTCAGAAGATAGAGAGAGCCAGTGAGATGCTTCAGCCAGTAAAAGTCCCTACAGCCAAGTCTGATGACGTGAGTTCAATCCCTGGGACCAACGTAGTACAAAGAGATAACTAACTCCCACCAGTTGTCCTCTGACCTCCATATATGTGTGTGGCACATGGGCACCTGCACACATAAGACAAGAACCCATGGCTGGGGAGGTAATAGGCCCTAAGGAACAGCATACTACTATTTTGATAAATCCACATAGTATCAAATTGTCTTCTAAATACCTATATTTATACCCAGTGATTTGTGTATTTCTTGTCCTTCATCAGAGAAACATTTTTATACAATTGATGGAAGTTAATAGAAAGACTCACAATTGGTCAAAGTGCAGAAAATAAGTGACTGTGAACTTCTCAGCCCTAATAAAGGACATAGGACATCTATATCACACCCTTCCCCACCAAGGCTCAAGGAACATCTTGGAAGGGGTTGCTGAAAGATTGTAAGAGCCAGAGGTTAGGGAGGATTTCTGCAAAACCATGTCTTCTGGATATGACAGGACAGCTGCTCTCATGAACTCACAGCAGCTATGGAAACCTTCACAAGACCTGCATAAGATCAAGCCAGTTAGTGTTCCAGCAGGAATGGGGGACGAGCTCACAAGCCTCCACCCCTAGCTAAGGAATGATTGGCAGTTGACAACTGCTGGGGAAGGGAGAGGTCTTTGTATCAATGGGTGGTGTGGCCATGGTAGAATGCCTACCAGTGGTTGGCTCTCCACCCATATCCATACCGGCAGTGCTAATTGAACTCAGTGGGTCAATAAAAAAATGAAAAAGACATGAAGTTGGAGGAGGATCTGAGATGGGTCTTGGAGGAGCTGGATGGGGTAGTGAGGAGTGGACATGATCTAAAAATATTGCATGCATGTAGTTGGGGCAAGAGGAGTTTTTTAAAGAATTAAAAAATACATGAAAAAATATAATAATGAAAAAAATCTTAAAATCAGCCAGTGGAAAAAAGTATACAGGAACAAAATTAAAAATAATCAGCAATTTATCATAAGAAATGGCTTGAGAATTATAAGATTAGAAAACACTAGACAACAATGAAAACCTGTTTTTAAAATTGAGAGAAAATTAAATCTGCTGAAGTGGAAATCATTATCTAGTAAAAACCATCTTTCAAAATTAAAGTAAAATAAAGGTATCTTCAGAAAAAATGTTGAAAGTTTTTTAAAAACTGTGTATGTGTTTGTGTGTGTGTGTTTGTGTGTGTGTGTGTGTGTGTGTGTGTGTGTGTGTGTGTGCGCGCGCGCATGTACATGCATGTCACAAAGCCTGTGTAGAGGTCAGAGAACAACTCCCGGGAGTTAATTCTCTCTATCCATCATGTGAGTTTCTGGGGTCAAATTCAAGGTGTCAGCTTAGCAGCCAGCACTCTTGCAAACTGAGTCTTTCCAGCTGCCATTGAAAGATTTTTTTTTCCAGTAAACTTTTACTATGAAAAGCATTAAAGGAAAAGAATATAAAATGAAAATTATATACAAAGTAGTAAAGAATGTCATAAATGGCCAATATATGATATAATATAAAATACAGTTTGTGATTTTTAATTTGTTAAAAGGATCGTTGATATTTCTGTACCAAAGCAATATCAACTGTGAGATGTACCACATCTTTAGAAATAAAATTGATAGTAATGAAATGATAGGGAGGAGAAAAAGGAAACATTGCTGAAGGCTAAGTCCTTATACTTGAGATTATATGTCATTTTATTTTATTTTTTGATAATTTGATGTGTGCATAATGAATTATGATTACATTATAAATAATGATGGGTTTCATTGTGACATTTTTATAAATAAACATAATATATTTCGGTCACATCACGTTACCCTTTCTTATCCCCCTCCTTCTCCATCTGAACCCTTTCTTCTCAACTAGTCCCTCTCCTAATTTCATGACTCTTTAAAAATTTTGATCCATTAAGCTTAGTTAGAGTTGCTACATAAGCATGGGTAGGGGAGTATTTGCTAGAGCATGGACACTCAGCAGTGGTTTCACACTGAAAAAAATTTCATCTCCTCCCCTGGCAACCATTAATTGCCCATAGCTCCTAAGGAAGAGGTGGGGCCTCATGGAAGGTTGAAGGGCCTAGTCTTCTGCAGCCTTCTGAAGATATGCAGAGCTGCTATGTGTTCATGGTTACAATGGTAGTGTTTCACCACTGGCTCTTAATGACTTATTGTTATATCCATAGATTAATGCATCTCACAATGTTCACCGGAGAAGTTTCCTTATTCAAAAATGGTGATTTACACAAAAACCCACAACTGGTGCAGAGAACAAGAGGCTGCATAGTGCTTATCCCTGAAGAAGAAATCTATATCAAACTTCTGCCTCTCAAGGCTCAGAGATCATCACAGAAGAGGGGACAGAAAAATTCTAAGAGTGATAAGTAGTGGATGACCACAGAAAACAGAGTTTTCCAGACAACTGTTTAGTTACTCATATGAACTCCTAGCAATGGTGACAGCATGCATAAGTCCCATACAAGCTCAAACCAGACAAAATTCTAGCATAGACATGAGGAAGTGGGTAAGAAGCCCCAACCCAGCCTAAGGAAATTGTGGCAACAGATGGCTGCTGGAAGGGGGAGAGGCCTTCTCTTTCAAGCATGGGACTCTTAGTACGTTGACCAGGCTCCAATGGATGAACCCACATTGAAGGACATTTGGAGATACAAATTGGACTATATAGGCCTTATTTTATATATAGTTATTTAAATATTTTTATATATTTACATGAAATACATTAAATTGGGTGGGGGCAGTAAGGGGATGTATAGATAGAAGAGGGAATCTAAATATCAAATTATATGACATGAAAATCTCAAAAATTCAATTAAAAATAAGGTGGAGAGTGACTGAGAAAGACACTATACATACATATGAATGCACACCAGCATACATATAAACATGCACATGTGTGCATGGACACACACACACAAAATATACACAAGAAAGGTTAAAAAATACATAATTTTAAGCGTTAAGAAATACATCAGAACTGTAAGAGTTTAAAGAAAACTGGAGACAATACAATGAAGGGAAAACAGCATTGGGCACACCTTGGTCCAAGAAAAGAATGTTAGAGAAAAGTGAATAATGTCTATAAACTAGTTAGTATTACTATATTAATATTGCTTTCTTTTGAGTTCTTTTTAATATTTTATTACTTTGCTTTTATGTGTATGAATATATTGCCTGCATGTAGGTAAGTGCACCCATGATGTGCAATGCCCGCGGAGGACAGAAGAGGCTGTCAGATCCCCTCCAACTGGAGTTATGGACAGTTGTTAGCTGCCATGTGGGTGCTGGGATTCGAACCCGGATCTTCTTCCAGAACAGCCAGTGCTCTTTTTAGTTTGAGTAACTGTAGTATAGAAATATGTAAAAATTCTGGACTGGAGAGATGGCTCAGCAGTTAAGAGCACTGGCTGTTCTACAGAGGACTTGGGTTTGATTCCCAGCACCCACATGGCAGCTAACAATCACCTGTAATTCCAGCTCCAGGGGATTTGAGGCCTTCTTCTGTCCTCCGCAGGCAAGGCATGACATGGGTGTACACATGTGTACACACATGTATGCAATATGCTCATACACATAAAACTAACAAAATACCTTTTAAAAAAGAAAATAATTTGTTTTTAGCAAATCTGCATTTTAGTATTCAGAGCTTCAAAGAAAACTAACAAACTACCATATTGACAGAATAAAGGAGAAATATCATATAATTTTAACATATCCAGGAAGGCATTTGATAAATTCCACAGCTATTGTGATAAAAAAAATTTTTAAAGTACAACAAAACTCACATTATTTGCAAACCAAAAATAAATCTCAATATTATAAAGTAGATCAACAGAAGCTCTACAACTCAAGTCATATTTAAGGGAAAAATATTGAACATGTCCCCTCTAGGATCAAAGGCAAGGCAAATACATCTGCTCTGGTCATCTTATTCAGCTTTGTACTAGAGGCAAGAGAAAGAAATAAAAATTATGTAAATTAAAAGAAAGTAGTAGTCTTGTTTTGATCACAGAGAGCATGTTTATACACAAAGAAAATCTTAATGAATCTGCCAGTGAACTACTAAATGTACCAAATGAAATTGGCATGGTTACAGGACAGACATCAATATATAAAATCAATTGTTGTCCTAAAGGCTAGCAAAAAGTAAATCTGAAATTAAAAACGAAAATATTTACAAAAGGTTCAAAATTAT
>NW_008352715.1:1484315-1513554 GCF_000622305.1 Nannospalax galili | reverse complement strand
GGGTGTGGAATCTTGGCCTCTCTATGTTAGATGATATATTTAGTAAGAATATGCACAGAATCTATATATTAAGAAATATAAAATACTGTCAAGAGGAATTAATGAATAATGCCTCGACGTAGAGAAATTAGCATGGTTTGTGGATTGGAAGACTCAGTGGCTCAATGTGGGATATAGACATCATCCCTGATGACCATCCCTGATGACTTCTTGTCCCAGAAAGTGATGAAGATATCTTCCACCCTTCCTTGTAAATTAACGATGGTGGGATGCAGCCCCATGGCATGGGTTGCCAGTGACAGAGAGTAGATAAAAACAGTGTAACTGTTGTGGAAAAATTGTAATATCTTTTGTTTCCTTTCTGAAAACTGAATTTTAAAAATTAAGCACAGAGTAAACATACTTCAGAAAGAAGACAGACAATTCCAAATTGTTTTCAATTGTTTCATCTTAAGAACGATTAATATGAAGTGGAAAGGGAAAAAATGAAGAAAATGGGTACTTAGAAAATTATATAGAAGATCAAAATTTCTCATTCAATACATCATTGAAAATGTTGGCAAGCCATCATTTTCAACCATCAAAAAATATAAGTAGAGCAGCTCAGTAGGAAAGGGAAGGTAGAATTAGTGAGTTTAATCTGTCAATCAGTGCTTGCTTGGTTATCTGTAGAGAAATGTTGGGAGAAATAGTTTCAAGTAGAAAATATTTAAGTTTTCAATAGAAGCAAAAGTCAAGACTTTGAGAATATTCTACCTTAATGTTTTTCTTAGGCTAGGATATTTAGCAGGCTAGAATTACACTTCTGTATTTTTAGTTTTTAAGAACACCTGCCAGCATTATGGAACATGAAATCCACTTCTGAGATACTTTCCCACTCAAGAGCACTAAGTAGCTCAGGCTTATGTCTCATAAACAAAGATTCTGGCATTCTTATTTCAGGGAAGAAATAAAAGAGAAAATATTATATTGTAATATATCATATATAAATATACATATATCATAACTCTGCAAACTTCATCATAAGTAAATTTAAAAACAAAGGATTTCATAAAGTGTTACCATGTCATGAAGAAAAGAAAAGCAATGTTTGGAGACTTTAGAAGACCGCCTAGGGGCAAAGTCTCCTACAGAAGGCTTGGCAGTTTCTCCAGACATGACTGTGAATTCGTGAGCACTCCTGTGGAGTGATAGGATCTGTGTTCCTTCCACTTGAATGAAATGAGCTGTTACTGCTTCAGCCAAGAGAAGATGCCAGATATGAGGCTGTGGGACTGCAAGAACCAAGATGAAGTATCCACCCTAATCTGAGGAACAGCAGATCTCAGAGTAATCATGCAGGAAAACAGCCATCTCAACAGCACTGTGTAGACAAGGCCCCCATAAGTTCTCCAGAGGGCCCAGCCTTCCCACTGTCTCTTTCCAAGACATTCCTTAATAAGTGAACTATTTTGGACACTCAGACAAGTCAGCTGAACATATTACTAGGTGACCTCCATTGGTACCACATGAAACAAAAAATCACCTAGCCATGCTCTACCAAAATTTATGACTCCTAAATTTTTCAGGTAAAGCGAAAGTCTTTTTTTTTCTATTTAATTCATGACATTGTGGGGATAGTAGATTATGTAAATAAAGGGCGAACCATTTTACAAAGAATCAAAACAAGAACATAACTGATAATCCTTAATAATGATTAAGGGCAAATAATCCTGAAAAGTGTTACAGCAATAAACTTGTTTTCTTATATTTTTGTTGCATGGTTTGTGGCTTTATTGAAGAGATATCTTGAATCTATAAGCAGAGTAAGATAGAAAATGAAGAAAGAAGCATAGCAGGATTCCTTTTTAAAAAATATTTTATTATTTTCATTTTATGAGTATATTGCCTACTTTCATGTAAGGGTGCCCGTGTCATGCAATGCTTGCAGAAGTCAGAAGAAGACATCAGATCCCCTGGAACTGGAGTTACAGACAGTTGTTAGCTGCCATGTGGGTGCTGGGAACCAAACCTGGGTCCTCTGTAAGAGCAGCTAGTACTCTTAATTGCTGAGTCATCTCTCCAGCCCCAGGATTTCTTAATAAATATAACAGATAATTAAATTAAACATCTATGTATCCCAAATTCCAGCAGTGGAGAAGCTGAGCAGGAGATTGTAAATTGTCTAGATCTTATTTCTTATGCTTTTATGAAAAACAAGTAATGTGTAAACAAGCTGATATTTTATCATTTTATTGAAAGAAACCACAGTGGCACTTTTGGTTTAGGGGAAAGACACCAAAAAGTGATTTATGATTAACTGAGACACAACCAAAGCCTGAGAGCATGGCCATAGCCTCCACATCCAGAGCACTATACACATCAGTACTAAGAAGTTTCTATCTCTAGAGATACCAAGACTCTGAAGGTTGAAGGACAGGAACAAGTAAAGGTGAACAAAATAATCCCAGAAAGATTTCAGCATGGAACCTTTTTCCCTTTTTTTTTTTCTGTGTTGGAGGAGGAACCAGGGGCTTCTGTATGCTATGCAAGAACTCTACCACTGAGCTGTACTACCAGCCAGAACATATTTAATTCTGGTCTTTGAACTGTGGTTACCCTTTTCCTCACAGACTGTTCATTTGTTTTTGAGTTCAAATATGATGTTGAATCTACTGGAACTTAATTTTGATGTGTTGAACTTGGCTTCTTGGTGTGCAATATAATACTTAGATCAACACGTATGTGCAACCTACTGATGTCTTTCCATTGAAGCATACCAAGTTCACTAAACACATGAATGTGTGTGACTGAAAGCCAAAAGATATGGATGTTGTTTTTTCTGTCAATCAGAAAATTGAAAACAACAGAGTACACAGAATTTACTTCTGTTTTAGTTCATTTCAACAGCACAGATTAAAACAATATTACAGAAACAAATTACCTTACATAAAGAAGGGATATTATAAGTAATTGTGCAATTCATTGACTAAATGTACCAAAACCCTGATTTAAAGGATACCAATCTGCTAATATTATAATTCTCAAAACCCCCAAAACCATAGTAAATGTTGCTAATAGAAGTTTAGTTAATGATCCTAATGAACATTCCTCACATTTACATTTATATTGAGTTTAGAGATACATATGGTATTTTTAAATAATGATAAGAAATTTCATAGGATATGTGATAATACATGTAGCTTCAATAGTTAAAATGAACTATAAAAATTGGGGTGATCCCACTAAATTTCTGTGGTTTGAATATGGTTTGAATGTGCATCCCAAAAGGTTCTTGTGGAGGAAGCTTAGACCCCAGTGTGGCAGCACTGGAGGTGGGTGGTGGACTTTTAGGAGTTGGGACTCATTAGAAGAGAGTTAGTTCATTGGGTAGTTCCTTGGAAGATGTTAGAATAATACTCGGGATATTGCATAGTTCCCACAAGAATTATTTGTTTTGAAAAGAGCAATCTTGGCCCTAAATCACTGTTTCATATTTAACCATATGATCTCTCCTTCTCACATAAGTACTTCTAAGATACCATCTTCCATGGCAAGGGAGACCCTTGCAAGAATGCTGTCACACTGTGGGCTAAATAGCCTCTTTCATGCATAATATGCTCAGTCTTGAATTTTTTATTATATTAACAAAAAAATGGACTAATACAGATGTTATCAACAGCAGGGATCTTTCCCATGAGGTCATGATCTTTTAAAGACCCAGGAAACAGAAAACAGATGTTGAAGCTTCCTTGCTCTATGAAATGTCATGAAATGTCCTTAACTCAAGAAGCATATTAAGACTAACTCAAAGGCTAAAAATAAAGTTTCTGAAACAGTGTTATAGGCAATTATTTGCCAAATAGTACAACATTTTCTTTGCCTTTCTTCCAAAATGACAGCATATCACCATATGCCTCATAATGAATACTAGAGGGAGGAGGAGGCTTGTGAAACTGCTTTTTAAGGTCTTTAAGCATTTCTCTAGAACTTGCAAATGCATATTCCTTGCAACAGGGTTATTCCAATTATCACATCCTCCCTAGGCTCCTGGTTTGAAAGAAATTTGGAAATAGTTGCAATCAAATAGATTCACCCTTATCAAGCCTAACAAAAATAGATAGGTAAGTAGGTAGACAGACAGACAGATAGATAGATAGATAGATAGATAGATAGATAGATAGATGGATAGATGATAGACAGATAGAGAGATAGAGAGATAGATGATAGATAGATGATAGATAGATGATAGAACAATCAAAGAGATTGTGAAGAAAAAGTTCTTGAGCCTGACTGCCTTAACCTAAGTCAGTTCTCTCTCTCTCTCTCTCTCTCTCTCTCTCTCTCTCTCTCTCTCATATTGCACAAATACTATTGCACTCTTCCATTAAAAAATACATCTTAAAGGACCTCCACAACAACTGTGTGTTGAACCTATTATAGCACCACCCTTGGTAGAAATTCTTGTAGGTAAGATTATTGTTTCAAGATATATTATGGGGACTGGAGAGATGGTTTGATGATTAAGACCAGGCATGGCTCTTCCAGAGAACCTGAGTTTAATTTCCAGCACCCATAATGAGTGCTCACAGATCCACGTAACTCCAGGTCTAGGAGAGCTGATGCTCTCTTAGGTACTCACCACCACCACCACCATACACACATACGTATGAAGAAATAACAAAAAGTATATTATGCAATTCCTCATTTATGCCCAATATAACTTTCCTTTGTGTCAGCTTCTGTGAATACACTCACAGTTTGCTATAGTATAAATATTCCTATTTAAATGTTTTCATATTACCAAAAATGTGTTATTGTTCATTGGAGAATCTTTTCCTGATTGCTATTTATGTTGACAAATGAAAACAATTACAGTCTCTAATTTATGATAGCTCAATTTGTGACTTTTCTCTTTACTGTGGCATAAAAATGAAACAGCAGAAGCAACACTTTTTATTGTTACATTAACCATGTCAACGTGAGTTCCCACATAATCATTCTTCAATACAGTTTCCAATACATTCCATGAGACAGCTGACCCTTTATTATTGTGTTGATTCAACTTGACTGTCAACTTGACAGGACTTAGACACACGGTGGAGCAAATCTCTGGACATGTCCCTGAGGGTTTTTCTAGATTAAGTTAATTGAGATGGAAAAATCCACTCTACATGTGGGCAGCACCATTCCATGGGCTGGTCCTGAACTGAATAGAAAGGAGAGAGGAAGCTGGGCAGCAACACTCATTTCTCTCTGCTTCCTGACTGTGGATATAATGAGACCAGTTACCTTAAGCTCCTCCCTCCATGACTTCCCTGCCATGATTGGCCTGAACCCTCAAGTTGTGAGCCAAAATAAACCCTTCTTTCCTTGAGTTCCCTTCATTGGGTATTTTGTCACAGCAACAAGTAACTAATACAGTTATAAAATGGGTTTTGTGTGAGATGATTTTGCTTAGGTAGAGACTAAAGCAAGTACTCTGAGCACATTCAAGGGAATCACTGAGTATGGTCTCCTGTCCAGAGTATACCCACTCTTAATCAAGGAACCCCCTGAGAAATCTATGAAAGAGTCAGTTTGCTTTTGTAGGGGTTGCAGGTGATGAAACTCCTTTACTTACCTTTGGTTTTAAGCTCAAAGCAGAATCTACAGTTTATGGAACATAAAGGCCATTTAAATCAATACAAATATGTGACATTTATTAATATAGCTGGGCTTCAAGAATCTTTTCATTATGATATGTTGTCTCCTTAGCATTAAAAGAAAAACAAAGACATTTTATCACCGTCTTTGCTTCCCTGAGCATTGGCTTTATTTTCTAACAGCAAAGACTAACTTCTCCACATAGAAGTATACCTGTGCATTCCCAAATCTTCTATCTGTGCACTCCACTATAGAGATATCATCCTTAAGCTCTGAATTTCAACTGGAAATGTCATAGGAACTTTGAGGCCTGATCCAATTACCTGTGCCTAGAGGGACACAATTTTATAGTTGAGGCAGCTGGAACCAGGTACCTACCACTGACAAAACTTGATCAAGATGACAACATCATACCAGAACGTAACCTTGTTTCAAAAGGAAACATAGAAAATTAGAAGAGACTCACATGACTAGAGGCTTGCCTTTGTTCATGGGTAAGATAGCTCTTCAATCCCTTCATGGATACGATGTCTCCTTAGTCACTTCAAAGGTAGGATGTTTCCTCAGTCCCTTCATGAGTAGGGTGTCACCTCAAGTTCTGAAGAACTTGATGGATAGGAAACATGGATAGGATGTTTCCTCAATCCTTTGATGGATAGGGTGCCTGTTCAATCCTTTCATGGGCAGGATGCCTCCTCAATCATTTCATGGATGGTATGCTTCCTCAATCCCTGCATGAGTAGGATGCTTCCTTAGCCCCTTCATGGGTAGGATGTGTCCTAGGTCCCATTGGCATCTCTCTTTATTGTCTTCAGTTCTCTACTTTCCTTAGTTCTTTTCAAGGTCTTTATGCATACCTTCATGTTAAATATGCTGACTAATTTTAAAATGTTCCATTTTGTGATTCACTAGTAAAAACTTTACCTTTGTTAAAAAAATAAAAAGCTCCTGAAAAGAAACTTTAGGGGTGGGCTGGAATTTCAAACTATTCCTAGGCTCCCATGATGTTAGATTAGTCAAGTGCCCAAGATTCCTCAGATCATTCTTTTGATTTTTTTTTTTTTTTGCCTTTCCAAGATCAGATTCTAAATTTAGAAGCAAACAAACAAATAAACCACATTCTTAAATGATCTTTGATACTTCCCAGAAGGATTCTGGAAATTTGGTGTTTTTTTTGTTTTCTTTGGTTTGGTCTTTTTGAGACAGGGTATCTTTGTAGCCCCAGCTGGTCTGGAACTTGCTACATAGACCAGGCTGGCCTTGAACGCATAGAGATCCACCTGCCTCTGCCTCCTGAGTGCTGGGATTCGCCACCATGCCCAGCAGAAATTCATTTTTTAAACGCCTTTCTTCACCTTAAAAAAATCTCATGACTACAACAGTTTTGTAAATTTAAAATTTTTATTCTATGTATACAAATGTTTTGCCTGTATGTATGGAAGTTCACTCATGTCATTCAGTGCCCACAGAGATCAGAAGGGGGCATCAGATCCCCTGGAACTGGAGTTATAGGTGGCTGTTAGCCATCATGTGGCTACTGGGAACTGAACCTAGGTCCTCTGCAAGAGCAGCCAGTGCTCTTAACTGCTGAGCCATCTCTCCAGCCCTTATTAAGTTGTTCTATGTTCAGTATTTCTTAGTTCAAGGCTATTCTACGTATTTAATGAACATTCTGAAGACATATCAGTGCCCTCACTGTCCATGACATGTTTTCATCCTCATTCTTTTATGGGAGAGTAACATGTACCCCAATAACCCATGTTGTTCTCCATTCTAATTTTATTGGTTATTGCAATAAACTGATCAACCAGTTAGTTGAGATTCTACTTTAAGCCAGAAATTGGGTGTTCAATAAGGTATAGTCTGAAAGCCTCATGGGAAAGACATCGCCACTCCGGGGAACTGGCTTCTGCCTGACTTTAGCCTACTTTCAGACTGGACTAAAGGACAGAGGTAATTTCCAGGACTCTAGTCCAGAAACAGATGACTTTGTGAAGACAGCCTGGTGACTCAAAATGCAGGAGTACCTAGGATTGGGGTACGCATCTGTAATCTCAGCACTCAGGAAGCTGAGGAAAGAGGATCCTAAGTTCAATGTCAGTCTGTGCCACAGAGCAAGATTCTTTCTCAAACTAAAATGAATGCATGAATGAATGAAAAAGAAAGTAAAATCCAGAGGTACAAGAATTAATTACACAGTATTAAATGAACCAGTGAGAGAGATTTAATTGTACTTTTTTTGAAATATTAGTTTCGTTTTTATATTCTAGTCTCTGTGTGTATTATGTAAATCTTCTCCTTCTAAATCTAATCCTCAGTTTAAATAAATAGGAGCACATATTCAAAAGAAGCAAATAATTTTGAGTATAATTAGTTTTTATGGCAATGTAGTTATTTGCAGAAATTCATTAAGAATTTTTTGCTTTTACTAGAGAAAATAGCACAGGTCATTTGTGCCATTAAGGCTTTATGTGGCATTTCAAACTTGAGGCTTATTCTTTGCATCCAGGAAAGGCTAGCCCATGGCTAAGGACAGGGTTACAGTTTCCATATGGAATTAATGTCAACAAAAGGGAGATAAGAATATTTTGTAGTATTAGCTGGAAACATTTCTAGTTATCATAAAAATTTCTTAAAATTATTCAAATCAATAAAATTATTAGCATAAAGTATAAAAATTAAAATAAAAATATGGGAAGTATTGTTGAAGTAATTAATAATTAATAAAGCCTAGAATTAATGTGTAAATAATTGTGCATAAAAAGTAATATTTATAGAATAAAATAATATACATTTTAACAAATAACTATAATTAGCATGTATAGAAGACATAAATTAATGTTAACTCTTAGAATTTAAAGGCCTGGATAATCCCATGAGCTCCCTCCCTCAAAGGCAGTGGTAAAGGAAAAATGAACAATAAGATATATATAAATTCACATAACTTGTTGGATGGAGGGATTGCTCAGTTGTTAAGAGCACTGACTGCTTTTGCAGAGGACCAGAGTTCATTCCCCAGCACCCACATGCCTGCTAACAACAATCTGAAACTCCAGTTCCAGGGAATATGACACCCTCTTCTGGCCTCTGCAACTTTGAACAATATGGGTGCACTTATGTACATGTAGGCAATATACTCATACATATAAAAAATTTTAATAAAATATTTAAATTTTTTTAATCATATAGCTGACATGTATGACTATTGACGTAGGCTGATCTATGTTCAGACATAGAAAAATCTGTACACTTTGGGTTCAAAGAATTTTAATCTAACTATTAATTTCCAATAGCACTGTAACAGGTAAAGTTTATGACTTAAAAAAAATAATCCAAACTTTTCCAGTCTGGGCTGGAAATGGCTGAATCGCTCTGGAAGCTCTGTGCTCCCCCAGGGGAGGGGAGACTCTCCTCCTATCTCTTCCAGTTTCTGGGGGGCACTGGCATTTTTCAGGTTGTAGCCATCTCATGTCCACTTTTTCTCCATAGTTCCACTGTCTTTTCCTGTGTGTGTGCATGTGTGTGTGTGTGTGTGTGTGTGTGGGTGAGAGAGAGAGAGAGAGAGAGAGAGAGAGAGAGAGAGAGAGAGACCGAGAGACAGAGATACAGAGAGAGAGACAGAGACAGAGAGAAAAGAGAGAGCGACAGAGAGAGACAGAGAGAGAAAGAGAGACAGACAGAGACAGAGAGCGAAAGAGAGACAGAGACAGAGACAGAGCTAGAGAACAGGGGAATCCTTCCTCGCTCTCATAAAAACTATTGGGCTCAGGTCAAGGTCTGACTAAGATAGTTGAGGACAGTTTTTCCATTCTTAACAACATCTGCAGAGACCCATTTCCCCCAAAGGTCAACATCACAAGTTCTAGGATTAAAGCCTGGGATTTTTCTTGAGAAGTCAAAGTCATTCTCTGCCTTTACTATTAACAAAATAAAAATCCGAAATCCCCAGGGTGGGAAAAGGAAGGATACTAACCCAGCATATTAAATGTCCTTGCAAAACGTATCTAGAAATCATGAAATAAATTAAAAGTAAGGAAACCTCAAGTAGATCCATTTTAAAAATAGATGTAAACATCTCAGATTCTACTAAAAAAAAAAAGTGGGAGTCTCATATGAAGTAAAAAAAAGAAACCTGCAAGTATAAATAGTTCACAAAAGCCCTAATTAAAATAATCAAATGATATCAAAATAAAGTTACACACATCAGGCAAAACAAGAACAAGAACAAAGAATACTAGTTAATGGAGGCTGAGTGAGGGGGAATCAGTTTTGTTCAGGGATGTGGCCCTGAGAGGATCCCGTGCTCCAGAGCTGGTCCTGCACCCATGCACACTAAGTGGACTCAGTGGCCTTTTAAAAAAAGGCACATGAATTTGGAAAAAAAATAGTAGTAGGGGGTAGAGGAGAAATTGGAGGGGATGGAAAGGTGGATGGATATGTGCGAAACACATTCTATGCATATACGAAGTTCTCAAACACTGAAAAAGAAGCAAAAAGGATATATACCTTTTAAGGGCAGGGATTTTAACACTGAACTCTGAATTTATGTATATATGAAAATAAATCACATACATATCTTATTTACATAAATATCTATTTACATTCCTAGCCAAAACATTTAAATAATATACCTGCTGAACTGGGCACTTATTGATTCAATTACTTATTGAGAGTTCTAAAAAAAGTGATAGGTATATCTTTAAAATAAACCAATGATTGTCGCATAGAAAATGAAACAGACAAGCCACTAGCAGGGAGAGTTAGCATATTCAATTTGTTTGTAGAGAACAAGTAAACAAAAACAAATAAGGACACAGAAGGAAGACACAAGCTAAGTATAAAGAAAAAATTTTGAATCAGTTCTTCTAGTGTAACTTTAATTTGCTTGTTTAAGAATGATGAGCTTGCTTATAGCCTAAAGGAATCGTTTTCCTCTGTACTGGAGAGCTGTCCTAGGGTCTGAACATGGTAAGCCACAGCCCCACTTCTACAAATTAACATTTTTAAAACAAGCACCTCTGGTGGTGTGCTAGTAAATGTTTCATGTTCCAGTCTCTGGAAAGAGAAAAAAGGGCATTACTCTATAGCATTTGCTCGAACAGGCTGATTTCAAGCTAATATGAAGTCTCTGAAGTCAATAAAGAAGACATAGAACCCACCTTCTCATGACCACTGAGTAAACATGACTGATACATTTAGACTTGGGTGAACAAGCACATCCTCAGTGATTATAACAAGCCTTCTGGTAATACAAGCATCATGACTGAACACTACCCTCTTAAGAGATACAGTGAGGGGCTGGAGAGATGGCTCAGCAGTTAAGAACGCTGGTTGTTCTTTCAGAAGACCCGGGTTCGAATCCTAGCACCCACATGGCAGCTAACAATTGTCCATAACTCCAGTCCCAGGGGATCCAGTAGCCTCTTCTGACCTCTGCAAGCATTGCACGACATGGGTGCACTTACCTACAGGCAGACAATACATGCATACACATAAAATAAAAATAATAAATAAAATTTTAAAAAAGAGACACAGTGAAAACTGTTTGTATAAATTCTCATGTATCTCAAGAATCCTGTCTTTATCATCAAACATAAAAGCAGGAGTTGATAATAAGCTAATAAGATTTAAACCTAACCCACAGTTGATCTCCAGTGAGATCTTTGGGATCACCAAAATGTTAAAATAAAAAGTAAGAACAATTTCCACTTAACACCCAAGAAGTTATGTATACAAATTGCTCTCTTTCCAAAGTTTCTTTCTTTTCCCCTTAGAGATAAGAATTATGCAATTTGGGAATCTTTTAGATAGACCCACTGAAAGGTACTCCAATTGCCTCACCCTGCGACCCAGTTCAGCATGGAAGAAGCCAGAGCGGTCTGCGTCCCTATTCCCTATTGACAATTTGGATAACCTCTTCAGAGAATGGCGTGATAAGAATAGGAGATGGGAATTGCTAGGCAGTTAGGGTAAAAAGACTCCAAAAAAAGTAGACAGTTTCTTGGTTAAAAGTCAAAATGTCCTTGGGACTGTTAGCAACATACTCTGTTCCAAAGGCCAAAACTGTAGAAAGTATTTGAGAGCTTGCATCTCATCCTTAAAAGATTTTAGGGTTACCTCTTCAGAGGGGGAAATGTTAGATACCCAAAAGCCCCATAAAAATCAATAAATGAAAGAAGAAAAAAAGAAAAGAAAAAGAAAAAAGTGATGGGGAGATATGGGAGGTATTGGAAGGGAGGGAGTGGGCATGATTTGAGCAAAACACTTTATATGCATGTATGAAATTCTCAATAAAGTTTTTGTAAAAGTTAAAAAAGTCAAAATTTCTCATTATATAAAATTGTAACCTAAATATTACCACTTTTTGTTTAAACACACAAAAATATTTACATCCTCCTGAGTACTCATTACCTTTGAAGATTCATGGTTGATATAATATTTAATGAATAATGAAAACTTGGAGGGGACTTATGGGTCCTTAAAATATACAAATAAACTGCCAGATGTGGTGGCATTCAGGAGGCAGAGGCAGGTGGATCTCTGTGAGATCAAGTCCAGCCTGATTTACACAGTGAGTTCCAGGCCAGCGGGGGCTACAGGGAGACCCTGTCTCAAAAAGCCAATAAATATACATCCATAATTATATATACTATATGTTGATATAGGGTTTTTTAGAACAATAGGACCTTTCATGGCCCAGTTGTACATGACCCACGGATCTATGACACCTGGCACTTACAGCTGCCAAAGAAACCTGGGAAGTGTTTCTGAGTTCATAGGCTCACACCAGTCAACATTAAAGACACACTTGTGGGAAGAGGCAAAGCAGAAGCAAGCTTTTAAGATTTATAGGAAAATGAGAAGTTGAGGAAGAATGAGAGAGACTGTCAAGAGCAAGAAGGGGTAAAAACACTGAACTTCCTTGTCTGGGTTCTTACAGGGACATGGAAGAAAATGAGCAAAGATTGATGTCATTGCTTAAGACTGGTTAGTTCTCTGGCTTTCGTGAGAGGAGCCACTGGAGGGCCCAAAGGCCTTGTGAATGTACCCCTGGCATACCAGGGAGATGATCATGTTCAGTTCATGTGCTGGCCTCGTTAGGGATATATGAAGCCCCCCTCTGTCCATCTTGGACTTGTGCTTTGTTAGCTGCTGACCTTTATTGTCTGCTAGTTGCCATTACGACCCTTCTAGCTTGCAGGTGTCTCAGGTGTTATTAGTTATAGTAGGCACTTTTTGTTCCTATGGCTACCAAGTCGCCACGGTTATTCTTTTAGTTAACTCCTGTGTTCCAGATGGGCCAGAGTCTCTTGAAATCAGTGCAGGCTTGTTGGAAGCTATCCTTACTTACAACTTAGTCCACGATAATCAAGTATACTAGCACCAAGAATATGTAAAAAGCAATAGTGCCTAGCATGTATTTCCCCAAAGGAGCTCATGTGAGCTCCCTAGCTAGCCTACTAACACTGGTCTTGCTTCTTAGAGTTTCTGTCTACCTCTTATCAGGTCTAGTTGCCTATCTCATAAGCAAATGCAGACTCTTAGTGTTCCTGGTCTTACTACTTTAACCCTTCCATTCCCTTGACTCTGCTTCTGTTCCTATTGTAACTACAACTGGTAGTTTTCTCCAGAAAATTTACTATCTACAGAGTGCTAGCTCCTGCCTCAGTGTCATGGTTAATATTGCCATCTTGACAAGATCTAGACTCACCTAAGAGACAAGCTTCTGGGCATGCCTGAGAAGGATTATCTAGATTAGGTTGAGATGTGAAGCATGGCACCATTCCATGGCTGGGGTTCTGACTGACTTAAAAGGAGAAGTGAACTGAGCACCAGCATTCATCTCTCTTTGCTTCCTGACTACACATGCAATATTACCAGCTGCCTCAAGTTCCTGTCACCATGATTTCCCTGGTTGTACATGACTGTGGGTCAAAATAAATCCTTCCTTCTGTAAGTTGCCTTTGTCAAGTGCTTTATCACAGCAGTAACACAAGTAACTAATATAGACAGTTTGGAGGTCAGGGCTGGAAAAGGTTCTGACCCAGAGGAAGAGGAAGGTGATAGAAGCAGACTTCATTCATGAAATGAAGAAAACTTTAAAAGAGACTCTAGATAAGAAAGTGACAGGAAAACCTATCAGAAGCGTACTATTAATACGTTAATGTTAAGTAAATAAATGTTTTTGCCTAGAGGGCTTATATGGATATAATTACATAATTATGTATGCACAGGCACATTATTTATTATGTGGCAATAGAAACAGAATATACTAAATTAGTGATTTTATGAGAACATGTCTTGTTAATTAGATGTGTGAAGATATTGGCAGGATAAGGAGGAAGCAACTGAGTGTTTACCAACCTGCAACCACAAAAATGAGACAGGATGGGGCAGTGGGGGAGTGGGAGGTAGGGGGCCTGGGGTTCAGTGAATTAGAACAAAGGATTCTTTGCTAAAGCTTAACTATTTAGACACTAATTCTAATGACTCAGTGAGTTAGTTAAGTTTAGATTCAGCAGCAAAAGATAGAAAACTAAAACCAACAGCCACTTTCAGCAATGAGTAGTTTTCTTACAAAGCCAGATGGTAAAACTCTCCCTTGTAATCACTCCATTTTTTTATTTGTGTGGCCTTAACGTTATGGTTTACGATGATAACCTACACCGCGCCACAAAAGGAGGAAATAAAAAAGAGGACACAAAATGTCAGAGAGCTGTCTCATAAACAAGCTCCTGGGAGACAGCATATGACAGGTCCTTAATTCCCTTCACTCTAGGATGAAACTTAATGGCAAGGGAGGCTCAGGCATGCTCTGTTTGTTCCTCCTTACTATTGACTCATCTAAATATATCATTATCATAAAAGAAGAAGAGAGGTTTTGCAAGGGACAGCTGGGATAAGTACACACTGCCTGAATACTAGGAATTCTACCACAGCTAATCAAGGGGACTATTGCCCACACGCATATTAACATTGAAAAGGGCATGTGTGCATGATATACCTGCAAATTAAGGCAAAACAATATGTGCTATGACAAGACCCAACATGAGAAAACTTTGGGTGAAATGTGGGAGGCTCTTGAATGGAGCTTAAGATGAGACATGGAAGCCTTCGATGGCAAACAGTGCTGCTCTGATTCAGCTTCAAAAGCACCTTGGGCAAGTCACCTAACTAATTAGTGCAGTGCTATTTGAAGTGTTCTCTAGAGAACAGCATGTCAAAGGTGGTATGAAATGTGAATTTGGGGCATGATGCCAGACCTACTGAATCAGATTCTGAAGAGGGGTGAGAGACAGGAATTTGTGTTTTATTAAGCACTATGGGTCATTTTCAAGCACTAAAAGAAGCATTGTATTAGTGCGTGGATTTAACAATGTCAATAAAGGAGTTTTAAAATCTACATTGCTTCCTTGATCATGTTGACTGCCCTTGCATTAAAGAAAATATTAGATCTGGGAATGAAACTCAGTGGTAGAATACTTGCCTAGCACACAAGATGCCCTAGGCCCAATGCCCGATACTGAAAAAGGAACAGAAGAAGAAAACATTAGCTGTAACCAGATACAAAGCCAATATTAGAATAAATTCTTTCTTCATATATGAATATGTAGAAAAATTTATATATATCTACATGCTGATTGGTATTACATCTGACACAGAAATTTTAGATACATTCTTACTAAATCACAAACAGTATATCAATGAAATCAAGTGGAATTATTTAATATTGTCTTTTCAGAGTTGGCCAATGCAACTAATCCCTCAAATGAAAACAAATATAAATTTTGAAAAGGATTGTACAAAATTTTTATTATTGCCTATAAATGATACAATTATATTTTAGAAGAAGAAATTTATTTGAAAGAATATCATGAAAAGCTGATATTATCAATAAGTCAGTTTTCCTTAACCTATTTTACATAATTTGTAACATTGAACTAAAACCTCAAAGCCATCACAAAAATCCTTGTTAAAATTGCTTTTTCAGGGCTGAAGAAATGGCTCAGTGGTTAAGAGCACTGGCTGCTCTGGCAGAAGACCTGGGTTTGATTCCCAGAACCCACATGGTAGCTAACAACCATCTGCAACTCCAGTTCCAGGAGAATCTAATGCCTTCTTCTGACCTCCTTGGACATTGCACAACAGGGGTATACTTACACATATGCAGGTAATACACTCATACACATAAAATAAAAATAATTAATAAAATATTTAAATTTGCTTTTCTAATCAATTTATTTTTGTTTCTACTGAGGCTTTTATTATTACAGGTATGCTAACTTATGATCTTAAAAATTTTTTGGTTGAACATAATATTTGTGCATATTTATGAGGTAGAATCTCATGTTTTGGTTCATGTATAATACACTGTATTATTATCAGTTAAGAGGAATTATTTCACTTGACTTAAAATCATACTATTTTATGGAGGAAATACTTACTATCCTGTTTTCTAATTATTTTCAGATACACATACATTATTTTGAATAACATTGCTATGCCACACAACTGCAGAACTTCTTCCTATGTAACTGTACCATTGTACTCCCTGATCAGAATCTTACCCCTCCTGTACCTTACTCCCCTGTCTCTAGTCACTGTTACTATTATTCTTTTGACATCTATAAGATCCAGTTTTGCTAGATTTCACCTATCTTTCTGTGTGATTAATTTCATCAGCATAATGTCTCCCAAGTCAGTTTATTTTGTCACAAATTATAGGATTTATAGTTTTTATGGAGGAATGGTAATGCAATATGCATACATAGCCCATTATCAATCCAAATCCACTTTGACTGGCTAAGGTGTAAGGTGAATAGTTGTGTAAATAAATATGAAATTAAGATTTTTTTAAATCCTCAAATTAGGGACATGGTTCAGTGGTGGAGCACTTACCTACCTAAACACTTAACTGGATTCCATTCTCAGCACTGCAATTAATAAATTAATTATGGAAAGCAGCAGCAATAATAATAAGTTATCATCATGAGAAGAAACACCTATGAAATTTCTGAACAAAATTGCTTTTTAATATGTATCATAAATAGTAAGAGAAATTAACTGTAGGAAGTAAAATGAAATTTAAAATAATAAAAAAATGCACTATCTAGAATCAGACAATTATCCATATATTAATTTATGAAGCAGCATTTCAAGCTAATGGGTAATAGATAAGACAATATATGAGCTACACATCCATGAAACTCTTAGCAGGCCTTTACCAGAAATATGTGTTTGAAGTAGAATCTAAACTATTTCTATATCTATGTTTAGCTCCTAAGAGTGGTATTGTTTTTTAGTATGAAAATATATGTCTTTCTGAATTCATGGTGAATAACAAATATCAGTGGTGTGAAAAATAATGTTCCTACTTCCTATCAAATGGTGGCTATGATAGCTAAACTAGCACAGGACAATTAAAATATTAAAACATTTAATGATTGAAATACAAACATAAGAAAATTCTGTCTTAAACTCATCACATAGGGAACGCTTAGTATCATGTTATTGACAAAGGTGTAGAAGAAAAAGACACTGTTAATTTGACTTGTGATACATAAATTATTATACTCCCTCTAGAGAACTATTTGGCAATGCACATTAAAACTTCAGACATTCATCTTCTTTCATGGTTGCTAGTGAGTATTCCCCACAGAAGCCAGCCAAATAGGATATAAAGAAAAATAGTTTTATTCTAAAGGATAGTGGAAGCTGGCAACTCTTCAGTGTGACAAGCAGGCCGTGAGGGCTAGAAACTAAGGCAGGAATTGATGCTGTAGTCTAAAAGAAGAAATCTCCCTTTTTCTGAAAATCTGTTTTCACTCTCAAGATGTGACTGCCTGGATGAAGCCCATAATATTACCAAGGGTAATATTTATCTAAAATCTAAAGTGATTGTAAATGTTAACCATATCCACAAAATTATCTTACCTACAACACCTAAAACAACTGGATACTATAACCTAGCTAGGTGAGACAAAAGCCATCATACTCACCAGTCTCGCTTTTTATAACTACATGTGTAAACCTTTATAGATATGTACACACAGATTTAAAAATCATTTGCAGCACTTTTGACAATGCCAAAGTTTAGTGACACCCTTAATGAAGGAAGAAAGAACTGGGTAAGTACTACTTATACTGACATTAAATTATATCTGGGGTATAGTTAGATTGAAAAACAGTATATCGTTTTACATGAAAGCCTCTTAAAAATACATTCCTGTTCATAATTTAATATGCAGAGACTACCTCTAGAAGCACACACTAGAAACTGTGGCAAAGTAAAGGCTAAGCCAAAGATGTACTTGTATAGTCCTAAGCACCTCTAGAAATATCATATATATATTATATGAATATATTAACTTTTCCAAAGTTAATCTAAAACCAGACTGTCTATCCCACTGTAGGTAAAATTAAAAAAGACTTGACAGTGCCAAATGCTGACAAGGATGAAGAGTAGCCATTGTTCTCACATAGTTTTGGCAGGGCTGTAACAGCCACTCTGGACAAAGCTCTCACAATTTTTATAAAACTAAGCTTACACTTACATAGCCGTTAGTTATTTATCTAAGAGAAATGAAAGCATCACCTATCAGAAAGTCAATCATACAAGAACATGCATGGCAACTGTATTAACAATAGTCAAAGATGGGAAATGGTCCAGGTGTTTATCCACCAAAGAGTGATTAAACCTACTGTGATGCATTCATACAATGGAATACTACTGAAGAAGAAAATGGAAGAGATTACATGAATGTAACAATAGAGATAAATTTTAAGAACATTATGGTGGCTGAAAGTTTTGTTTTGTTTTTGAGACAGGATCTCAGACTACCTCATGCAGGCCTAAACTCACCATGTATCCCAGGCTGGCCTTGACTTCAACAATCCACCTGCCTCGGCCTCCTGCATGCTAAGATCGCAGACATGAAACACATCAGCTTAAAGGAGTTTTAAACAACTCTATACATGACGTTATTCCATTCTTGTAAAACTCTAGAACAGGCAAAAGTAGTCTATAGTGGGAAAATGATAAAAATGGTTGCCTCTGAAAGGTGAAGGTAAGAATTGAATGAGAAGGGAATGAAGGAACTTTCTGGGGTTGATGGCAGGAGTTTGAGTTATAGATTCAGAGCTTATACAATGACATATGTAACATTTGAGTATTTCAATGTATATTGTACTTTAAGAAAGAATGTTACAAAAATATTGAATTCCAACCACTTGTGTGTGTTTGTTAATATTTTTCACCTAATGGCACAAAACTAATTATTGTTTTTATAAAATAGGCTGCTAAACAAACATTTTTAAATTGTAAGTTGTGAATTACATGGAAAAATTTTCAGGAATGTTCAAAAACAAAATTTTCATTTGAAAACAAGAACACATAATATAAAAATGTATCTAGGGGCTAGGAGAGATAGGCCAGCAGTTAAGAGAACTGACCGCTCTTCCAGAGGACGGGGATTTGGTTCCCAGCATCCACACAGCAGCCAAGTCCTTAACTCCAGTTCAAGGGGAGCCAATGCCCTCTTCTGACCTCTGCAGACATTGCACACATGGTTTCACTTACATACATGCACATAAAAAGTAATAGTGATAATAATAATAATAATAATAATAATAATAATAATAATAAATTTAATGTGTCTATCATGAGAGGTAAGAAACTCCAACCCTACCTGAGAAAGAACTGGCAACCAATGGCTGCTGGGAGAGGGAGAGTCAGTCTCATTTAAGAGTGAGACTATTGGTAAGTTGACCAGGCTGCAGCAGATGAATTCACACAAAAGGGCATTTGGGGACACAAATTTGACTCTATAGGCCTTAATATATAATCTATAATATATAATACAATCTATAGATTGTGTATTGAGTTATATTAATTACAGTACATGAAGATGGGTAGGCTCAGTAAGGGGGCACAGATAGGGGAGGGGATCTAAATATGATCTAAATGTATTACATGAAATTCACAAAAATTCAAAAACAGAAATCTATATGTGGAAAATGGACTGGAATGATACACACTAAAATGTAATCAGGAGCTTTCTTGCAGGAATATAAATATAAAAATAAGTGGGTGTGCTGGTACACATCTTTAATCCTGGGACTCAGGAGGAAGAGCAGGGGGATCGCTGTGAGACTGAGGCTACCCTGGACTGGTCTACACAGCAAGTGCTAGGCCAGCTGGAGCTACATAGTAAGATGCTATCACAAAAAAAAACCAAATAAATAAATAGATAAAATAAAAATAGTAAGTACATTCTTAGAAGGAATGAATGAATTTTTTGTTTTTTATTTATTTGCTTGTTTGTTTGTTTGTTTATGACAGGGTCTCCTTATAGCCCCAGCTAGCTTAGAACTTGCTATGTAGAAAAGGCTGGTCCTGCAGAGATCCACCTGCCTCTGCCTCACAGGTGCGGGGATTAAAGGTATGTACCATCACACTGGGCATAAATTCAAATTTTTAAGCAATCAGGAAACTATATAATAAAGTTACCTGAGATTAATAGTTAGCAGTATTAAAAAACCACTCCAAAACATAGTCCTTATAATAGTAACCATTTATTTAATTCATAGTACTGTGGGTCAGCACTATGAGCTGGCCTAAGCTAGATGATTCTTCAGCTCTCAGTGGGCTAATTCTTATGACTATGATAGGCTACCAGCCGGGTACTTGAGATGGGTGGTTGTTGGCTGGGATTTCATGGTATGATGCTCTGGAATTCAAGCAGCCCAGTCTAGAGTTGTGTAAAGTCAGTCACTCAGCAAGTTCATTAGTGAGCTAGTAAAAGGGCTGGGTGTGGTGGCCTTCGCCTTTAATCCCAGCACTTGGAAGGCAGAGGCAGGTGGATTTCTGTGAGTTGTAGGCCTTCCAGGGCTACGTGAAACCCTGCCTCAAAATTTTAAAAATAATTGAAAGCCAGTAAAATCTGTATGGATTCTTAAGATCCAGGATTAAATCTAGCAAATATGTTAGCTGTAGCATTTCAGGTGCCAAAATAAGTCACATAATCAACCCAGAATCCAGGAATAGAAGTAAAGACTGGCTAAAGGGAGAAATTGAAAAAATCATATTATGGGAGCAGTGACATGCACAGTAATCCCAATACTGGAGAGGATGAGGCAGGAGGATCTTGAGCTCTAGGCCATTCTGGGTTACATAATGAGACCTTGGCTCAGAAAACAAAATAACAGCAAAAACCACATCTTGAAGGGACTTAGATGAATAACAATTCTTTGTGGCCATTTTTGAAAATCTATTATACCTAACACTAGTCCCTATTTTGTAAGCAAATAATATACCAAATGTTAAGGAAATAAATTGTGTGTAAAGATTTTTGTGTAATAAAAATATTATAAAAGTTAACCAGTTTATATGTAATTAACTATAAGCAATGCAAATTTCTACTTATATAATAATTACATAGCATAGTAAGATACATCCACAACTTGAACATCTCTGAACAATTTAGGGAGATTTACTTTTTAGCATACCATGATTTTGCCCATGTCGTAGGTGGAAAAAAATATGGCTGTACTTTTTGTTTCCCTCATTTGGAGAGATGCTGAGCACCTTTATCTGGTGTTCCAGAGCTATGGAACAGCTTCATTCTGAAACAAAATTTGACCAGAAGCAAAACTATTGTAAAGATTGTGTCATGCATTTGGAAGGCTGAACAGAAACACAGGAGACTTGACATTCAGATTGACCTTTTAAGAGAAGCTGAACAAAGCAATGTGGTTTTGAGGATGAAAGAAACTTGAGGAAACTTGATAGTTCAAGTATGATCTGAAAAGAGAATGAATGCCAAACCTTGAATGAGAAACTAGATCCCAAAGGTCTAAAATGGCATGCCTGTCCACATCAGAATGAGGACAGTATTAATCCTTCAACTTAAGTGGTGGTGTCCACGCCACCTTCATCCACAAGGTCAGACAGTCAGACAGACTTAGAATTATGCAGGAATTCTAAAACACTTGTGGGGTTGAATGTGTCACAAATGACTGGTGTCTGATAGAGATTTCACTGGAGAACTGACAGTCTACCTGGAGTGGGGTATGACACCCCCACCCCCATGCACACATTTGATCACAAAAGTATTCTCTGTTGATTGTTGAGTGAACATAGACCAAACACTTTGGTTTGTTTTCTTCCACACTCTCTGCTGTGTGACACAAAAGTTCATACATTTACAAATTCTAATCATGAGCCCCATAAAAATATTAAAATTAAGCTAGTTTTTTCAAGTTTATCCTTTTTTAGCTGATAGGAAGCAGCTTTCAGAGTTTCAGTTAATAATCCCCAAGCCGTTATAAAGTCTTAGTATTTATATTCCTAAACCACTGATGTTCCAAAATAGCTTCATTTCTGGAGATAAAAATATGTAGGAAATATATTCTGTAATGAACGTAATCTGTCTTGGAAAGACAGACATCAGAGTGTTATTAGTACACAGCACTAGTTACATGCCATCATTGATGGCTACCAAATTGATCTGTTCACTTATAACCTGCTGGATACAATAGAAACTAGTTGTAAAGGGATTCATAGGTTTTGTAAGTGAAAGGAAGAAGTCACAGAATACTTCACAGATCCCTTATGTTACTACATTTAGGAAGCAAAATAAAAATTCCGGAGGACAGAAGGAATCGATGACAGAGTCCGTGTCCAGTCACACTACTACTTGTCCTGCTCTGAGAGTCAATATTGTCATTAACACTGGATGATGTGATACTGGGGAAGAGTTAAAAACTCATAATCCAAAATGAAAGTAATTTTAAAGTCATTTCTATTATATGCTTGTGGGGTTGACTGAAGGGTCCTGTTATAGACTGTGGTCCCCTGAGCAAAGCAGCTAGCACCTTCAACAGGATGGATGTGCCTACTTGCAAGAATACATTACAATCAGAATTGTTGACAGCTGGCATTCCTTCATAGAAGGAGGATGTGGGGAGGGTCATTGGACCCTCACCTGAGTTTCCAATCACTCCTCCCAGACGTTTGTGATTCTGCCCTAATTGTTTGTTGCCTCAGTTCTCAGGAAGAGCTAGAGTATACAGACAAGGCAAGATTCATTGACGGAGACTCCATCTTTAAAACCTTCTGGAAATCATGATCCAAGCTGGGTTAAGACTTCAGTGCAGCTGCTTTGTGATCCATACTCCTGCCAGTAAACCCTGATTCATGCTCTGTAAGTAATGCCCAATAAACCCATTTATTCCCTAGGGTGAACTTTGGTGGAATCATTGTCCTTGGGACCTTATTAAGGACAGGATAATATTATTTCTCTCCAGGGAAGGAGTTGTCTCATCAAGCCCCATGTGACATTTGCAGATAAGGACAATGTAGGTTCACAGGGGCTGATGGACTGGCCTAGGCTCCCACACGAGACAAGTTAATTAAATGCCTAAAACTGTAATCCACCAGATCTTAGAACTCATCGCTTCTGATGCCTTTAAACCCTACAAAGTGTACACTATGCACATGAGTGCCATTCTGAAAACTTTATTCAAATGGAATTAGAAGTCAAGCTCAGGTTTACTGACAAACCCAGGTGGGGGACATCTTGTATCTCTATTTTCTTATTCCCCTCATAGAGTAGGTGCTCATGGTCTCTCCAACTTCTACAACAGGGCAGGAAGTTGCCAGAGGTCTTCTGAGCACCAATACATTAAATGGAAAATGCAGTCCCATCAAAGCTGTAAAAATACAGAGGAAATGTTCTTAGATGGAAGCTAAGCAGACAGTTCATCAACCAAAATGAGGATCTACTTCTAGGTGACAGACAACACCTCATCTCAGCACCTCTCATCCCTATTAAAGTATTATGCAAACTTGGAGCTGTTCAAACAAGACAAAAACATCTCTAATCTTGGTTGGACTTGCTGGCTATGGGAGTGTCCCCTCACTGCTGTCTAACCTATGGACCTCCAGAGATCTGGCTCACAGGTACCAATAGAACCAGCACCAACGATTTTTGTTTCTGCATCTGCAATTCTGTTTCTCTGAGGTAAATCATCAAATATTGTAGGCATGGAACCATTTTGCTTTCTCACCCCTTTCCAGTCCCTTCTACCTGACCTACCCCCAAGCCAGCACAGAAGTCAGTTTTACTCAAGAACTAGAATACATATATTCTCTCACTTTCGCTAGTCACACATCTTGGAAGTCATTACAACTATTTGAATTTCATGGGCTGCTGAAGATGTGCTTCATTATAACTTTCCAAGTTGGAAAGGCATCAACAAATATAGTCTCTTTTAAGAAAAGAGGGATTCTGAACTGGGCATGGTAGTACATGTCTGTAATGTCAGCATTCAAGAGGCTGAGATAGGATGCTCCTGAGTTTGAGGCCAGACTGGGTTACACAATGAGATTCTTTCTCTTTTTCATTTTTAGCTGAATTTTTGTGTATCTCATACAGAACATCTCAATCAATCTTAATCATCTTTATGCCCTCTTCCCTACTGGCACTCTCCCATAGCTCTCCCCACTGAAATTCATACATTCTGTCATTTATGTTAAGGCCTATTGTGTCAAGTTCAAGGACTGTCCCTAGACATTCTCAGTGCAAGTTCATCTACTAAGGTCTAGTCAGTGTCAGCATATCTAGAGTCCCTCACTTTAGGAAGATCAGCTCTTCCTCACCCAGCAGTAATCAGTTGCCAATAGTTCTTCAGCTAAGATTGGGGTCTGCTGTCCATTTCCACAGTTCTATGCTGGGTTTTTGTCTGCTTGAGTTTGCATGGGTCTTGTGCAGTCTAATACCATTGCTATAGGTTCAAATGAGCAGGGTCCCAGGCACTTGTAGAACTTTATATTCCCATATGGTCCTGCACCTCCTTCCTGGTTCTTACAATCTTTCCAGCCCCTCTTCTGCAATGATCCCTGAGCCCTGGGTGGGTGAAGTTTAACATAGGAGTCCTGTCCAAGGACCAGCATTCTGCAGACTCTTAATCTCTACACTTTGGCCATTTGTGACCTTTTGTGTTCCTGGCCCTCTGTTGCATGAGGGAACTTCATTAATGAGAACTGAGATATTCAATAGTTTCCTCTTTACCCCTTGTTCTATGTTCCGTGTGCCTTAGGTGTAAAGATTGCATTGTAGATGTGCCACTTAGGCTTGGGCAATTCATAGACAATGTTTGTGTGTAGTTGTGGTACTCTGTAATAGACTCTGTATGGTGCAAAATGAACTCTTTGATGAGTAGTGACTAGGATATTTGTCTGTAAATATAAGGACACAAATTTTGCACATAGTAAAAAAATTACATTAGTCTGGGGATGCAACAGTCTTGGGGTTTTCTCTAAGATCTACGACTTCTCCAGTCATGTGTATTTGGCTATGTTTACAGTATCAAACACAAGTTTCCTCCCATTGAGTGGGCTTTTAGTCCAATTAGGTAGCTGTTGATTGCCCCCAAGATAAAACTGCCACTTCTGCACCCATATCATATGCTGTGCCAGTCACTGATGTGGTTATTTGGTCTTGAAGCTGGTGTTTGACCTTGATGTTCTCCATTAGCAGCTTGCCTAGTGCTCGCCAAAGCTATGATAGCTAGTCTTCAGGGGAAGTGGCTACCAGGTCAGTTCCAGTTCCATTGCTTTAAATCCTGTGTCCAAAGTATGCTCCGCCTTCAGCAGTAGGGACTTACATTCGAGTTCTGGGAGGCAATTGAAGGCTGTGGCAATAGCCTGTATAATTTGGGGAGTCTCTTGGACTACACTGGCCAACAACTCAAAGGATGGTTTCTCCTGTCTGGCACTGTGTCTTGTTATGTATCTTTCAGCTATACACACGGACTCATGTGTGTTATATGTGTAATTTGTCATTAGGTTGTTGGACTAATATGATTCCCTCTTTTTTTGTACTAGCTAGGCGTTATTTCTCTCTCTCTCTCTCTCTCTCTCTCTCTCTCTCTCTCTCCCTGTCTAACTTTTCCACCATGGCTTCCCCATTTAAAGTGTCCTCATTTTCCCTATTTCTCCATTGAAAATTCTAGTTTCCTATGCTCATACCTCTCTTGAACACATTCTTTCCCTTTATCCCCAAAGTTCCTTGTATAACCCTCTTTCCTCCTCCCATTAAAATATCTGCCTTTTATCCATTTCTCCTTGAGTAACACCTGTCTCCTACTGTCCTTCTCTCTTAAGTTCCTTCTTTCCCTTTACCTCTGTAGTTCCTTTCCATTATCCTGGTTCCTGCAGTTGCATCAGAGTACATACATGGTGCTAGGATCCACGTATGAGGGAGAACATCTGTCATTTGTTTTTCTGAGTGAGATTCTGTCTTATACACAAAAGATAACTTTTAAAAGTTTACATCTTGTGGGGGCTAGAGAGATGGCTCAGCAGTTAAGAACACTGACTGTTCTTGCAGAAGACCTCGTTTTGAATCCCAGCATCCACATGGCACCTAACAACTGTCCATAACTCCAGTTCCAGGGGATCCGACAGCCTCCTCTGTCCTCCCCGGCCCTGCATGATATGGGTGCACTTACCTACATGCAGGTATAACATTCATACACATAAAATAAAAATAATAAATAAAATATTAAAAAAATTTACAGTAATTGATAGCAAAAGATGTCAAGGCATGGAAGCATGCTACCTAAAATTTTTGTGTTAGCAAAGTCACATCCATTTTTATTTTGCTTTCAACACTCCTATTTTTCTACCTCAGGGAGCTCCAACCTTTGGCTCTATTTTTCTGGTCTAGCTTTCCAGCCCTCTTTTGGTTTGAATGCTTCATATTCCAAACTTAGAACTTAACCAGTCACCATGCTCTTGTGAACAGAAGTTCCCAGAAAACCTGCATTTCAAAACTGAACCTTCTACAAAGGCTGATCAACTGAATAGAACTTCATTGATTTGGAGAGTTTGGAATGTTGCAGGTCCAGAGCCTAATTTTCATTTATCTTAGGTCATCTTTAGCCCCCAAAATAGCCACTCCTTGCTCACCTTTGTTTCTGACTTAACATTCTGTCACTAACAGATAAAAACTTTTGGAACGTATTAACCCCGCAGACCACCACCTCCTACCAACCAAAAGGCTGAGTGCCATCAGATAGCATCTGAGGTCTATAGCTGAGATTTCTCTTTTCCTATATACACCTAATGTTTCCACCAATGTACTTAAGAAGTGTCTTGATTTATGATTTTTCTTTGTGTTGTTACTATAAAAACTTTATGAAACTCTTATCACGTTAGAACGTGGAATTTGGGGTAACCTGAATCTGTGTCCCCGGGCCATGGTCACTCATATTTGACTCCAGAATAAACTATCTTTTATGCCCTTTGAGGTGAGAGTTGTGCGTTTGCATCAACACTCTCATAAGTGCTCTTCAACTCTCATCATCTTTTGCTGAACGCATTCTACAGTCTAGAATTGATTCTATATTTACAGAACCATGTTAGTAAGTTTACCTGCCTTTCCTTATTGAATACAATTTCTTTCATAAATACCTTCCTCTTTTATTATGATTTTATGGATAAAATGTCTCTGAAAAATTCATCCACTTGCCCAGTCTTCACCAAGGAGGAGGCAGAACTAAAATTCGAGAATATACCTCTGATTATAAAACCTGTGCTCTCTGTCCCCCCACAAAGATGGCCTCTTGCCTCCACTTCCTCTGCTCCTCCTCAGCTCATTGATTAGCTAATCTAGGGGAAATTCGTGAACACATCCCTAGATTGCACTGGGCATGGTGATCATCACCTGATGGCTGTTAGCAGGTCAGCAGACTCTGCTCACTTTCCATTCTGAATCACTAGCAAGCATTACAAGATCCTCACTACACTGAAAGGTCACCAGGACCCATTAATTTAGATAATATCCACATTGGCTTCACTTCCTCAAGGTTCTCCATGTTCCTACTTTCCTGGAACTATCCCAGGGTCCCATGTCCAGTGTCACAGTCCGACTATCTCAGGACAGTAGGCTCAAGCATTGTGCTACCTCTTCCAGGGAAGCTTGTCTCTTCCCAGTCTATCCCTTGCCCTTCAAAGACAGAGCAAATCTCACCCACATGTGATGTGTCTGCACATATATGAAGCTTTCCTAGAAAGTTACTCTGTACCTATCACTATATAACGTGAACATTTTTGAGCCATGTGTTCGTTCTGTTTTTCCCACTTCACTGGAATCTTCTGCTGGAAAAGATTGTGACTTGCTCCTTTTTAGTTCTGCATTCCCATCCCAGGCTGACTTGCAACAGGCACTTTTGATCAACATTTGTTAAACAGAACTCTAATGCTGTAAAATTCATAAGCCTGAATTATAGTTACACAGAATAACCTTCAGAAAGCCCCTAAAGTACTACTTTCATGATTCATACAACAATCCCAGATGATTATCCCCTCATGAGAACTTGGTTAAGAGAAAGCATACACAGTGGAAGAACTGAGCTGTTGAAACTGTCTAGATACCATTAATACGTATAAAGAACTCTGGGCACCCCCAGGGTTGTCTTCGGCAGATTCTTACATCTGAATTATTTCTTCCCCCAGTATGATTCTTCATCTTGGCAGCACGTGATCATCAGCACGAGAGCTTTTAACAAGCCCAAAGCCCAACTTGCTCCCAGAGCATCACGACAGTGTATCTGCTAGTGAGTCCATTATGCAGAAAATGCTAAAATTCACAGCTCTCAGCAACCCCTGACACATGAATGGCACTTTTCTGGCAAAGATGCACTTTGTTACTTGGGATTCTCCAGATAGATCTGCTGAGACTTGATAAGCTTGGAAAAAAACCTGAAGCTTGGGTTATCAGATCCCAACCACTGTCTGTTCCATGCCAAGGAAAGAAGGAACCAGGAGAAAGGACAGCTAGATTAGGGCCAGGACACACCACTGCCCCAGTGAACAACTTGAGTACATCACCCATATGTTTTACCTTTTTATTCCCTTATTTTCACCTTTGTGAGGCTCAAATGACACTGGGCACAAAGACCCTTGGAAACTCTAAAGGAGCATCCACATTCAGAAGGCAAGGGAGACTCAGAACATCCTGGTGGCATCTATGAAACTCAACCTCCACAGCGAAATCATGCAACACAGACCACTGCATTAGGTCTCTTTAGACTCATATCTTAATTGAATGGAATCAAAACACATTTTCAACTTTTCATGACCTAGAAAACAAGCAAAAAGAAGTGTGTAAGAATTTCCACAAAATCGTGTAGACTAGGTAAGATATTGTATGCACATAGCACATAAAGAAAATCTTTTTAAAAATAACATAGCTGTTTAAAAGAAAGCAAAATTGCTTACAAATATCACAACATGGGCACTGAGTAAGAATAAATTTCATAATTTCTTCCCATAAACTATATTTAAATTGCCTTCCAGCAAGAAAACCCAATATCCCTTGTTGGCAACTCCTTCCTGTTACCCATTAATGGTCTGTGTGACTTAAAATTAAATTAAGTGTTTTCATTCCTTTGATACTAACGATGTTTGTGAAATTTAATAAAAATTTAAGAAAATGTAAAACCATTTTAAGCAAAACACTCTGGATGGTCTACTTTTGCAATGGTTGCAGATTATTTTTGAAATACAACAACCACATATTTAGAATAAATTCCAAGTTTAGAAAAT
>NW_008352715.1:1464888-1484200 GCF_000622305.1 Nannospalax galili | reverse complement strand
GAGAGAGACAGGGTCTCCCTGTAGCCCCAGCTGTCCTGGAACCCACTATGTAGACCAGGCTGGCCTTGAACTCACAGAGATCCACCTGCCTCTGCCTCTCAAGTGCTGTGACTACAGGCGTGCGCCACCATGCCTGGCCAATACATTATATTTTAAAACTCAAAATACCATAACTAACAAATAAATATCCTGCTGCTAGTCCAAGCTTGTTTTTAAGTTATGTATCTTTGGGGCCAGTTCAGCTTCTGGCTCACTGTTAGTCTGTATTTCTTCTCAGATTTCTTCCCTTCTGAAACTACTTCTGACAAACATGAGATTTCTTTTTTTAACATTTTATTTTTATTTTATGTGTATGAGTGTATTGCCTGCATATGTATGTAAGTGCACCCATGTTGTGCAATGTCCGAGGAGATCAGAAGAGGGCCTTGGATCCCTTGGACCTGGAGTTACAGATGGTTGTTAGCCACCATGTGGGTGCTGGGACTCTGTAAGAGCAGCCAGTATTGTTAACCACTGAGCCATTTCTCCAGCCTCGAGAGAGTTCTTGGTTAACATTAATTTCTTTTTCGTTTTCTTTTTTTCTTTTCTTTTCTTTTGTTTTCCTTTCTTTCCCTCTCTCCCCCTCCCTCCTCCTCCTCTTTCTATCTTTCTGTCTCTCTCTGTCTCTGTCTCTGTCTCTCTCTCTCTGTCTCTGTCTCTCTCTCTCTGTCTCTGTCTCTCTCTCTCTCTCTCTCTCCCCTTTCTTTCAAGACATGTCTCCTTACAGCTCCAGTTGCCCTGGAACTTGCTATGCAAACTAGGCTAGCCTCTATCTCACAGAGATCTGTCTGCCTCTGCTTCTCAAATACTGGGATACCTGTGCCACCATGCCATTAATTTCTTAGAAGAATTTTACAGACATGTATGTATCCTACACATGGAGATAGGGCTTGGATTTGCCAGTCATCAGCAACACTTGTCAAAACTGTCAGAGTTCAGAAGAGTGTGTTCCGGCCAGCTCTCTGTCTTCCTTTCTTCCCACAAACACCAGCAAGGGGTTCTCATTCACTGAGAATAAGGAGGCAGGACAAGGAGGCTGAAGCACTTTTCACCTGCACCTTGAAATCCTGGCCTCCAAACATCTTTCTGGACAAACAGTGCAGCCAAAGGCAACCCAGGCTCCTGTGTGGTATGACACTTTTGTACAGCATCTGAGAAAATTAACTGAGCATTGGGGTCACAAGTAAGGACTGAGCACATGGCCTTCGTGTAAACAGAATGCAATTGTTTTGCTGCATACAGTTCTAATTTCCTCCATGCTTGTTTCCTCCTGGTACTTTAGATGTTTTCATGCTCATTTTCAGGCATGTCACTTGGGCATTTTGTTTTATTTTTTACATTTATTTTTTGGGAGGTGGGATTGAATGCATGTCATGTGTACATGTGAAGTCAGAGGAAAATTTGGAGGAGTCAGTTCTTTCTTCCACAAGGTGTGTCTGAGACTGAATTGAGGTCATCAGGTATCAAGGCAAGTGCCTTTATACGCTGAGCCATCTTGCTGGCCCACCTGGGCATTTTGTAAAAATTGTTGGATGCCACAAACAGGTCAATGAAACCATTAGTTGAAACTCTCTTGGTAAAGGAGAATGTGAATGTTAAGTTTCCTAAAGACAAAATTCAAGGAAATCTTTTCTTACACAGAAAAAAAATCAAAGAAGAAAAAGGTATATAAATAAACAGCAGCCAGGACATCCTGCCATTTCTCAGCAAGATTCTTGATGTTAACTTTTCTGCTCACCTCAAATATTAGAGCAGTTCTCCACACTCCATTAACTCCTTCCATGCCCATTTCTACCTGTCTACTCCTAATGTTTACTTAGGAGAAGATTCTTAAAAACATTTGTTTTCCATTTCATTCAAAACACTAAGAGAACTCCATAACACTTCAAAAAGGCATAATTATGAAAAAACAATCCAGGCAATAAAATATGAGCATTTATTATGCTCTCTTGACCTACTTGGTGTTATTTCTATTCAAAAATTTAATTACTGATAATACTACATTTTATATGGATACTTACAAAAATTGTTAGGAAAGAATTCTAGGAATTCATTGTTCAATCATGTCTCTAGGGAAAAAGTACTTACATAACATGTATGATATACCTGAACGTTGTTTTCTCAAAGTAAATTGGAGAATCATATTTTATTACCAAGATATTTACATTGTGTTCACAGTGAGACTGAATTTTATTAAATCCTGAGTGATAGAGAAAGGGTATTACTTATATGAATGTGACTGGCATTTATGAACACATGTTTTAAAGTAAATTATATATAATATGTCCAGATTAAAATTCAAAAGGTAAACACTCCTCAGCAATCCTAGCATTTAAAAAAGTTTCTTAGAAAATTCAGGTTCATTCCTGAGTTGAAATGACTAATGGGCAAAGCTGAACCTTCATGTGCTTCGTTTGCAACACATAAGCACTGGCACAAATCCATTTCTGGTTCATCACCCCACTACACCAACCCACCACCACTTCCCAACCAATGGCAATGTTAAATAGATACTTGAATATCACAAGGGCTCAGTTCAATGACTTGTTATCATTTATGTGAATTCCACCATCAGTCTAAGGCAGTGTGATTCTTTAGTTTCAACATCTCACATTTTGGCAGAAAGTACTTTGTTGGGTCTTTTATTCTGGGGCACTGACTTCTCTTACCTCATCCTTCAACCTTCAACCTAGTCGTCTGGTTTGCCTCAAGTGATGGGCCTTGGAAAAAGGGAGAAATGATAGAAGAGAACAGAGCAGAAACATGCGTCACTGTTATCCTGAGTGGAAGGAGGCTATTCAGCAAAGCCTCTTCCAGTTCCCCCACTGTGGAGAAAGCCGGAGTTTTAGTATCCTTCTCAGAGCCACGCCTCACTTGGGCCAGCACCTCACCTGGACAACTGCAGCTCAGTCAAGATTTATGGAGGGTGAGTAGGACCTCATATCACCACTAGAGTCTCAGGATCCTGAGGGTAATGCTTGGCTGGCATAACATTTCTTGCTAAGAGAGAGGAGAGAAGGGGGAGGGGAGGGGAGGGAGAGAGAGAGAGAGAGAATGAACCTTGGAGACAAGCAAAGAGTTCATACCTTGTTTCAGGTGTTTATTTTACAGAGAGAGAGAGAGAGAGAGAGAGAGAGAGAGAGAGAGAGAGAGCCAATTTTGGGAACCAGGGATGGGATGGAGGGGCACAAGGAACCAGGAGATTAATGAAGATTCCCAGAACCACTGGAAAATGAGACGTGCTTTATTTTCTCTGGGCAAGGGCACACAGGCAGCCAGGTGAAAGCACAGGAGCCCTTGGTTCCAAAGACCTTTTATAGGAAATCACACAAAGGTGGCTTCTTGCCCAAACTGGTTATATAATAAATTATATTACTATTGACTTTGGAGTTCCCTGACATATAGTGTCAGCCATTTTGTTCTGACTCATACCCCCAGATGTCTAGCATTAAGTCATCTTGACCCATGCTGGAAATCCATATCAGTGTCATATTATCTAAATGTAAATAGGCCCTCATGGCCTTAATTACCTACAGTGTGCATATCAGAACATGCCTATGGAGGTCAGAGGACAACTTTATGAAGTCAGTTCCCAGGTTCAAACTCAGATGGTCAGGCTTTGACAGCAGTGCTTTAACTACTAAACCACCCCACCAGCCTGGTTTTAGGTGGTTTTAAACTGAAACTATGTTTTAAGGGTCTCGGGTATAGGGACAGCCTTGTTCCATGTGGCTGAAGGCCCTTTTAGATGTGGTCTCCCATCACTCCATTCCCTGCCAGCCTCTTCTCCAGGCACTCTGTGCCATGTCTTCCAGCAAGTCTGCTCCTGACCCAGGGTCTTAGAATTTATTGCCTATTCTTACAAATATTCACACTGCTTGTCCCCTGATGTCCTTACAATCTTATTGTATCTGAGAGTTTTTCCTGGCCACCTGACCTAAACCTTTACCTACCTAAACCCAGCTGTTCTCCTCCCTTCAATTGTCCTTCAAGTCACATACCCCACCTGGTATACTGCACAAAGCACATTGTGTTGTTTCTGGTTCCCTGTCTTCTATCCCCACTAGATTGCAATGTCAGAAAAACTATATCCCTGAGCCTGTGGAGTATTCAATGATATTTTTGTTAAAGACCAGATTTCCGCCATATTAAAGTGTATTATAAAAAGGAACAGCTAAAAAGATTCCTATAACATGCATTTGTCACCAGCTGCATGAATAGGTGCCCTCAAAAATGTGTCCCTAAGACTCTTAGTGCTTCACTTTTCTCATCTGTTCATTTGAATTGGAATATCATCCCCATATAGTTAGGAAAATTAAATTACAGGTAGGGATTTGCCTGACATTCAACATGCACAAGCAAATATTCACTACCATTATTAGCTATTATTTTCCTATGGGATTGTAATACCAAGCAAGAGGCACGGAGGAATGCCACATAGTGATGGTTGAATCAGGAGTCCTTTGTTAGCTGGTGGTCAGAGGGAAGGCTAATGCCCAAAGGAACTCTCAACCCCGAGTAGAAGCAGGACAGGGTTCATAAACCTTAAAACCAGAATTACATCATGGTAGGGGGCAAGACCAATAACCATAGTTACATCAGATCACCATAGTTACACCGGACCAGGGGCAGGGCAGTTAACAAAGAGGTTTTCAAGTCACAAAAAGAAAAACAGTTTTTCAGAATGGCAGGAACAATGGGCTCCATGCAGATGCAGGTATAGCTGGCTTGGAGGACATGCTACCTGGGTATGCTAACTGGCTACTTGTAAGTTTCCCAGTGTTGTAGAAACAATGTACTCCCTGAAACTACAGGTGTGGCCTTCATGGCTGGCTCACTGGCTGCAGTGGGAGTAGCTGGGCAAAAACACAGGGTAAAGCAAAAGTCAGCTAGAACAAAATGGAGTTGTTTTTTCATTTCAGAAATGGGTGAGAATCATTTGAAAAATGCAACAGCTGTAAAGCAAACAATACTTCTATCAGTTGGGGCCAGACTTAATGCATCCAACCATTGACTTTCTAATTGAAGAGTATGAGACACTGGTAGAGTTTCACTCCATGGATGACTAGGTAATCCTCCTTTCTCAACATTCTACAAAGAACCTGTGCCATTGTCAGCAGTCAGGAGGTGCAGATAGTCCTTCATGACAGTGTTCCAGCCCTGGCCACGCAGGCTGCCTGATCTCTTGGGCCATCAGGGCAGTGACCAGGAACCAGGAGTTTCAGGAGAGAACGGGTTTAAAAACAGCATTCACAGTGAAGTGACAAGTAAAGACTAAAGGCCTCAGGATCTGGGCCTCAAAGCCCTCGAGCTCTGACGTTTCTGAGATACTGTCTTCATTTTAACATGTTTTGTTTCACCACTTCGCTTGCCAGCTGGGTTTTATTTGCCACATAAATACATCTTTCAGGACTCTTCAGGACTATGAGCAACATGTCCTGGAGCAACAATTAGTAAGTGATGTGTGCACTTCATCAAAACAAAAAATAAATGTTCCTGTGAGTAATTACAGTTTATAGCTAAAGAAATTCTTGCAGACCTTGCTTAAGTACTGGCTTTCAGAATTCCTCTCAGAACTTGGTTCTCTCCTAAAGTGAACACATATGGTAGAGGATGTACACGCAGTGAATAAAAAAATAGCAACCGCTTTTTAACAATGATATAAATTGTAAAATCTATCTAATTTAACTGATTTCTTCTCTGAAACAATTCTCAATGAGTCTATTTCACATCAAAGCAGGATTATAGATCTTTGACAATGGATAAAATAGACTTCATCAATTTGACTATGAACCCAAGTCATAATTTTGGCCACAGTAATAATTTAATTTGGGTATCAACCAACTCCTTCCACCCTTAACTTGACCTTACTCCTTCAGGTTCTACCTTCAACAGCCCTACTTACTGCTTCACAAGGCTAGAAGTTCATAAGTTCAAATTCAAGATGCAGCAGTGAAGACTGTGGGAGCAAGAATGCTATTTTCTCTGAGGCATAAGACAGTCCATGTTGCTCATCTGTTTTCTCCGAGTCCTCATCCTAAACTCAGCATCTCAGCATCTCAACCCACTGCAAGCAGGTTGCCATTCTAACTAGTTTGAAATCCTTTCCCTGCCATCCCAAATACCTGTTAATCCCCAGACACTATTGCTCTCTTCTGCTCCAATTCCCCTCCAGTGGTATCTCCTGGCTCTTCTCTGATCTTTCAGAGAACCCTCCCTTTTCCTGACCACTCCTCTCAACAGCCTACCAATGGGCTAAAGCTGCACATCTTTCTTCCAACAATCTACTCTGGCTTCCTTTTATCTCAGAAGCTAGAGAGGGCATCTTACCTACTCTTGCTTTAAAGGCACCATGCATCTCCCTCAGTTTACCTTGCAGAATTGCTCCTGCCCAGGCCAAGTATACCACTCCCTTGATACCTATTATCTCTGAAATGTTCTCACCTTCCATTTAGACTCTGGGATAAAGGATGAAATGTATAAAAAGCTATTGGCATCATTCTTGAACCTTACCTCCATATAGCTGTAGACAATGAGAACCATGGATTGACCATAATTACACAGAAGAAAAAAAAAAAACAGGTGCGTGGAGGAAAGCAAAGATTTGAGAAAACTGATAAGAAAAATAACGAAAGCTGTTCAGAGCAGCTTGTTTTGAGTGCTTGCTGTGTGCCAGGTTCCATCCACACACCACTAATTCTTTTACGTACATTTTATGTACAAGTCTGCATCCATTTATGTAAGTCTATTTATTCATTAATCTTCATGATGATCCAATACCCTAAGCTGAGAAAATTGTTTCTGTGTAAGATCCACCACTGCCAATTACCACCCTCCCCAACTTAAGCCCAAAGCATGATTTCAAATCAGATGCTTGGCTTCAACTTCTCTTAAGCATGTCTTTACATTTACAAATAGTTCAATCTGAAGGAGTTGATGACGGACTGATCAGACAGTAGGAAAGAGGAAGGAGGAGGCCAGTGCTTCTGTGACGTGATGTCTAAGTAGACACTGACACGTATACCATGTAGGGACAGTTGCTGGCAAATCAAGGTGGAAGTTGGTCTTCTGGAGTTTGAAACAAAGAGCAGTGCATCTCAACTTTCAAAGCACAGCTTTCTTTCTTTTTTAAATTTTATTTTTATTTTTTATTTGTATGAATGTATTGCATGCATGGGTACAAGTGCACCAGTGTCCTGAAATGCCCACAGAGGTCAGAAGAAGGCATCAGATTCCCTAGAACTGGAATTATGGACAGTTGTTAGCCACCACGTAGATGCTGGGAATGGAACCCGGGTCCTCTGCAAGAGAAGTCAATGCTCTTAATCGCTGAGCCATCTCTCCAGCCCCATAGCACAGTTTCTAAATACCCATACCCTTCCCTGCTTGAGATTCTGATTGACTGGCTTGGGTTTCTGCCTGAACTCCCCGCCGCCCACACACACACTACGATTCTAATATGCACCTAGGGTTTGGAATCTCTGACTAGTATCCATCTTAATCATGCCCCTGGTCCACAACTCACACCCATGCCTCCAAGTGTTACTCTGTGTTTTCCTACTGTTTAATAATCCTTGTTCCAGACTTCACCTCCAAAGCTCCAAGGTACGTGTAAAGATCCAGCCCCCAAATCACTCTTAGAGCTCGCTGTGCTTATTCGGTGGCACATCCTGAAGCATTCATCCCACTCCCAACTTTAGAACTGATTAAACTCAAGTAGAAAGATACATGTCCTTGCCTTACACTCAGATTTTCTAAATTGAAACACAAGATATACTTTCCTTTGCTATGACTAGATATTTTCTAAAAGTATATTTGTTCATTTAGTAATACAAATTAAACCTTGAAAGTCCTTTGAAATGTCCAGGTTGGAGGTAGGGCAATTTAAATTTTGAGAATGTATGTAAGTAAAAGACTAGAGTAAAGCAAGACCTTCTGTCCACTTTTTTTGCAAAGCCACCAAGGCAACAGTAATAAGAACATCATCCAGTAATAGAGATATCATCTATTGATGGAATCTCCTCTTTAGACACAACACAGCCCTTCATTTCAGACATGCAAGCAAGACCTTCTGTCCACTTTTTTGCAAAGCTACCAAGGCAACAGTAATAAGAACATCATCCAGTAATAGAGATATCATCTATTGATGGAATCTCCTCTTTAGACACAACACAGCCCTTCATTTCAGACATGCAACCAGCTGCCACTGGCAAGCTATGCCCTATCTTCAGAGAAAAGACCAAGAAACCTTAAACTTTGCCCACCTTGAAGGAAACCAGAAAACCAACACATTTGAAAATAACATTTGACTTGGTTTCCTAGTAAGCCCTTGATTTTGTTTTGTTTTGGCTTGGGTTTGGGTTTTTGTTGTTGTTGTTTATTTGCTTTATGTGTATGAATGTATTTCCTGGATGTAAGTGCTGCCATGTCATGCAATACCCACAGAACTGGAGTTACAGACTCCAGTTAGCCACTCCATTTGTTAGCCACTATGTGGGTGCTGGAAATTGAACCCAGGTCCTCTGCAAGAGCAGCCAGTGTTCTTAACCACTGAGTTTCTCTCCAGCCCCTTAGCCCTTGATTTTGTATCTTAATTCTATATACTATGAAATGAAATTACTCTCTATATATGCTGTGTGATCCCATTTATATAAAGCATCTCATAAAAGTAATATAGGTTAGAGAGACCAGCAGCTCAGTGGTTAAGAGCACTTGCTGCTCTGTAATGACCCAAATTCAGGTCCTAGCATCCATGCCAGGTGGCTCACAAAACACCTGTAACTCCAACTTCAAGGGATCTGATAGCCTCTTCTCATCTTCATTATCAGCTGCACGCACATGTGATCATAAACACATACACACATTCATAAATAATAAAAATAAGTCTTTTAAAAAAGCAAAGTACAATGTTTACAAGGGTATGCTGAAGTGTCAAAACTATAAAAAAAGGAAGTTTCAACCACAGAATTCCCCTTTTAAAAGGAGGGAGCTGGAGCTACCATTGACAGGCAGGGGGACCGCACTTCTCATGTTTCTCACCAGGGTTTGCTCCTGCAGGCAGCAGCTCCAGTGAGAACTAATTTGCAATAAAATTGGTCTTAAAAATCTTACTTCTCCGCTGAAGGGTGACACGGTAGCATTCTCAGAAGCAACCAGACTAGTAATTAGTGAATGTCAAGGATGTAATGACCACTGCATCCCATGTTGCAATCAATTGGTCTTTTTTTAAACATTTGCACCACATAAAATATTTATAAAAGTTTAAGAGATGACTGCAATTGGTAAGTTTTAATTCATAACACTAGGAATTTGCAAAGTATAAAATACCATAATTCAAATTGCTAATTTAATTTCTAGGTTGAGAGACTTTAAAGTTTAAACTCTATCAATAAAATAAACTTCATATTAACTTTCCTTAAACCCATTTATATTGGCCATAAAAATAGAATTATTGCTATTAACAGTACCTAGAAGACAACTGGGAACAACTGACAGATGCTTAGAGGACAGCACCGTAGCTTTTCAAACACAGGGTTTGTTTCTACCAAGGGGTGCCGGAACCTCCTAAGAGAACATAGAACCTAGGAGGAGAGGGGACAAGAACTTACGCAGGGTGCTGGGCAGGTGAGGAGGAAAGTTGTGAAGGAACAGAATGGGAAGTGGAGGGCAGAGCAAAGCCTATGGCCAGGGTGCCAGGACCATTTAAGTTAACATACCCAGGTCTTAGCCAGAGGCCCCAAAGCAATGGCTGCAGCTTAGGCTGATTAGCCAGGGCCAGCATTTCAGGATCAGTAAAGTGCCCTTTGGCACCATGAAGGAGGATCTCAGGAGGGTCCACAAGACCAGACTGCTCTGCCTTCAGGTAGCTGTTCAATAGCATCCCTGATTGCATGCTCCAGTTACAGGTAGAGCTTTTCCTACCCATTGCTTAGGGATACTGTTTCTGATGAAGAGACCACAAGGATTGCGTGAGTTCATTGGCTTTCATGTGCTTATATTCATCAACCAGAGAGGAAGAAGAAAATGCAGACAAAGACAAGAAATGAAACTAGCGAGTAAAATGGTGAAGAGAACTAGAAGCAGACCTGTTACCCCAGTGTGCCAGTCACAAGGAGCGCTGACCCCTGCCCTGCTCCTAGAACGAATTGTGAGTAAACCCTGACTTCTGCTGTCCTTGGGATGCCTACTCCACAGTACTACAATGTAAACTCTCAGCCTAGGCGAACTTCAGCCTTTTGTTTATTTGCTTTTTAAATTTCTTTCACCTCTGAAATACTGAATAGTTCCTTCAGTTTCTTCCAATCTTTTGGCTCATGTCATCAAAAGCCCACCTCTTCCACACACACAACTACAAAAGAACATGCTCATCCAATCACCCCCACCATACTGAACTCAAACACAATCAAATGTTGAATAGGCCACGCTGCTGACAGCTGCTGCCAGATCCAGCAAACCAGAACCTGATGGGTAACACTGTGGTGTTTAATCATGTTACTTTCTTGAGCATGTTTGGGAGTTCTAGCAGGGAATGGCAGCTTGACCTCTAGAATGTTCTCTATTTGGGAAGGTCATCCTCTTGGGAAGGGAGCCCACAGTTGTGGAAGAGATGAACATGAAGTGGTGAGGGAGGCAGGGGACATCTACCTAGGCATCAGATCAGCTGAATTCACCCTGGAGTTGGATAGAATGGCAGATTAGCAACATTGCTCTCACATCCTCATATTACTTTCTTAGGCGAAGTACTGGATTTAATTGCCACACATCAGCTGTGCTTCTGAGGACACAACCCTTAAAGAGGGGACCCCAGGTGTCTATCAGAGATTCAGCCCAACTCCACTCATTTCCAGCAGGCTTGACAAGTTAGGGGAGGTGCCTACTAGGGACAATTCCTGCTGTCCACCTCTGTGGGAACTACATAGTACCCTCTGCAGAAAGACAAGAGCAGAGGTTGTGTATGAGCTGGACAGAGCGGTCCCAGAGTCCTTTCCCTACGTGGTGTGCTTACAACAGCCCCCAGAAACTGAAAGTTCAGTACCAGGGTTTTGGAAAGACTCATTTGTTTGAGACGCTGGGGGTTGGAATCCAAGTTTTCATTGTTTGCACCACTGAACTGAGCTATACCCCAGGGTTAATGCCACCTCCTCCTCCTCCTCTTTCTCTTTCTGCTCCTCTTGGCCCCACCATCTTTTTTCCCTTCCCTTCCCTTTCCTTCCCTTTCCATTCCTTTCCTTTCTTTTCTTGCTCTTCTCTCTCTCCCTTTTGTCCTTCCTTCTTTCCTTTCTTTCTTTCTTTCTTTCTTTCTTTCTTTCTTTCTTTCTTTCTTTCTTTCTTTCTTTCTTTCTTTCTTTTTATTCTGAAACAGAATCTCACTAGCTTGCCTAAGCTAGTCTTAAACTCCTGGGCTCAGATAATTCCCTTCCCTAGAATTATTTTTGTAGTTTAAAGAAATAGTGTTTGAATTTGTCTTTTAGTAATTCAGACTCTTTTCTCACGAAAGCCCTACTAAATGTAAAATCCAAAAGGATTTGAGATAGACAGTCTCATAGAGGGAGGAGACCAGTATACAGAGTTAAAGGTTCCCAGTGTGTTTGGAGAATATACTGCAGTCAGGAGAATAAATGGGAGAAAGGCTCTATTTCCTCTGCAGGATGAGCCAGAAGGGCAGCACAGCAATTCTGTCACCTACGCAAGAAGGGGCAGCCACATGACACACTCAAGGAGCCAGGCAGGCAGCCCGCAGGATGTAGCTCTGGAACAGCTCTGGAAGTCCCCTCACATTCTAAGTGTCCTGCTCAGATTCCTGACTGCTCTCTTCTTATTGTCTCTCAGAACTATTCTCACTTCCCAGAAATCCACATGCTCAGGGAAACGGAAAGTCTAGTTAAATCAGAAGCACTTGGAAAGGTAGAAGATGAAGCTGTAAAACCATACAAGTCCTAGCAACAACCAAAGCAAAGTAGAAAGAGTCAGATATACGGGTTCACCTAGGTGGAAAGATTTACCTTTGGAAGTTCTAGAAAGAACAAGTGGAAGTCAAGAATGGTTTTCAGAAATTCAACTTGTACTGACCAGTTGAGATACTGGTCAATGGAAGAGCAGGAAATTCAACTAAAGCTGACCAGTTGAGAGCCCAAGGTTTAACAGGACAGCAAGACTATAGGCACCTAATACATAAAAAATATTAATTCACATTATTAGAGATGTACTTCCCACAGCATCACTGCTCACACTCCTGACCTCCCCCTCCATCACTATTTACCCTCCTTTCTCCCATCCATCACTGCTTACCTTCCTGCCCTTCCCCCCATATTAGTCACTTTTCTGTTGCTATGATAGAAACACTGACCAAAGCAACTTATAGAAGGAAGAGTTTATTTGAGCTTATGGTTCCAGGGGAATTACAGTCCATCATGGCAGGGAGGCATGGTGGCTGGAGGTGGCTGGAGCGGGAGCAGCAGAAGCTGAGCTCTCACATCATCACACAGGCACACGAAGCAAGAGAGCAACTGGAGAGCTTGCAAGGCTTAAGAACTCTCTAAGCCCACCCCCAGTGACGTGCTTCCTCCAGGATAGCCACACCTTCTAAAACTTCCCAAAACAGCACCACAATGTGGGGACAAAATGTCCAACTACTTGGAGCCTATGGGGGACATTTTCATTCAAACCATCACATTCCACCCCCAGGCCCCCATAGGCTCATGACCATATAAAATGCAAAATGCATTTAGTCCAACTTTAAAAGTCCCCATAGTCATTATCAGTCTCAATACTATTTACCACTTCCAGCTTATTTTCTCTCTGCTTCCTGTGTGTGTTTGAAAATGTGTATGCTCAGCTTTCTGCTCCAGGTTTTGCCTCCTGCCATGCCATGATGGACTCTTATTCCCAGAACCATATGCCCAAATAAACTCTTCCTTCTGTAAGTTGTCTTGGTCATGGAGTTTTATAATACCAACAGAAATGTAACTAAATAAATTTGGTGACCCATTATCAAATATTTTTCTTTTCTTTTCTTTTTTTACCTGCCAGATCTATTGTAATCTATTCCAATTATGTGTTCTGAAACTGGAGCAATGACCATGATAGGATATGGGTCTGACTCTACCCATTATGAGTTAAATTTGAGCTAACACTCCATTGATTACTTGACTGCTATAATCCCTTACTCTGTCTGCAGGGCCACTGTGGCATTTCCGATCTCCTGAAGTCAATGTCAGTTCAGAGTTAACATTTAGTAGTACATGAAACATCTGATTATTTTATTTTCTCTAAAGCACCAGTTACCCTGTAAAGGGTTATGATTTCCTTTAGGGAAGGATGGGAGACTGAGAAATAGTGTATTTTAGTAACACATACTTGGAGTTCTACATCAAGTGGTGCTAGTGTCTCCAGAATTCAGTGGGTTCTGGGTATACAAAATCTTATAATTGATGGAAGTACAGCAATCCTGTTTTTAGAATTTTAGTTAGATTTTCCAGTTGATCTGTATTTTTTGTTATTAATAATATAGGTCAAGCATGAATTTAATAATTTATCTTCACTTTTAGTAAGATCATAATTAACTAGCCAAGCCATGCATCTGCTGGAGTTAAGCTATTCTGACTTTTGATTTTCCTCTGCTACACCTTACCTGATAACTGCATCTACTTGACCTTTGACATTCAAGTGTCACCATCTGGATCCTGCTGCATTTCAGTTTTCCAATTGAGTGACAGTAGTTTCCATGGTAAGATACAGTCTACAGAGAAGAGTAATCACACAGCTCTTGGTTACTTTCTCATTGCTGTGATAAAATGCTCTGACAAAAGCAACACAAAGAAGAAATAATATATTTTAGCTTGCAGTTTAAGAGGATACAGTCTATCCTGGTGGAGAAGACATGGGCTAAGGCAGGAAATGCAAGGCAGTAAAAGAAGGAAGCAAGCAGGTCATGTGGCATCAGTACCCAGGAAGCAGAGAATGAGCAGAAGGTGGGCCCTGGCTCTAAAGCCTCAAGCTCCCCCCCACCTCCCCGCACCCAGTGAATCACTTCTTCCAGTGAGGCTCCACCTCCTAAAAGTTCCACCACCTTCCCAAACAGCATCACCAGTTGGGGACCAAGTTTTCAAGCATGTGAACCCATGAGGATATTTCACACTTAAACCTCAAGAGAGCTAGATTTCAGGAACACTGGGCTTCCCCCTTGCAAGCCCGTTTTCAATGTCTGGGTAAAAAATTTGTATTCTAGACCCTCCCTATGAAAATGAGTAGGTACGGTTTTGTTGTTGCTGGTGATGCTGTAGTATGTGTCCGGGATCTTGGGGATGGAATCTAGAGCCTTTCACATACTAGAGAAATGCTCTAACACTGAGCCATACCCCAGCCCAAGGGTGACTAGGTTGTAATGACATATTCACTTTAGCATTGAATCTTCCTAAGTCTTAAATCCTTCCTTTTACAGTAACTGGGCATTTCCAAATAACTCATGGTGGGTACTTTTACTTTACGTCTTTCTTTCTTTTTCCTACTTACTGTCTTTTGGTGGATATTGAGGGTTAAAACCAGGGCCTCATCTATGCTAAGCGTGCACTGTACCACTAAGCTGAATCCTCAGACTATTGATCATTTTTAAAGTCATATTTCTACCAAGCAAGTAAATAAACCATTAGCATCTTACCCAGGCCCATGAATTGCTATATTAAAGGGAAAATCTGTGCTTAGTTAGCTCTTAAGAGTAAATTCTGCAAGATCCAATATTATGTTCCTTCTGCCAGTATCCCACATTCTTAATATTCATTCCTACATATGTTCCACACTTTCTCTTGGGTTAGACTGTGTTCCTTACTGTAAGGTCCTGTTAAGACTTGAACAAAGAGAGATGGTAGGGTGGACAGTAAGGATAATCACCATTATCTTGCTTCGACATTGTTATCATTGCCTATAGGGGTAGATAGACTGCAAGCATTGGAGTGGAATGTAACCTATGACAAATATCAGAGAGAAGCAACTTAAATAATAAGGGATTACTTTGGTTTATAATTTCAGATATTTCAGTCTTTGACCAGATATGTTGAATGCTTTAGACCCAAGGTGAAGCAGAATATTATGGCAGTGGGATTGAGTTAAGAAGCAGAAAGAGACAGGAAGGCACTTGGGAAAAGATAAAGCCCCCAAAGCATGCCCTTAGTACCTAGTTCCTTCAAATAGGCCCACCTCTGAAAGTTTCCATCACCTCCCAATAATGATGTCAGATTTTTAATTCATCAATGGATTAATCTATTGATTAAGTCAAAGTACTCACTGTCCAGTCACCTCTTAATTGCTGGATCCCACTGACTGGGGAACATTGTCAACACATGAACCTCTTGGAAGACTCTTCAGACCCAAAACATGACATGTGTGCATGCTGTTGCTTCCGGGTAAAGGTGGAGTCATTCTGCTGGTAAACAAATCTCCTGTGAATTTATAAGCCCAATGTTCCCAGAGTCATCTGTGATTACCCATATATTTCCATCCCGAACTTGCAGAATCCTCTTCCTCCTTCAGTCCATGTCTTCACTTGAACAGCAGAGTCCATTTGCACACTTGAGTCCATTTTTATTGTAATTCAGGCAGTTGCATGATGAGTGTTTAGATTTAGTTTTCAGAAATTTTCCCCTATCCTTCTAATCCATGTTTTATAGCACTTTGTCTAGACAATATTTTATACTCCTTGACTTGCCATGGATTATTGGAAGTATTATATACAAAGCTACCAATTTCCTTACTTTTTATAAGTGATAAGAATATCAAACACATTTGTTTTGTATATTTCTGTTCATGCCATAGACTATTACTGATTTCTGTGCTATCAAAATAGAATTCTTGGTGCTGGATGTACAGCTCGGTGGTAGAGGATATGCTTGTAGTGTACAAGCTCCCAAGTTCCATCCCAAGCACCATAAAATGGATCGATGACAGAGATACATTATTAAGACTAGATAGATAGATGATCCTTAGTATTTTTATGTCTAGTCATTGTAGAAGCTAATCCTAAAAACCCCAAATTAATTAAGACTAATTTCCTTGAAATTTAGTTCCTCTAGAATAATTTGTGATACCAAAATCTGTATAAATTAAAATTCTTCAGAGAGTCAGAACCAGTAACATAGACAGACAGATGGACAGACCTTCATGGGGATTTATTAAGGAAGTCAGCTCTCCCAATTAAGCAAGCTCTGATGTGTAAGATTAGCTCTCTATAAAATGGAGGCCCTGGGATGTTATGATGAGTGGTTCACTGTGTGTCAGATGGCCTCAGATCCAGAGAAGAAGATGATAGAACTCTTAGTATGAGGGCCTAAGAACTGGAGGGACTTCTAGAGTTCAAAAGTCATAGAGCCTAGAGTTCTGATGTCCAAGAAAAAAGGAAAAAGAACATATCAGAGAGAGAGAGAGAGAGAGAGAGAGAGAGAGAGAACTTTCCTCTGCTTTTGTTCTATTCAAGTCCCAGCTCCTGAATACTGCCCACTCCCACTGAAGATGAATCCTTATACTGAGGCCTTTCCAACTCACACACCAATCCCCTCTGGAACAACTTTACCAACACATCCCAAAATTATGTTTGATTAGTTCTCTAGATATTCTTTAATCTAGTCAGGTTATCAACTAAAGTAAACCATCATGAGCATATTAGTTATATAGATAATTCAAATTGCCAGCTACTTTAGTATCTCTAAAACATAACAAAGAACATTGTTTACTGAGTATTGTTAAGGAATAAAATTATTTGGGGGCCAAGCGTGGTGGCACATGCCTTTAATCCCAGCACTAGGGAGGCAGAGACAGGCGGATCTCTGTGAGTTTGAGGCCAGCCTGGTGTACATAGTAAGTTCCAGGACAGCTGGGGCCTCAGGAAGACCCTGTCTCGAAAAAAATTATTTTTAGAACTAACTTTGGAGGAACATAGGTACCTGTGAGATATTTGTCTTTAAATTCAAAATGCCAAAACAAAAGCAAAGATGGCTTTAACAAGGAATACTCCATTCCTAAGAGTTTCGTGGCTATCTATATATATATATATAGCCTTATCGCTTGACTTTATGTGGCATTGAACTATTTAGCACACCTGTAGTCTACTTTTGTGATTTAATTAAATTAACAAAATTTGTTTCAAATTTTAATGTAAATTTAAAAATGCATATGCTTATATCAGAAAAGAATCTTACTGCAGAGCCTAAGTAATGGCTTTGTTGTTAGAGAACTGAGATTGGGATTGGGTTTAAATTTAAAATTCAGTTTTTGTATTTATGAAAATGCACATAATGTAATCTATACCAGTAGGTCATAGATAAGGATGAAGTGAGTCAATGTATATAAAATACTTAGCACAATGTCTGCATATATTTTAGCTACTTTATTGTATTATTGTTAGAGGAAATGCTTTGAATTACAAAAGGTTCCTGAAAATCACCCCGCAGCAATGTATTGAAATCCAACTTTATTTTTGTTATAATGACTACAGTTTTATTTATTCTTGTGTTGGACTCTAAAAAACAAGGCCATGTCTCCTTTATAGTATGTCAGAAATATCCTTACATAAAAGGGAAAATTTTTTTTTCTGGATAAAGTTAGATAAGACCATTTCATCAAAATGAACTTTATATTATGTCTGTATGAAATCTAATATGTTTTAACTGCTCCTTCTACCTAATTCTGTTGTTCTCTGCCAGCTTCAGGGGACTCTTTAATAAGTCCAGGTCATGAGAAAAATGCTCAAAATAGAATCCTGTGGCCCAGGAACCTGGATATTATAGTATGGGGTCTTCCAGGCAAAACTAATAACCAGTCTGGGGATCAAACTTGGGGCCTTGCTAATGCAAGGCAAGTCCTTTTCCACTAAGTTACATCCTAAGCCTGCTCTGCTTTTGTTTTGTTCTGAGGTAACATCTCACCGTGTCTCACTATGCCAGAATGGACTGGGATTCCTGTTCTCAAGCAAATCCCCACTGCACCTAGCTTCCCAAGCCATGGAAGTATAGGTATACATATCACAATTCGTGATCAAAATGGTAATCTTATGGACATCACAAATTTATCTCTAAGAGAGAAATTACTTCTTTATATGTCTACCTGCACCATTACATATCAAGCTCATCTGAGAGTGGGCATTGTGGTCCATCTTTCCATCATCCCAGTTTCCTATAAAAAAAAAAACTGGTATTTGGTAGGTTGGTGCTCTAAAACAAACACACTCAATATTCTTTCTTCCCAACCATTTGATTCAAGTGTTTTAAAAAATAGATTTTGGTACTCTGGTTTGTTCAATCTTTGTGCCCCCCTTTTCTGCAACTTTTCCTGAGCCTTAGGTATAGGGATTATGTTGTACATGTATTGGTTGGGCTGGGCACCCCACAGTCACTTAGTCTCTGCATTTTTGACTGGTTGTGGATCTCTCTGGTAGCCTCCATAGAGGAAGATGCAAAGAGAAACTTCTTTGAAGAGGCGTGGGAGCTACACTTATTTTATTTTCTTTACAGCTGAGTAGAACTCCTAGAAAGTGTCTTCTAGACATAACAGGGAAGCTGCACCTATGAAATGTCAACAATATGGTTGCCTGAACAATAGAGGAAGATGCAAAGAGAAACTTCTTTGAAGAGGTGTGGGAGCTACACTTATTTTATTTTCTTTACAGCTGAGTAGAACTCCTAGAAAGTGTCTTCTAGACATAACAGGGAAGCTGCACCTATGAAATGTCAACAATATGGTTGCCTGAACAAGCTGTCTTAGTTTGTTCTTCATTGCTGTGACAAAACACTCTGACCACTACCAACTTGGGGAGGAAAGGGTTTATTTGTCTTACATTTCCCAGATCACAGTTCATCAGGGAGTCCAAGGTAGGAATTCAGGGCAGGAACCTGGAGGCAGGAGCTGGAGCACAGGCCATGGAGGAACGCTGCTTACTGACTTGCTCCTCTGGCCCCTGCTCAGCCTGCTTTCTTATGCAACACAGGCCCATCTGCCCAGAGGTGGCACCACCCACAGTGGGCTGAGCTCTCCCACAATCACTCATCAAGAAGATGCCCCACAGACATGGCCACAGACCTATCCAATAGAGACAATTCCCCATCTGAGGCTCCCTCAATGCAGGCATGTCAAGTTAAGATTAAAGCTTTCCAGCACAGTTGCTAAGAGGCCCAAGGACATTGTGAGTCTTAGCCAAGAAACTAGATACTTTGGGATCTTTTAACCCTAACTGCCTAGTGAATTCCTACCTCCTATTCTTATCACATCATCCTCTGAAAAGGTTCCTTCT
>NW_008352715.1:1462959-1463601 GCF_000622305.1 Nannospalax galili | reverse complement strand
CTCTGGTACCAATTACTGTCTTAGTTTGTCTCTTCATTGCTGTGACAAAACACTCTGACCACTACCAACTTGGGGAGGATAGGGTTTATTTATCTTGCATATCCCGGGTCACAGTTCATCCAGGAGTCCAAGGTAGGAACTCAGGGAAGGAACCTGGAAGTAGGAGCTGGAGCACAGGCCATGGAGGAACGTTGCTTACAGGCTTGCTCTCTTGGCCCCTGCTCAGCCTGCTTTCTTATGCAACACAGGCCCATCTGCCCAGGGGTGGCACCACCCACAGTGGGCTGGGCCCTCCCACATCACTCATCAAGAAGATGCCCCTCAGACATGGCCACAGGCCAGTCCAATAGAGGCAATTTCCCGATTGAGACTCCCTCAACCCAGGTGTGTCAAGTTGACACGAAAGCTATCCAGCACACAAGCCCTGCACAATGACACCACCAGTCAATATGCTAACGTGGATGGGAGACATTCCACAAGGTCCTATTACTGGATGAAGAGCTCCAGGCAATCAGTGGCTCCTGAGAGGGAGAAAATCAACTTTTTCCAGGGGTGAGCTCCCTGATAGATTATCCAGTTCCCAGTGGTTAGCCCTAAACACATGGACATAAGAGCAGCACTAAATAGACTCAGGTTGTGTAT
>NW_008352715.1:1458814-1462521 GCF_000622305.1 Nannospalax galili | reverse complement strand
CACTGATAACAGGCTAATACTATTATTCTCCTAAATAGATATGGTATTAAACAGACTCTTAATGACTTATTGCTATACCAATACATTAAGGCATCTCAGCTTTTACTAGAGAAACTTCTTTTTGCAGGAGTTGGTGATTTACGTAGTAACCCGTAACTAGCCAACATGTAGGGAACAAGAGGCTGCAGAATGCTTATCCCTGATAGGGATAGCCCTGAATAGGATATCTATATAAAACTTCTGTCCCTCCAAGCCTTAGTTATTATTGTGGAAGAGGGGTGGACAGACTGGGAGAGCCAAAGGTAGTGGACAATGTCCTAGTTTGTTTCTCCATTGCTGTCACAAAATACTCTGACCAATACAAACTTGGGGAGGAAAGGGTTTGTTTTATCTTACATCTCCCAGAAAACAGTTTACCAGGGAGCCCAAAGTAGGAACTGAGGGCAGGAACCTGGAGGCAGAAGCTGGAGCACAGGCCATGGAGGAACTCTGCTTACAGGCTTGCTCCTCTGGCCCCTGCTCAGCCTGCTTTCTTATGCAACACAGGCCCATCTGCCCAGGGGTGGCACCACCCACAGTGGGCTGGGCCCTCCCACATCACTCATCAAGAAGATGCCCTTCAGACATGGCCACAGGCCAGTCCAATAGAGGCAATTTCCCGATTGAGACTCCCTCAACCCAGGTGTGTCAAGTTGACACGAAAGCTATCCAGCACACAAGCCCTGCACAATGACACCACCAGTCAATATGCTAACGTGGATGGGAGACATTCCACAAGGTCCTATTACTGGATGAAGAGCTCCAGGCAATCAGTGGCTCCTGAGAGGGAGAAAATCAACTTTTTCCAGGGGTGAGCTCCCTGATAGATTATCCAGTTCCCAGTGGTTAGCCCTAAACACATGGACATAAGAGCAGCACTAAATAGACTCAGGTTGTGTATATATATATATATATATATAGTCATGAATTTGAGTGGGAGTGGATGACACAAGAGGGGTTATGAAGGGGTGAATGCATTACTCATATATGAAATTCTCAAAATTTTAAAAATAAAAAATAGATAATATTTGGCCAACACTTTTTATCATATATTCTATGGGTTTTGAAATTGTATAATGATATGTCGCCATCATTATCATATCATTGAGAAGATTTTTGCTTTACATGATAAAAACTGTCACTGGCTATAGCAAATTTACTACTCTGGTGTAGGATGTTGATGATGGGAGAGGTAAGCATGTGGTGGGGAGGGATATATGGGAATATTTCCAAACTTCATCTCAATTCTAGTGTGAAGCTAAAACTGCTTTTAAAATGTATTTTTAGAAGTAGCTCTTATTTCAGTCTCTTATTTCATTGTTTTTATTTGTGATATAATGTGAGTGAGTGAGTGTGTGTGTGTGTGTGTGTGTGTGTGTGTGTGTGCATGTGTTTCCTTTTAACTGCTTTAGGAAAGCCATCCCTGAACAGAAAGTCTTTGAAAGTTGCTACCCTGCTAGGAGACCTCGGGTTGCTAGCTAGTATGGCTTTTTTGTGTCACAGTGATGTTCTTTGGGCTATCACATTTTCAAATGTGGTTGTATATCACAACCATATGGATGTGTGATTTCTACCTGTAAACCCAGATGTGAGGATTTCATCTGTCTTCTTTTGGGTTAGTTAAGAATCCAGGGCTTCATACAGTCTATGTAAATTCTCTACCACTGAGATATACCCCAGGAATCTTCTCCTTTTTATTTGATTGTTTGTTGAGATGAGGTCTACTGTGCTGGCCAGTCTGGCTTCCTAATCATGAGTTCAAACTACGCAGCTTCCCAAGGAGCTGGAACTGGAGGGAAGTACCACCGTATACAATTGGCACGAAGATTTTTTTTTAGCAAGCTGAATAAGTGATTTTGATGCCCAACCAGGCTGTGGATCATTTAGATTCCATATACTTTGCTTTGGTGACAAATGAAGTATTATTCACCCTGATCTGACCTCTGCCAATATGTAAGCATGCTACTCAAAAGCTTGGAATGGCTTGTCAGTGGACTGATGTGGATGCAAGTGTTTCATTTGGCCTGCAAAGTGTTATCGTTTTTTAATTGTAATATATTTCAAATATACAGAACAGAAAGAACAATGATATAATAAAAACTCATGAGCCTACCATGTAGTCTAACAACCTTCTCATTTTGCTGTATTTATTATAGGTTTTATTAAAGTCATAAAACATTATGGATGCAATGAGAAGCCCTTGGTGCCTTTTCTCTCTCTTCCTCACTCTTCTCCTTGCCAACTGGACGCAGAGTTCAACATTACAATCCATATTTCACTAAATATGTGTTTATTCAAAGACTGTACTTAATATTATTTTTAAACACCACATATATGGTATCAGAATTTGTATAGTATTTAATAAAGTTGGGTCAATATTTAAAAACTGGGAAGTTTTTATAGACTCATTTGTTGGTTTCCTCTTGAAATGATGTGAAGATCTGGCAATACTGAAGTGGCTTTCTGGCAAGACAGTGTGCCATTCTGGGCCAGAGTCTTTGGCATGACATGGTCCCACTGCTCACACTGTGGAGACATATGCACATGCACCTGGACTGTCTCCTTGAAGTAGGCCTGGCCTCTGATTCTGAATTTCCTTCCAGTATAATTCTGTTCTTCAATGTCATTTCTATTGTCGTCTCCTAAATGTTTAACGTCATATGTGTGGAGCTCTGAATGTGTTATAGCTGCCTTTCCTACTCTCTCCTTTTTTCTGCTTTCCATTGTGTGTGTGTGTGTGTGTGTGTGTGTGTGTGTGTGTCCCTAGATATAAAACCCAGGACTCTATACACCCTTGAGTTGCACTTCTAGCCCTCATTTTTATTTTCTTTCTATTCAATTCTTGACTTTTTCATTAGCAGGGCATGATTTTGTTGTCTAGAAATATTTTTGTTAATCAATAATAAAAGCAGTTATTTATTTGGCTTAGCAGAGTACCTAAACATATTATCCTTTGATACAGGGTTTAGTTACATAGCCCAGCTTGGCCTTGAGCTCAGGAATAGCCCTGGTGCCAGGATTACAGGTGTGTGTTTTTATTTTCCAACCAGTTATTGAAATCAACTTTCTATTACAAATTACATTATGCACGTGCTTGTCCATCATTTGTTCTTGAATGCATTTTTTCAAATGGACATGCAATCTCTGATCTTGATTATTTTCCTAATTTAAGTACTGTTTATACATTTTTGTAACTTTAGGAAATAAATAGTGCTCCAGGACTCTAGATAAAGTGAATTTTATTGAATCACAAATTTTTTTAAATTACTTATTTTTTTATGTGCATGAGTGTTATGCCTGCATGTATGTAAGTGCATCCATGTCATGCAGTGCTGCAGAAGTCAGAAGAGGGTGTTTTATCTCCTGAAACTGGAGTTATAGATAGCTGTTATCTGCCATGTAAGTGCTGGAAATCAAACCTGGGTCTTCTGCAAGAGCAGTCAGTGCTCTTTCTTAACTGCTGAGTCATCTCTCCCGTTGCAAACCACATACTTCTTAAGAGATAGTTTTATCTTTTATTTTCCCATGGCAATTTGCAAATTTTATACAATTTATAGTTCTTAGAAATGTGTTTACTGTACTGTGCTTGCTTTGGCAGCACATACGCTAAAACTCAGATTAGTATGGCCCCTGTGCATGGATAACATCCAGATTCATGAAATGTTCAC
>NW_008352715.1:1452150-1458736 GCF_000622305.1 Nannospalax galili | reverse complement strand
TTCCACTGAGTAAGGAGTTAGGGAGCATAACTCAGTGCTAGAGTGCTTACCCCTGGGGTCAATCCACAGCACTGAAAAAAATATCTCCTGAATAAAAGGATATTGATCAGTTAAATTTGCATCTCCCTCCTTCCAAGTCTGGGAGAAAGGTGATTTTAAGAGCTGGTTAGAAAAGAAGAGAAAACACATACCTTGAAGCTATAATTCATATAAATTTATTCTTATAAATCATATGATGAATTTTAAAAGCAATGTCCTTATAATAATTCAGCTTAAAATAGATTGACGCCTCATTCCACCTATGATTGGGAAACAAGTACTAATGACACGTTAACACTACACTGTGTTAAACCTAATAAAATCAAATCACACCAGCTTTGGACTTCAGATAACAGTCAGCAGCAGCACACCCATGGAAAACACATGACACTTCTGTTACCATGTCAAGTGTAAGATGGCTTGGTCTTCAAAGTTGAAAAGGTTCACATGTTTCTATTTCCTTTTGTTTTTTTGCTTCTTTGAAATATGTTTGCACTATGTAGCCCAGGGTTGCCTCTGAGTTCATTATGTTCCTGTTTCAGCCTCCCAAGGCCTATGTCACAGGTATGCAGCACAAGCCTAGCCCTGAGATATTCATGAATTCATCATAAAGGTCAGGAGGACATTTACACCTAAATGGAAATAAATAAAGTGATATTTAAAAACAAGCCTGGAAGGCCCAGGCTTTGGTACAGTGGTAATTCTAACAATGTGGGTAATTTTCATCAGCATTCACTATTAAAGCGAGTCCAAATAAAGTACAATTAGCTAAATGTCTATGGTATGGCTATTTCTGCTGACTTGAATGGAGGAAGGAGGCAGGTTTAGGAAGTTTAGGGAGCATACAAGGTCCAGGAAGCTGAGAAAGTCAAAAGATTCATAAGGCATGTCTGCAATGTTGTCTGAACAGACTCTCTGGTAGAGCTGCCTATAAGCTGGGCAAAGAGCTCCTGGGATTGTGGCTTTCAGAAGTTGTCAGTCCTGCTGGGTGTGTTTTGTGGTCATGAAGGTGCTTTTTGAGTCACCTATGTTCCTGTAACTTCTCACCCATGTTTCTGCAAGTAACCCCAATAAACCCAATGGTTCACCAAGCTAGACTTGGGTGGAATCCTTTTTTTTTTCTTCAGCTTTTGGTCTGTGTCCTATCTGGGGTGAAAAGATGCTTCCTCAAAACTTCCCAGGAAAAAATTTCACCCAACAACATCAAATCCCGAAATTCTACTGTATTAGTTTCCTAGGGCAGATGTTACCAAGTACCACAAAACTAGGGGCCTTAAAATAACAGAAATGTATTCTTTCGCAGGCTTGGATACTAGTTTTCCTCGGAGACAGCTGGTCAGAAATTTTGGAGCCACTAATATACTGCTACAGTGGTGGTGTATGGTCAGGTATATTAAACATAATAGCTCATTTAATACAGTGATTCTAAAGGCCTGGAATGATTATCCCAATAATAATAATAATGATAATAATAATAATAATAAATAATTATAGCTCAGAAAGTTCAGGGTACCCAAGAGGAACTGCAGAGAAGAGATCTAAATCCAGCTATGTCTGATTTAAGTCTATCCCCTTTCCATGATCTCCTGCCATCACCTAATTTAAAACAAAACAGGTCTTTGTCTTTGAAGTCAGCTTTTGCATTCAAAATATGCATCAAAATTCAGTTCTTTGGGGGAATGGAGAGATGGCTCAGTGGTTAAGAGTATTAGCTGCTCTTCCAGAGGACCCGGATGCGGTTCCCAGCACCCAATGGTGGCTAACAACCATCCAGTTCCTTGGGATCTGACATCCTTTTCTGACCTCCATGGGCACTGCACGACATGACATGGGTGCACTTACATACATGCAGACAATATACTCATACATGTAAAAAACAAAAATAATAAAATACTTAAAAAATTTAGTTTTCTCACAACTTGCCTTCTCCCAGGCATTCTAATGGCAGATATGAGAAAATTAAAGATGACAAACGTGGTGACAGGTTTTCTTTATGTGCAACAGTATCCAGGTAGTTCTTACCATGCAACAGCAGTGGCTTTTGTGTTAGATCAGATGTTAGCCACAGGCAAAAGAATATTTGTGAATGAGAGGAGTCTCGATTCTTTTATTAGAAGTCTTTCTAAAAATTATATAAATTGCATCTGTGTGATCTGCTATTTTTTTCTCCTTAAATAATTTGAAATCCTTGTCATTCTCTTTAACTGTGGCTTAATTCACATCCACGTTTCTCTAATTTGACTATTGCCATGGCTTCCAAGTCTCTCCCCCTCCAATTTCCTCCCATCTTACCTACCGTTGACACTACTGACTCATCCTGATGCTCAAAAGTATGTTTTTGACTTTTATTTTGAGGCAAGATCTCTAACTGTGCTGCCCAAGCTGTCCTCCAAGACTCCATCCTCTTGTCTCAGCCTCTGGAGTAACTCTGAGAGCATCTGCCTACCACCATGCTTGGCTCACACACTGTAAGTACTTTAGAGCTGGAGGTGGAGGTCAATGGTACAGCACTTGCTCAGCATGCACAGGACCTTAGACCTATCCACATTACAGCAAATAAAAGATACACATAAAATAAGCTGAAATGTGTTATAGTCATTTATCTAATAATCACTAAGTGTGCTCTGTGTCAGATGTCACTCCAGCTATGTATCAAAGGAACAAAAATTCCTGTCCACTAGGAACTTATTTCTGTAATATTCATCATTGCAATTATGTTGGTCCTATATATTCTGTTACACATCTTGCAGGTTATGTGAGAAATGGTGGTGGTATTTTTCTTTTCCTTAAATACCCACTATGGGTCAGCCGTTACCTTAAACCCTTTGCATACAAATTATGTTCCAGCAGCTTGCATAGAAGCCTGTACTAGTCTGACTCTACACATAAGCAGATGAAGATTCTGAGAGTTTAAATAAGTTCAGAACTAGATATTTAAAAAATGATTGTAGGCAAGATTTAAACCTGGTACTTTTATTATCAAGACCTTGGCCCTGAGATTTTCCATCTTCTTTTATGAATGACTGAAGCTCTTTGCAAACAGATAAGCACTGAAAAGGTGTGCTTATACTTTTACAAACTCTCCCTCCCTCCCTGCCTCCCTCCCTGCCTCCCTGCCTCCCTCCCTCCCTCCCTCCCTCCCTTCTTTCTTTCTCTTTGAGACAGGGTCTTCCTATCTGGCCTCAAAATATCTATCTCCTGCCTACCTGTCTCACCCTCCCAAGTGCTGAGATTACAGATGTATGACACAATGCTTGGTTTCTCAGGTTTCTTCTTATAAGGACCTAATTCCATGAACAGGGATCTCTGTACAAAGTCACACCTGCTCACCTCTTGAAGATCTTCCTCCAGAGAACTTTTAAGGGAAAAGAAAAAAAAAGATTAAACAAATACGATTTATATTCTGTAACATGAATTTATATTTTGACTTTCAATCCATGAATTGTGAATGCCAGGGAAGTTCTTGGGGCATGTGGGGCAAACATGAAGCTGGGTAGACCAATATCATAGATTTGACTCAGACATAGATCATTTAGTTTCCTGCAATGAACAACTATTTCCTGGGCATAGACCAGACCAGGTGTCTGTATGCCCTCATGACTTTCCAAATGACTACCAGAATGACATATTGTAAAAGTGTATGACCAGAGCAGACATACCCTTTTCCAGGAGTAATTAAGTTTAAAGAAGCACGCCCAAACTCAGGGGTCTTTGTCATCAGTCTTATATATGAAGACCAGAACTATGATTCTTTAAAATTATATAAAAACGTAAGATTGGATTTGTAAGTTAATGTTTCCATAAATGATGGAGGAAACTAGTACTTAAAACTTGGAGATATATGTATTTAAGAGGCATTAAATTTTCCCTGGAAATTCATTACTAAATTTAAATTGTGTTTCTCATGGGGGATGTCTTTAAAATATAAATAAGATTTACTTTAATTCATAAAGGATACATTCGTTCAGTCTTTATTTTTTTATTATTATTTTGATGTGTATGAGTGTATTGCCTGCATGTATGTGAGTGTACCCATGTTGTGCAATGCCGCTGAGGTCAGAAGAGGGCATCGGATTTCCCTGGAACTGGAGTTAAGGATGGTTTGTAGCTGCTGGGAATCGAACCCGGGTCCTCTGCAAGAGCAGTCAGTGCTCTTAATCGCTGAGCCATCTCTCCAGCCCCTCGTTCCGTCTTTAAACATATAAAGAAAAAATAAAGATCCAGTTTTTTCTTTACATTTGCCTCATTCTGCATCATTGTCTCTGAATCTCAGCACTGTGCCATGCCAGAGCCAGATGACTTTGTGGCAGAGATCCTTTTCCTTACCCAAATGTTGGATCCCTCAAATTCTTATGCTGAAACCTAACCCTCAGTTCAACAGCACTAACAGCCTTTAACCTTTGGAGGTGATTAGGTCATGAGGATTCTTACAAGTTGTCATCCTGGTAGCCATCTGGAAAGCGGTCAGCTGAGGACAGATATCTTTTCTGACTGGGAAGCAGTTGTTCTTTGTGGGAAACTCAATAATCTGTGTTCGACTTAAATCTGAGAATCATGTTTTCCTACCATGTCCTAAGTAGCTTTTCTGGCCTCCGGAAACTCACTTCATGAATTGAAAGTCAAAATATAAACTCATACGAGAAAGTAGAGTGCATGTTCATTTTATCCTTCTTATTTTCCTTTAAAAGTAGTCCACAGAGGTTCTTTGAGTAGGATGGGAGCAGCTCAAGAAGAGCAGGGCAGGTGTGGCTTGGGATTAAAAAAAAAAAAAACTGTTTATCAGAGGCCTAGAGTTTGTTTACAAAGGAATCTGTTTCTCGACAGAAATGAAAATAAATTACTGGCTCTTTTCTAGTATCTCTCTATATAAGGATACACACACTCTTAGTTCAGCATAAGTTTTAGCTTAAAGAACAAAGACTGGGAGGTGCTTTTTGCCAACTGTTCCATAAGATTCTGAGGTTAAGTACGTTTAGCATTAGTTTTCACCAGTGGTTTCTAAACACAACTGGCTTTCCTTCTAACAGACTTGGTTCCTTCTGAGTTATCTTTAAACATCTTCAAGGAAAATATCATCCCTCTTGAGAGTTTTTATGGCATGTGACAAGGTCATTGTCCATACCTTCAGTGGTTCATCCTCCTGATAATCAGCCGGGGTAATCCTGGCCACATGACCAATATGACTACTGAGTCATATTGAGCTGAAGACAAGAATCATGTCATTTTGTTCATCTCTGTGAGAGAACAGAGTGAGCATTCAAATGTAACACCTGTAATTAGAAAGGTCTCTGGTTTTGCCATAGGTCTTTTAAGGATGAGGTAATTTTGGGGGTGTTGAAAAAGCAGCAGTTATTTAAGACTTTTCACTACAGTTTATTTATGCCTCAGTAAATTCTTTATGTTCTGTTAAAGAACTTCTGATGTCTGGTCTCAGGGTCCTAAGACCCTGGGTCTCAGGTGTTTATTTGTACTGGAAAGTCAACCTAGGACCCTGTGCTTGCTGGGCAAGCACTGTACCATCCGCAGCTCTACTGAATGTTATTAAGCTCATGCTTAGAATTTAAACCGTCTTAAATTGCTTGGTTTTTGTTTGATTGTTTCTGTAGGTGCTGAGGATAGAACCTAGGACCTCAAGAATGCTAGGCCAGCGCTCTGCCTCCAAGTTCCACTGCTAGTTTCTCTCCATTTCTTATAGTGCCTTCACAGCTCCTAACATCATCTTCCTGGGATCCAAGCGGCTTTGAACAAAAGAGAAAGTCTGTGAATAGCCTGGGACCTAGGGAGTCAGGTTTCATTTAAGAACAAAGAGTAGGGCAGCGATTAGGTTAGGCAAGGTGGGAAAGGGATCTGCAGGTAAAGCACCAGAAAGTTACAACTTGGGTTATTTTTTAACTGGCGTCCTATAAACCGACGCCGTGTAGGTGTCTCACTCGCTAACTAGTAAATGAACTTCAGGTTCTTTAGTGGAGGAGACTTAGCCAGCTGAGATTCTGGCAGCCATTCAACGACCCCGCCCTCGGAGTCCCAAGGGGGCGTCTTCTGGAGAGTCAGCGTGTCTGGGGCGAAGGCACTTGGGGCCGGAAGGGAGGAGGGCGAGGACCGCGAGCCCCCAGAGCACCCCGATTGAGGTCTGGGTCCCCGGGCGTGGAAACTTCCCGCGCGGCCCGCAGCACGGGAGGGGGCGGTGGTTCCGCTACCGGAGGAGAGCACCGCTCGAGGCTCGGAGTGCGCGGCGGCCGCCGCCTCCTCGCGTCCCCGCCTCCGCCGCGCAGCCTCCTCCCTCCGCCGGCTCGGCCTCCTGCTCCCTCCTCTCGTGGCTGGCTCCGGCGGCGGCGGCAGACTGGGAGGGCGTGCGTCCGCTGAGAGGTGTCGGCGGCCGGGCTAGGGAAGTTTCAGTGGAAGGTCGTCCGCCGGCCGGCGCGTCCTCCTGTTCTCCTCCCGCAGCATCATGGCGGAGCCGAGCGGCTCGCCCGTGCACGTCCAGCTTCCTCAGCAGGCGGCCCCGGTGACAGCGGCGACGGCGGCTCTAGCGGCCGCGACAGCAACG
>NW_008352715.1:1436415-1451826 GCF_000622305.1 Nannospalax galili | reverse complement strand
CGGCGGGCGCGGCGGGGCCGGTCCAAGCCGGGCGAGGCTGGGCGGGAGTGGGTGCGGGATGCGGGGCTCTGCTGTCTGCACGCCCCGGAGGCAGAGTGGCCGGCTTCGGGGCCTACCGGCTTCTACAGTTATTTGATTTTGATTTTATGTTAATTTATTGGTTCGCTCCCTGAGCGCTGCTGCTGCAGGACGCGGCGCGGCGGATGTGACTCTCACTGCAGACGAGCCGCATGCTGCAAACTTTTATCTCCCGGATCTCCGGGGCAGCGGAGCGAGGACCGGAGCGCCGCATCTCCCCTTCCCGGGTGTGCGAGGGCCGCAGCGGTGGTCGGTGGCCACGCGGGCGGACGGGCCGGCGGGGCAGGGTGGGGTTGCGGGGGCGCCGCCCTGCGCTTCCAGCGTGTCCTGGAGGACTCTGCGGGCGCCCCCGCGCCCCCACCGTCACCCTCTCTCCGTGGGTATCCGGGCCACGTAGGAGCCGCGGAGGCCCAGGTTCTTGCCCAAGCCGGAGAGGATGCTGGCCTTCCTCTGACGGCCGCCACTGCACGCCTGTCCTGCAACCCAGCTCTCCGCGCGGTGCGACGCGACGCGCCCGGGTACCCGCCTCCCTCGGTGCCGGGCGCCGCCTGCTGCCCAGCCCAGCCGCCCCGACAGCGGGCGCGCTGGCCTCCTGCCCTGCGCCGGGCGGATGCTTCGCTCTGGTCCAGGGCCGATCTGCTAGGGTGAAACTCGAGGCGGTCTGAGATCCTCTCCCTGCCTTTCGGTGCCTCCTAGTCGGCTCACAAATATCACCCTATCTTACATTTTTAAATACCTGGCAAAGTCGAATGGCAAGAAGCCAGCGTTACTTTTCCTTGGGCCAAGCACGTGAAGGTTCAGGAGATTTGTGTTGGGTCCGCTGGCTTAGAACCCTATTGGATTTATTCAGTTAGAGTTTTGTCATTGAGCAGTGCCACCAGGCAAAGTGGGCCCCCAACCTTAGGCACTCTAGGATGGGATGTTGCTATCCCATAGTCTTGATAATTTAAGGATGAGAAGAAAAAAAGGATTCAGAATATCTTATTTTTTTTTGATCCTTCTCTTTAAAAGGTTACTCCACTTTTTCCCTTTGAAAAATTAGAATTAATAGAATTTCACTAGTCATTTAAGAGTCTTTTCATCTACTATGTGAATGAAACAGTGATATATATATATCATAGGCAGCAGTGTGTGTGTGTGTGTGTGTGTGTGTGTGTGTGTGTGTGTGTAATGATGTTCTTCACATGATGGTAAGGCAGTAACTTGATGTCCAAAAGTTGCAGATAGCCTTTATGAGCATCTGTAGACAAAATTCTCTTAATAACCACATCTTTCATAACTTTTAGCTAAAGATCTTTAAGGGCTGAATCTTCATGTCACTGCCAGAAATAAATTCAGGAGTTTTCAAAGTCTATTGAGTCCTCAGTGAAAATCATTTTTTAACTAACGCTCTTTACCCTTAATGCCAGTCCCTCCTCTCATGTTTTTACAGTGATTGTCCTGGACTCCTGCTGTCCTGTAACACCTCCCATGATCACCTGCCACTTTTGTAGGCTCTCCCATCTAAAGGCCCATCATTTATATATATATCTCCATTCACGTATATGCATACACATATACCTACATGCCTATGTATTGAAACTGAGTATTGAACCCAGCACATTGACTACTGAGCTACATACACTCCCAGACCCTGTGGCCTTCTTTGCCTAGTGAGTCTTGCTTAGCTTTCATGGCCCAACAATCTTCTGAGAATCTTTGTGCTTTTGATTGGACTTGGTATGGTGGGCCCTTCTATCACTGTTTTTACATTCTCCTTAAGCATCTAAGTTGTAGTTTTTAATTGCTCAACAAGGTCATAAGGCCTAGTAGGTCCCATGCATTTTGGTGGTAGCACTACAGGGATGAATAATAATTGTTCTTGGCATTAAGGACTTTATGAGTTAGGAGGTAAGGATAGGTGATCCCATAAGATGCTAAGTGAGTGCAGAGAGAGACAAGAAAGTAAGTATTCCTCAGAGGAGGTCATAGCGGATCTGAGTTTTGAAGTCTGAGTAAGAGTTTGTAAGGTGCATAATTATTTGCATTGCCGCCTTCTCTGATCAACTATGAGCTGCTTCACCTCAGAGTTTTCCTTAGGATCCAGGACAGAATTTACATATAATTAATTTATACTCTTGTTTTATTAATCATTAAGGTTAAAATGTAAGCCTTGCCCTTTGAAAACCGTATTTTGAGTTGGCCACTTTGGAGAATTAATGAGTAAAATATTTTTAGTTTCAGTGGGATTAACCGTACGACCTTTTTGCTTGTGGTAACAGCATTGTTAATTATGGTTGACCAAGTTAGTGAAGAAGAAAGAAAAAAATTTACCTGAGGAGTTTGAGAACAGAAAAATGTCTGCTTATTTTATGCTGGTTTTTGCACATTTATATTCTGCCAAATATATTTATATTGCAGAACTTTTCTACATCTTATATTTATTTCATATTTTCCCATATAAAAGAGATGGTTGTTTAGAAACCCTAGTATTGAAAAAAATAAAATTGCAGAATAGGTTTTTACAAGAATTTAATGTTTATAAAGAATTAAACCCATTTCCCATTTAACTTATCATGCTAGTTGAGTAAGAGTGAACTTGTGGTTAAGCACTTTTGCTTAAACATTATGTGCAAGAAGTTGTAGTTCAAACACTAAACCAGTTTGAACATGAATACCAGTTGACAGCCTTTGCCTCTCCCTACCATACATACAGTACGGCAGGTGTCCTGCAATGTGACTCCTGCAGTGTGAACCATGGCCAGCAGGAGGCTCAGACTGGCCTGAGCAGAAAACCAGGGAGGCACCCTGCTTCAACTTCCAGCTTGGTACACAGCACACAACACTAGTGCTTTTTCTCCATTTCCTTCTAGACACAGGTCAGGGCCTCAGGATTAGGAGAGAGTAAGTTTTCTAAAATCCAAACAGACTAGGTTCAGTTATTTGACTTCTTCTGGTTTAGAAAAATAAACACAGGATTTTCCAAGTCTAAAAATACAGCTTTGTCTTTGTTGCATTGTTCTCCTGTTGAAAGAGAGCAGTGGAAAAACTAATGCTCTTAGGGGTAATCTGGTCAGAAGTTTAGGCATGACCTAGAAATAATATCAGATCTGTTGAAGGAAGACTTACACAGGGGCTAGACATGTGGAATTATTGAATTCTTGGGTTAGAGCATGTCAGATCTTTCTGTCTCCTATAGAAGTAACTGCTCTTTGGAGAGTTTCTAATCTGTTATCTTTAGCTTCATTCATCTTTGCTTCCCACATTTCCTCTCAGCTCACCCTTGAATTCCTTCTTTAGAAGCATGAAGGGCACCTGAAGTCTTGCCAGCGGAAAAATGAGTTTATTTGTTGGTAGTATTAATAGTATCTCCTTGATTCTTTAAACAAAGAATAAAAGGTGAGTCATGTGAGCATTGACTTGGGCGTCCATAATAGGAGGTTCAGCCTTCATGAACCGCTTGTCGAAAGAGTCCTAGACTCGGAGGTATCAGTTTCTGTATCTGACTCAGGTAATTCCAGCCTGATTTTCTGCTGAGAAACAATAAATAGACTGCTTCAGAATATATGATTTTCTTCATTGTTTTTTCAGGATAAGCCTTTATTTCATTTTTGAACTTGATTTCTCTGTTGCTTTAATTTTGTCCTGGGTAGTCATTTAGAATGATATAAGAGGAATACTTACTTGTCATCTTAGTCTATAGGAAACCTGACTCTGGGAATCCTGGGCTGGTTTGACAGACGCTTCCTCAGCATGCTTTGTTCATCTCTCCTGAGGCTTTGTTTACCTGTCCAGGTTCATAGGCATTTTCCCAGATCCAGGTAACAGGGATTGTGGTCACTTGAAAGAACAGTAGCCTCTCCTAAAATAAGATCTGCTAACAGCCCACGTTTTTGGTACTCTCAGAGCTTCTGGGAAGTTCAAGGTTTATGGATTAGAGCTAGTTTGGTGATGGCTAGAGGCAGTTTGACAGTGCCTTTGGGAGCTGAAGTGCTTAGCTTATATTCCAATCTCTAGGCCTTTATAGCAACAGACGTCGCTGTTTTCCTTTGACTTTGATTAATTTGTCCCTCCCTCCCCCTTCCTTCCCTTGTTCCTTCTATCCTTCCCTCTCTCCTGTTCCCTTTCTTTCTATAATAAAGAGGACTGAACTACTTGGTTGAAGAGGGGAATTTGATTTTAATTACTTTGCTTTTCAAAATATAAAGAAAAAACAATATAGGAATGTCTGTTTTGTATTTATTGTGATAAGTTATACATAAAAGTCATACCACTTAACCTGTGGAGTTTGCATGTGGTGCTGGGGTTTCAGCCCAGGGCTCGTGTGTGCTAGATGGGCACTCTGTCACTCACTGAGTTTCACTTCCAGCCCTTGGCTATTCTTCAAGTGTGAAATTCAGTGGCATTGACTGTATTCACAGCAAAAGTGTTCTTTTAACTATGCTGTTGAAATTAAGTAGGAAAAAAATCTCAAGGTTAAAAGAAACTTATGGAAGAGAGACTGCAGTCTTTGCTTTGTTATTGTATTTCATTTGTGACCAATAATATGCATCTTCCCCTGACTCTTATGGTTTAAAGTACTCTACATTTTTGGATGGTGTTTGAAAACAATTTGCAGCTGTGCCAGTTCTGGAGTCAGAAAACCTCGTCTGTTTCATGTCCTACCATGACAGTTCTGGCATTTGTGACCTTGAACAAACTGCTTAGATATGTCCACACTCAGTTTCCACATTGGTTAGCCTGAAGATGATAAAGATAGGTTTATGAGAGTGTAGAACACTTAGAATAGTGCTTGGCACAGGATATAGTCAATTAGTCTTAGCCATAACTACTATAAACTTCACTTGCTAATCAGATTCAAGTTATCAGGACAGAACATAGCCCTGGCTTTTCAAGGCTTTGAAGTGGCTTCAGGAGTTTCTCTGCTTGGTTTCTGCCAGGGAGAGAGAAAGAGGGAAAGGTTGCCCTCAAGCCTCTCTTGTCAGAAGGTGGCATACAAAGGGAGTCAGAAGCCCAGGTAGGGCTGGTTAGGGCTGGTTTCCCTGGGCCTCCACTGCCCCACACCAGGAAGGCTGCATGGAGGAAGCTGTAGAGACCTGTGGAACTTCTGGCAGTCTGGACAGCTCAGGGGTTTAGGTGCCAAATGGCTCTCTGACAAAAGGTGAGAACATCCTGCAGGAAGGTTGCCTGGAGGAACAGCCCATTCTGGAAAGGCTCTGAGAGCAACCTGTGCGGACTGCACCTTTCTTCTACCTTTCAGTTGGCCTTGGAAGCTGCCATGCTGGCAGGAAATGCTGCTGACTAAAAGAAATATTCACCGTGTGTTCCAGTGAGTGAGAAAACCGGTCCTTTATTTTTTAGATACAGTCAATCTCTGCTACTCCCTTTCTTCTGTCAACTTAGAAATATTTTTGTCCCTTACCTTTTTTTCTTTCTTTGTAGTATTGAACCCAGAGCCTCATGCATGGTAGGTAAGTGCCCCACAACTGAGCTGTACCCCAACCCTCTCTCTCTTATCCGTGTGTGTGTGTGTGTGTGTGTGTGTGTGTGTGTGTGTTTGTGTTGTTTTTGAAACAGCTGAGCTCGACCATGAACTCCTGAGTCTGCTGTCCCCACCTCCCAAATGCTGAGATTCCAGGCCTGTTGCTTCATGCACAACTTCTCTTATCTTTCTTAAAAGATAAGAGTCTTCCTGCCCCTTTCTCCTTTAGCTAGTGTGTTCCAGCTAAGCCATTTGAAGGAGACTCCCATTCACTCTCAGCCCACTGCAGTGTGGCTTCTGCCCCCTCCCTTAAAAAACAAGTCTTCTCTAAAGTCTCTGCTGCCCTTCTGTGGACAGAGCCAGTGGCCACAGTGGTCCTTTTCATTCTTCCTCTGTAGGCAGATCAGCACCATCTTTCATTTTACCTTCCACAAAGGCTGTGACCCCTGAGTGAGTGCCAAGATCTACATGTCTGATCTAGAAATGCTGAGGGCTTCCCTGAGTTTGAAGTAGTGTCTGGAATGCCCTTTTATTATTTATTTATTTATTTTTACCAGCTCAGGGCTTTGCACATCCTAGGCCAGGGGTCTTCCCTGAGCCACACGCCACCCCCTTTCCACCTGTGTTACTTTTTGTGTGTGTTAGCTCAGACATTTCACAGGGACTTGGTACTTCAGTCCCAGTCTTGTTCTTTTTCTTTTTTCCAGATTCCTGAAAACCCTCAACTTCAGAATATACTGGTTCTGCTACTTTCTTTCCCATCTTCTTCAGGCATCTGTATTGCAAAGGTCCTCAATTCCTAAATGTTCTGCAACCTTGATGTTTTCTTTCATCAGTCTCTGACTCTCAAGTTTGTATCAGTTCTTACATCAATTATTGTAATAGTGCACCAATCTCCATCCTTGTTTCCAGCTCGACTGTGCTTTGCTGTCACAGCTGGTACTGCAATGTCAAATGGTTGTCATATGTTCCCAGGCTGAAATTAGCCCCCTTCCAGCCATTCTCAAGATTCCCTCTGAACACAGTGTTTAGGCCTCTCATTTCCCTTTCCAGCCATATCTCTGTATTTCTATCTTCAGGATGGAATCTCCAGCCTGGAGGCATTATGCAGTTGCTGAAATGCCACATGCCTCCCTAGTCTCGGTTAAGTTTTTCTCTGCTTAAAACACCTTTCTACCACTTTCATTTTATCTGTATACCAGAGTGATGTGTTCTCTTAAGTTTTATTCTTATGTAGTACAATATTTATGTTGAGAAGTGTACCTGTACAGTGAACCTATGGAAAAAGTGTGCATATGCAAGGTAATGTGTATGTTGGTGCATGTTCATACTTTGAGTGAACTCTTGTAAGCACCACTCTGTTCTGGGCCCTTTAAAAAGCTGAATAAGTGATTTCTCTTCATAGAACAGTTTCTGTCCCTAGTTCTCCCTCTTCTCTTCCAGTCCTGTTGCATCTTTCACTCCCTTATATTAGGGGAGATTGTTTCCTGAGTGTCCTTGAGGACCCTTTCCCATTTCCATGCCTCACCCTTAATATTCAGTATTTGATCATTGTTTTCTGGATGAAAGCCTGAGTTCTGGGGACAAGTGTCATTGCCTAACATCTGAGTTTGCTTTTTTGGATCCTGAGGGTTTGATCTTGCCTTTGATGGTTCTTACTCAGTTGTGTTTGGCCCAATCACCTTAAAGGGCTCTGTAGAAATTGACTCACTAATCCTGATGATCAAGAGTAAGCACTTTTAGTACTTCCACCTCCTAGTGTTGGGGAGCATGATGGAGGTCTCCCCTCCTGATTCACAGAACCAAACCGGGAAATAGCCTGTGTGGGCTGAGGGAATGAGAGCTGCCTGCTGTGGTTCCGCACCCTTGCGCTCGGATATTGTACAGAGGTAGGAATGCCCTGCACTGCTCTCCTCAGCAACCCTAGTCCTCGCTTCCTTTCTTGAGTCCACGGGTGGTCTCTTGTTGTCTGTGTGTTTAAATATAGCTCTCACCTTGAAGCTCTTTGGAATCACGTTCTATGTAGAATTCAGGACTACCAGAGAAGATCAGAAACATAGATGAGGCATAGTAGCAGAACTATATAATAGTAAGGCTTCAGAGTTTGTTATGAAGGCAGGAGTTATAATCTTATAAATAATAATGGACCAGGGATGATGGGATGGGAATGGTACATGCCAAGACCATTGAACTAGGCTTGACTTCTAAGTCAAAAACCAACCCAATGTATGTTGTAACTCCTGAAGTGTGTTTTTGGGAAAAGACACTTAAATTCCCCACTTAAACAGAATTCCTTGAGTCATCATGTGAGGTTTTACGTTTTCCCTCAGGAAATTTTGTTTTACATTATACCAAATAACTCCAAGATGCTTGAAGTGATTCAGGTGTTTCAGGGGTTTCTTTTTCCAAATCTGCAATTCATTTGGTCACATTTTTGATACTAGAAAAGAATTCTGTGTATTAATTGAGATGGCATTTCAGACTTGGCTTAACTGGGAAGCAGAAGAGAAATGGGTCTCTTAGAGAATGACTAGGCAAGGCTTTAGTTCTAGAATCGATTGAGCTATGCAAGGTGGAATCCAATGTGAGTAAATGCTAAAGTATTTCAAGTTTCTTCTCACATGCCAAACAGTTATTTGAGAATAAACTGGCCTCACTGTAAGTAATATCTTAGGCATTGAAGGAAGTACATGAATTGACCTTATAAACTGATTGTATATTTAGATATATGGGAAATGTCATTTTAAGATGGAACTAGTAGAGACCACAACATATACTTTATCTCAAGTTTTTATGAGGTAAGTGGCATTTAGTAAAACTTTCAGAAGCCTAGATTAGGGGTACCCATGTAGTTCTTCCCTTAGGTAACAATGTAGATTATGGTGACATTTATGGTGTTTTTAGGTTTCCAGCCTTTAGCTGGTGTTGGAACTTTGTGCCAGAATAACTAGATGGAAGCAGAGGTAGATGACTGCCATGTAAATAGATACCTAGATCTTCCTTGGGGAGTATTTTGAAAGCCACTGACCTGTGACACTTGAGACTTCTCATAATCATTCTATTGTTGGTGAAGGTCTTAGCTGAATTCATGATCTTGTTTTGAACTGGAAGTATCAGTTTTTACCTCGGATATAATCAGGGTACTCTAATTGCTTTCTTCCTGCCCCATTTAGTTTGGCCATTGAAGAAAGAACATTTTCTGGGTTTGTTCCTCCTGACCTCTTTTGTACTGCTTAGAGTTGAATTAGAATCAGCTCTCTCCCCTTCCCACTCTTCTTCTTTCCTTCCCTCCCTCTCTCCTATCCTTCTCCTCCCTCCCTCACCACATCCCTCCTCTCCCTCCTTCCCATGTCCCCTCCTTCTTTTCATCTCTTGTTTCTTCTGTTGTCACTGTACACCTTTACTTGATTATAGGGTGACTCAGCAGAAGAGGAACCAGCAGCAAAGGTGGGTTTCTAGGGAAGGGGGTGTAGGTTAGTGTTGACTTTTGTAAGTTCCCAAGTGAGAGATGGCATGACCATGTTGGGGGAAATAAGGAAATTCACTTCTGGAAGAGCTTGGAGAAAAAAACTCTATCCCAGCACTTTTACTTTATAATTGAAGACTCTAAAGGTTGTAGCCTAGGTACTTTGCCTGTGGACCTGAAGTCCTTAGACACCCCCCAGGCTCATGAGTCCTCCCTAGTTTGGCATTTTCTTTTACATCATTTTGTTTCCTTGTTGACGAGAAGAAAGAAGTTGGAAATGTCACCAACTCTGTGTTGGAGATGTAGCTCCCCGGTAGCATATATGAAGCCCTAGGTTTGATCTCTTGCACCAGAACAAACCACAAACCAAATCCCAAACCAGAATTTATTAGCTATGAGTTTAAGAGAGATATCCGAGAATAGAGATATCTTAGAAATCATAGTAAAAGTTTTATTTCTTTAGATTTTGAGGTATCTTTATCAGGGTATGGTTAACGTATAAATTGGTCCACACATATAAATACATGACACACATTTAGTTATTGGTTATAACCTGTTAGTGGGGTTGCTGCATGCTTGTGTGTGTGTGTGTGTGTGTGTGTGTGTGTGTGTGTGTGTGCGTGTGCGTGTGTGGCTAAAGAACAGTTTGTGAGGAAAATATCTGAAACAGATAGACTTTTAGGCTATGGACTGAGCAACATAGGCATATTATAACCATTAGAGTAGCATCAACATTTTAGAGGGTTATTGTGGTCACTATCTACCTGTGAACATTTTAATTTGAATTAAATAAAATTAAGGAGGTAAGATACAGCCTGTATCATTTAATCTTTGTCATTACTATGACCAAAATAGCTCAGAAACAACTTAAGGGAGGAAAAATTTGGTCTGTTGTGGCAGTGGCAGGGAGTATGGCAGAGCTCATGGAGGCAAGATCGTGTGGTAAAGGCTTCTCACATCTCTGAGAACAAAGAAGTAGAGAGAGGAGGCTGGAATCAGGACCAGGTATAACCTTCAAAGGCCCATCTCTAGTGACCTACTTCTGTCAGCCAGGTCCTCCCTCCTTAAAGCTCCACAGTCTTCAAAATACCACCACAAGCTGACCCAGCATTCAAAACATGAGCCTTTGGGAGTCATTTCAGATTCAACCCACAGCACAGTCCTTTCCTCACCCTCTCCATTTCAAGCACTCAGTAGCCAGTCATGGTTGGTGACTGCTCTATTGGACAGTATGACTTCAGACTATGCTGTCAATAGCGATTTTGATGGAACTCTTTTGGATGGCATAATTACTTTTCTCATTTTGTTGTGTCCAAATATCTGTTAAGAGGCAACTTAAGGGAAGGTTTTATTTTGACTCCCAGTCTGAGGATATAGTCCAACATGTTGGGCAGGCACGACATTAGGAGACTGCTTTGTAGCATCTGGGCTAATCAAGTAACAAAGGTGAACACTGGCTTTCGTTTCGTTTTATTCAGACTGGCATGGTGCCAACCCATCCTTTGCTCTTCAATTATCTTCTCTGGAAACATCCTCAAAGACACACCCAGTTTGTCCCCTAGGTGGTTCTCAATCCAGTCAAGTTGAAGATGAACCATCACAGATGCTAATTTTGTAGAACTGTACTGGCTAAATGTTACTATCATGGCTGTAGCAGTATGAGGCCAGTTTCTAACATGAGGTACTGTGTGTGTCTTATATGTACAGAAAGGAGGCTGGCATGGCGAGCCTACTGTCTATTATTTGCTTCATTCATTCTACATTTTTTGAAAACTCATCAATTCATATTGAGGTGGAGAACTGTTCACTTTTGTGTGTGGTGAGACAGATAACCCCTGTTGACTTAGGGAGGTAGTTTTAAAGTATGGCCTTTTATCTTGTCCGCACAACTCATCTTGAGATTTATTTATTTATTTTCAGTTTGTGTATATGTGTTTGTGCCTATGTGAGTTTATGTGCATCATGTGGATGGGGAGGCTGGAACCTGGAGCTACAAGCAGTTGTGAGTCACTCATGTGGCTGTTGGGAACTGAACCTGTGTCCTTTGTAAAACAGTATGCACTCTTAACCACTGAGCCATCTCTTCAGCTATTTAACTAATTTTGGAAATGTTCTTGTGATTCTATAAACACAGAGATTCCTTCCAAAGTGAAAATTCATTGTTTTCAGAAGCATTAATTTCCAAGCAAACAAACAAACAAACAAACAAACAAACATATATTTGAGAATTTAGGGATTGGATGGATGTGGTAGTTTGAATGACTTCAGCTGATTTTTTTTTTAAGTTATAAAGAGAGAACTGACTAGTTTTTCAGGGGGAATGGAGGATTAACTTACGAGTTTCTGAAATTAACTTTTCTTAGGAAAAATAATACCATTATCTTTGATACTTACTGTGAATTTGAGTTATAGTTTCTTCTTTTCCTTTGAGTTAGAAGTATTTTAGAGGGCTGGAGATGCAAAAATAACAAAAAAATAATTATTTTGGTATTTGAGTGATTAACTGATTAATGGTTTATTCTAAGATATAGCTCACAAAACAAACACAACAAGTCAGCTCTCAGCACAAAGTCATCCTCATTAACTGCTGATTTGGGGAAGATAACCTGTCTTGTTAGGAGAGGGAATTAATGACTTGGGTGGAAGAAATCTGTTCAGAAATATTAGCAGGGTTTAATTTGAGGCAAGTCAGGAACAGTGTGTGCTTCTCACATTTGGTGGCCCTTCAAGTGACCAAGCCTGTAACAGAGAATCTTTTACTCTGTAATCCTTAAAAAAAAAAGAACTTTTCTAGCCAATGCCCTTTCAGGTTTGTGGAATGCCAACTCCAGAACCTGACCTTAAGCAAGAGTTGTTATGGAAACATTTTTCATAAGGCACCTTTCCTGGTAGTGTGGAGGTTGAATGGGGTAGAGGAAATGTTTCCGTGTACCTTCAAATTGTGATTGCTGCAGGAATTAAAAAAAATAGTATTTTGGCCTAAGTCATAATTAGGCTAAATGGTTTTCCTTTACTAAATTATTAATACAGTTGTTTAAAATCAGGCTAAGAGATGATGGGGGGGGGCTCAGCTTCAGTAGGGCCATCTCCCTGATTGCTGTCATGGAGGCATAGAACTTCATCTGAAGGCTCCAGTTTCATGTTTTGTTTTGAGGCAGGGTCTCACATAGCTCTGGATGGCCATTAACTATCTGTGTTGCCGACGATGATAGCCTTGAACTCCTCATCCTCCTGCTTTTGTTTCCGGAGTATTGGAATTACAAGTGTGCACCATCATTCTGCCCCTCATCCTGTTTCTTAAATCCTGCTAGCTGATCCAGGCAGCTTTGTAACTGTGTATGTGTTTCAACTGTCCTAAAGGAGAAGTAGGTATTGAAGTTCTAGTCCCTGCGGTACATAAAAGTTTGATGCAGTTTTGTTGCTGCTTTAGTTGTTCTTTTAAAAAAGTAAAATTATTTTTACCTGTTTATGTTTGTCTTAAACTAAATACTCCCTTGTTTATTTTGGAGCTACTTAAAAGAAAGGCAGGGAGCAAAATATAAAAGCTGACCTTTATGTAGTGTGATTGACCCATTAAAATTAATCACATAGGAATATATATATGGTGTTTCCTTTAAGTGAAAATGGTAAGGCTCTATAGCTAGTTCCCAAAATGTTTCAAGTGGTTGTGATTTTCTTTGAATAAATATTTTATCATGATATTACTTAGTTTTTACTTAATTTTTTAAATGCACAGTGCTAAGGATGGAAGGCGGGACCTCACACATTAACATACTAGGTAAGAGCTCTACCCTCCAGCCTGAACTCTTAGTTCTTATTGTGGTAGAGTTCACCAGCTACCTGACTGTATTCATCATGGTTACCTTCATGCCATTGATTATAGGGTTCAGAGGCTAATATCCTGTTGAATATCATCAGGGTGATTTTTGCTATAAAACTGGCTTTCAGAATGTGTGACTTACTAAAAAATGCTGCTAATTGTAATGTGACATTTGAAGGAGAGAGACAGAGAGAGAAAGAGAGGGAGAGAGCGAGGAGATGACCTCTTTTTATCCTTTAGGTACTTCATTCCAGATTTTCTGAAAACTCAACACCACATTAGAAATACACGTTGTTTTCATGCATATGCCATTATTCCTCCTGCCACATAGAAGTCAGTGAGGTGGGTCTATCACAGCCCTAAAAATAACATGTTGTCTATGCATCGCTCAATTTAAAGGCAGATTGTTGCTTAGATAATTAAGAAAGTTTCTTTACTTTGAAAACAGTTCAGCAATACCTTACTGTTGGATTTGTAAAAGAATCGCCAGTCCATTAGGGTAGAAAGACTGGAAACTTAGGATATGAGGGCAATTTGGCAGTGACATCTATCCCAGGGTTGATTTGGCTAATCTGGCTACTGGGTACCTGTCTCCTTCCTCACCACTCTGTGAAGCCTAGAGCTCTGTCTAAGTGGAAGATCTTCCTGAATAGAGAAGGACCTTTCTTCTGTCAAGGACATATAAACAGCTGCGCTCCTCTCCCTGGCTAGAATCTCCTAACAAACTCTTAAGACTGGAAACCTAGTAATAGTTAAGACACTTTGCCCATCTTTACTTTATTGTGTACCAGTGTCAGAAATAGAAGAATGAAAGAAGATGTGTAGTTTCACCTTTTATGAAATTGTAAGGTTTTATAGTAAAAACCCTTGTAAAATATCATGCGCTTTTAGAGGTAGGAAGAGGGCTAGGTGTTAGCTTTATAAAGCTAGAGATTCAAATGCTAAGTAACTTGTATTTCAAAGGGGAAACAGATCTGTAGGTGGGACCAGAAATGTCCAGAATCCTGGGTTTGTCCAGTGCTCATTTCTAAAGAAAAAACATTGAGAAAATGATGTTCCAAGGGCCTCTGAGGCTATAAACAACTCCAAGTTTATTCATCTTCAGCTTACCAAACATTGTGCACATTGTACAAATAATTGTAGATGATCATTTTAGAAAATTTGTGTAATACAGATGAATACAAATGGGAAAAGTCCACCTAGATAGGCACTCACTGAATTTGAAGTTGGAAAATGATGTGAACTGATATTTTTGGAAGTTGGTGGTTTTTTTTCATTTTTAAAACTGTCACATATGTTTAGAGCAAGAAAAATTCATTTTTAGATTAATTCTTGCTTGTCCAAAGTGATTTCTTCTTTGATAACTTAGTGTACATTTATAGTTACATGTACTTTGATACTATGGAAATGTATATTTCCCATATGTAAATGTTTTCACAATCACAGAATGTATTGAATATAATCTTATGTTTATGTTATCATGTATAAGTTTCTCAAAATTACTGTCACATCCTTTGCCTTTTGTCCTCTGTGTATTATTTTTTTCTACTATTTGGTACTTTATTGGAAGTGAAGCAATTTTAGTTTTGGCTTAGAGAAAAGTTAAGACTAGGTAACATTGGAGGTTGCAGGTATAGATCAGTGGTTAGAGCACTTGTGTAACTTACAGAAGGGTTCCTGGGCTCAGGCTCCAGCAACAGACATATACATATATACACATACAGAGACATACACACAGACACACACACACACATATATACACACAGACACACATAGATACACTCAGACATATATACAGACATACATAAACACATAGACATATAGACACATATACATACATATACGCAGACAACACACACACACATGCACACACACACCACACACACACAAACACATACAAGTAACTTGTATATTGCTTGTAAGTATGTTTGAAAAGAGCAATGACTTGGATTTCCACTGACTTTTCATCTAAACCTAGAACTGACAATGTATTTTGTAGATTGATTAAATGTATGATATTATTTTATAGAATTAGCTGTACTGTGGCCATGTGCAACAAATGAATCTAGCAATTTAATTTGATTATATCAATATTGATATTTATGTCTTACATTCCATAGTATTAGAACAAAAGAATAAAGTAGCTATTGACATGAATAACCTTTTTTATTGTTTTTTTTTAAATTTTTAATAACTACATGATTAGAAGAAGCATTTCATTACAGCTTTAACATATTCAGTAACACATTCCAGAGCAAGAGTATATCTCTTTCACAAGTGGCTGTAAGTTTCTAGGTTCACAGTTGAATTAATACAGTCCTGCAATATTTGACTCAGTATAAACCCTGTAGGACATAAAATTGAATAAGTTTTTAACCTTTAAAAAAGATCTCCATTTTGTTTTAGAATATATTGTTCCTTGCAGAAAGACTCATTGTTTTTGCAACTAACACTGAGATGTTGGCGCATGCATCTCTAATCTATATGTATCTGATTATTGCTAGTCATAATCGGTTGCACTTGGATCCTTGGCGCTGTGTATGTCTATAAAGTCATCGGATAAATTTCAGTGGTAATGTTTATCAT